>NC_134353.1:264180625-264549375 GCF_048569485.1 Anomaloglossus baeobatrachus | reverse complement strand
GCCAGATGAAACCAAAATCGGACTATTTGGGCATAATGCCAAACGATATGTTTGGCGTAAAAGCAACACAGCTCATCACCCTGAACACACCATCCCCACTGTCAAACATGGTGGTGGCAGCATCATGGTTTGGACCTGGTTTTGTTCAGCAAGGAAAGGGAAGATGGTTAAAATTGATGGGAAGATGGATGGAGCCAAATACAGGACCATTCTTGAAGAAAATCTGTCTGCAAAAGACCTGAGACTGGGACAGAGATTTGTCTTCCAACAAGACAATGATCCCAAAACATAAAGCAAAATCTACAATTGAAAGGTTCACCAATAAACGTATCCAGGTGTTAGAATGGCCAAATCCAATCGAGAATCTGTGGAAAGAGCTGAAAACTGCTGTTCACAAACGCTCTCTATCCAACCTCACTCAGCTCCAGCTATTTGCAAAGGAAGAATGGGCAAGAATTTCAGTCTCTCGATGTGCAAAACTGATAGACACATACCCCAAGCGACTTGCAGCTGTAATCGCAGCAAAAGGTGGCGCTACAAAGTATTAACTTAAAGAGGCCGAAAAATATTGCACGCCGCACTTTTTAGTTATTTATTTTTTTAAAAAGTTTAAAATAAGCAATAAATTTCATTCAACTTCACAATTGTGTCCCACTTGTTGTTGATTCTTCACCATAACATTAAAATTTTTATCTTTATGTTTGAAGTCTGAAATGTGGTAAAATGTTGAAAACTTCAAGGGGGCTGAATACTTTCGCAAGGCACTGTATGTCCTACCATGCTTCATCTTACAAGTGCACCGAATATCATAAAATTCTTTACATTTGGCAATGTCTTCTTAGACTGCTTTTAAATCCAACTACAGAGGGGAAAAGTATTTGATACACTGCCAACTTGGCAAGTTTTCCCATCTATAAAGAATGGAGAGTTCTGTAATTTTATCGTAGGTATACTTCAACTGTGGCAGAGGGTAATCCCTCCTAAAACTCTGTAAATCACATTGTATGATTTTTAAATACTTAATTAGCATTTTATTGCATGAAATAAGTACTTGTTACAATAAAAAAACAGAACTTAATATATGTTTCCTGTAGTTCCTGACCAAGTTTGCATACACTGCAGCAGGGATTTTGGCCCACTCCTCCATACATATCGTTTCCAGATCTTTCAGGGTTCGGGGCTGTCGTTGGGCAACATTGAGTTTCAGCTCCCGCTAAAGATTTTCTATTGGGTTTAGGTCTGGAGAGTGGCTGGGCCACTCCAGGACATTGAAATGCTTCTTACGGAGCCACACCTTAGTTGCCCTGGCTGTGTGTTTCGCATTATTGTCATGCTGGAAGAGCCAGCCACGACCCATTTGCATGCTCTAACAAAGGGAAGGAGGTTTTTGGCCAAAATCTAGTGAATCCATCCTCCCTTCACTACTGCGCAGTCGTCATGTCCCCTTTGCAGAAAACCACCCCCAAAGTATGAAGTTTCCACCCCTATGCTTCCCGGTTAGGAAGGTACTCATCCTTTTTCTTCATCCAAACATGGCAAGTGGAGTTGATTCCAAAAATTTCTCATCTGACCACATTACTTCTTCCCATGCTTCCGCTGGATCATCCACATGGTCATTGGCAAACTTCAAATGTGCCTGGACATGTGCTGGCATGAGCAGCGGGAGCTTGCGTGCCCTGCAGGATTTGAATCTCTAACGGAGTAGTGTGTTACTAAGGGTAATCTTGAGACTGTGGTCCCAGCTCTCTTCAGGTCATCGACCAGGTCCTCCTGTGTAGTTGTGGGCTGATTCCTGACCTTTCTGAGAATCCTGCTTAACCCACAATACGACATTGCATGAAGCCGCAAACTGAATAAGACTGACAGTCATCTTGTGTTTCTTCCATTCTCTAATAATTGTGCCAACAGTTGTTGCATTCTCACCAAGCTGCTTGACTATTGTCCTGCAGCCCATCCCAGCCTTGTACAGGTCTACAAATTTGTCCACGGTATCTTTAGACAGCTCTTTGGTCTTGGCCATGGTGGAGAGGTTGGAATGTAGTTGATTGTGTGAACATGCGTATTTTATACAGGTAATGAGTTCAAACAGGTGCAATTAATACAGGTAATGAGTGCAGAGTAGGAGGGCTTCTTAAAGAAAAAATAACAGGTCTGTGAGAGCCAGAATTCTTGCTGGTTGGTAGGTGATTAAATACTTATTTCATGCAATAAAATGTAAATTAATTATTTAAAAATCATACAATGTGATTTTCTGGATTTTCTTTTAGGATTCTGTCCAGCGGGACTTCAGCTCTATGACATTCATATGTCCGATAAGGTAACTCCTTTATCTTGTCAGCAGTACTTGTGCTTACATCTTTGTAGACATATAATCAATATTTTTTGGACAACTTGGCAGGTCACTGGTTAATACTGCTACCAAACAGCACTTAGTACATGGATGATCAGAACAGCATTTAAGGGGGAATATTCATGATATGAGACCATTCTAGGCATCCTTGTCTCCTTCTGCACTGTAGAATTTCTGCTATTTATTAGGCTACTTGAGTTTTCGAAGCTGCAGAATTTATGCACCTTAATTTACTTATGTTTTTTTTAATTGAGTATTTAATTGCGCTTTTGACACTGCATTTTTTGTCTCTATTTGATGTGTCAAGATCTGTTTGATGTGTCATTGTAAATAAGCACTTGTACCTTGCCTCCCCTCCATATCTCATTGTAGATTGTAAGCTTTCACAAGCAGGATTGTCTTTTTTCCCTCTAAATATTGTATTTTATATAACTGTTAGGCTAGGGTCACATTTCCGTCAATTTGTATCAGTCACAATCTACGGCTCTGGTTGGCTTGGCGGATTCCGTTGTTCCCATAGACTTGTATACTTGTATAAGCGGCGGATTGTGACTGATGATGCTGCGTTCAATCCTCCGTCCGACTGATCAGTCGTGGAACGACTGACTGTCGAGCGGCAGGAACGCAGCTTGTAACGTTTTTTTTGAGCAGCGCAATCCGTAGGATTTCGCTGCACATGCTCTCTCTGGCTCCCTGCACACGTAACCAGGGTACACATCGAGTTACTAAGCAATGCACTTTGCTTAGTTACCCGATATTTACCCTGGCTACGTGTGCAAGGAGTCAGCGCTAAGCGGTGTACGCTGGTAACCAAGGTAAATATCGGGTAACCAAGCAAAGTGCTTTGCTTAGTTACCCGATATTTATCTTGGCTACGTGTGCAGGGAGCCCGACACTTCCCCGCTCGGCTCCGCCCCCTCCTGCACTCCGCATGTACACACACACACATTCACCTGACGTCCTCAGCGCCATGGCCCGCTCGGCTCCACCCACCCCGCACTCCGCCCCCCGCACACATTCTCGGCGGCCGAACGATCAGCTGATCACCCGGCGGCCGGCTGCTGTGAGCAAACGGCTGATCACCCGGTGGCCGGCTGCTGTGAGCAATCGGCTGATCACCCGGCGGCCGGCTGCTGTGAGCGATCGGCTGATCACCTGGCGGCCGGCTGCTGTGAGCGATCAGCTGATCGCTCTCATTAGCCAGACGCCGGGAAATCATCTGTTCGCTCTCAAAAGCCGGCCGGCTAATGTGAACGATCAGCTGATCGCTCTCTCTTTTACAACGGAGTCCGACAATGAATTCTATTCTTGTCATCCGTTGTACAACGCATCAGTCACAAGCGTCAAGCAACGCATGTGACTGATGCAAAACAACGGAAATGTGAACCTAGCCTTACTTGTTTGTATATGATCCTCCTGTATTGTAAAGCTCTGTGGAATATGTTGGCGCTATAGAAATAAAGACTATTATTTTTATTATTATTATTATTATTATTAATAATAAATAAAACTGCTTTGTTTTTTAAACATTCCAATGTGCAGATTACATGCAGTTTTTATGCTTTTCCGCAGTGTAAACTTACTAAAAACTCATTTCGTTTTTACCTGCAAATTTTCTGCCTCTAATCCAAGTCTATGGGGAAATTCCCCACAGAAAACTCAGCGTACTGCAAGAGAAATTGACATGCTGTGGATTGGAAAAACACACTATAGGTGAGTTCACACAGCATAAAAAAGAAGCACAGTGGGTATGAGATTTCTATTAATCCCATTCACTTTGCTTGCACTATAAAACGCTGCTGTTTTTGACTCAGCGAAAATAGGTAGTTTAAAAAAAATAAAGTAAAACTCATTGTGGGCATGTACCCTTAAGGCCGCTTTACACGCTGCGACATCGCTAGCATCGGCTAGCGATGTCGCGTGCGATAGCACACGCCCCCGTCGATGGCACGATATGTGGTGATCGCTGCCGTAGCGAATATTATCGCTACGGCAGCGTCACATGCACATACCTGTGCAGCGACGTCGCTGTGACCGGCGAACCGCCTCCTTTCTAAGGGGGCGGTTCGTTCAGCGTTCACCTCACCAGGCAACGGGAAGAGCCATTTCCAATGCCAAAAATGGGTGCATCTAATGGATGGGGCATCTGTGGGCTACTATTGTTAGGCTGGAAAAAGCTATATAACCACCACCCTTCCCACCCTAATAATATCAGCCCCCAGTTGTATGCTGTACCTTTGCTGGTTTTAGAAAAATGGGGGGGGAACCATGTCAATTTTTTTTTTAAATAAATCAAATTAAAAAAAAAAAAAAAGGGTGAAAAATTAATTAAAAAATAGCTGGCCAAGCTATCTATCGCTCTATTAAACTATGTCATTGTTTCTTTCTAGCTATTCTATCTGTTCTTTATTTCTATCTATTCTATGCTTTTTCTATATATCTATGTATCTATCTATTCTAGCTATCTATCAATTATCCTATCCTATCATATTTTGTTTTTCCTTTAAAAAACACATGAAAAATGCAATAACAAAAATGCGGCAAAATCTCATGCGTTTTTTGGGCCACAAGCTGTGTTTCTGTGATGAAAGATTATAGGATGCACTCAAGTTTCAATCAGAAAAAGCTGCACCATGTGCACATAGCCTTAAAGTTTGATTTGGAATACTGTATATACCAAACCAAACTTCAGCTCAGAAAATGAATTCAGTGCTGCCACCATCTGGAATATAACAAAAGTGCATATTGACAAATATACTTGTAGAGACAAAATGCTTATGTGAACTGGATATCCAGCTAGAAGCATGCACTTTCTCTGTCCTGTTACTATCTAATAAAGTGATATAGCTCTGACACTCATATGCTCTATTTGGATAGGCTATTGTTTTTATTTTTGGGGGGTAAAAATAAAAAACTAGTCAGTAATCATTAGTGATGTTTTAATTTTCTCAATTGATTAAGAAATTGCCTAGAATAAAAAAAAATATGTATTGCACATATGCTTTTATGCTTTGCAACTTGAATAGTCTTTCGTTCCCATTTGATTTTACCATCTGCAACTTTGTTTCTGTTAACACTTTGGGGTATCGTAAAAAATGAAAATTGCATAAAAACAATCTTCTTTTTTCTGATATGTTTACATCATTCCAAAGTTAAAATAAATTTAATAAAGAAAAAAAAAAACAACAAATAAAAAGAAAAGGAATAAAAAAAAAAATCTTTACAAACCCTATATTAATGACTCTGAGGCTAATGTTTCTGCATGTGCCACTTTCCGTTACTGTTGTTTGAGTGTGAGGCAAACAATCCCGAATGGCGCTAAATCAGATTTCACCCTGTCCCAGATCTGCACGTGATCAAACTCAATTATATCAACAGTGTTCGGACAGAACTGATCAGTCTATTGTGCATTTCTGCTCTACATTTTCCGTTGACATAACACAAATGGGAGAAAAAAGTTTCTGATTTCACAGGGGGAGGTACCAGCTGGTGATAACAAGGGCAAACATCTCAACTAACAATGTTCTGCAGAGTGCAACCACAAAGGACCACAAAGGGAGGATATCTCCATTAAATAGGTGTCCCTTTTCTTCTTAAAAACGTTTCAAATTAGCAAAATGCTATACGTTAGAGCTATGCGGATTGTTACACATCATTCTCTAATAATAATTAACTTTAGATTAAAATTAGAGTGATACATTGAATTTGGGAGAATATGAAAAAGCATCAAGCAAATAAACCACTTGAAATTTAAGTGAATAAATTAAAGCATAGGCATGCAAAATGCTAAAAGTGCTTTATATTGCCTTTAAAAAAAACATATGGGGAATATTCATCTCAATTATAAGACTAATTTAGAATGACACTGCTCACAAAAAGTTAGGGATATTTGGCTTTCAGGTGAAATTTCCGGATGATCCTAAAATGCCCTCTAACCTTTTCAAGTGAACTCAATGTCTCTAAACTTTTGAATGCACATGTCCAACTATTCAATGTTTCAGTAGTTTTTGCACAACTTGCAGTTCTGTAACAAAGAGCTTAATGGCAAAATTCACAACAGATGTTTGATGCAGAAATCCCCAATAAATATCGGGGTCCAATTAGAATTGGTGTTTAAACAGCACTCCTCATCATGCTGTTCACATTTTGACATCATCAAGCTCTGCGGCACACAATGATGGTAACACCCTTGACCTGATCTTTGGCTGTATCTGCTCAATCGCTCACTTAGATAATTCCACAGAGAGAGAACTGCCGCACCAACCTCCTCACTTGTGCAAGCGTGAATCACTAATGCAGGATCAGGGCAGGGATCTTCCACCCAGCTGGCTGAGAGGTGCTCATCCAAAATACTTTAGAGTTCAATAATAGAGTCCATGTCAGAAAGAGGACGGCACTCACCAAAATGCAATGAATGATACACTGAACCAATGACCAGAAAGATAGAAAGAAAACCAGGAGAAAGTGGTGTCCTATAACCGATTGAGTAGAGCATAGTGATCAAGATGATGATGGAGAAAATGTTGGGGTTAGAGAAGGGAAGAGGTGAATTATCTAAGTGAGACCATGTCAGAAAGAGGACGGCACTCACCAAAATCCAGTAGATTTTTTATTAGAAAAGGTGCAGTAAAAGCGGCAGGAGTAGAGCTGTCAGCAGGCCCCCTCACGGACCATGAGGGGGCCTGCTGCCAGCTCTATGTTACACCCTAACCGTTCTCTGCGCTTCGCAAACGCCTTTCGACTAATATCCACACTAATCTAAACCTCCCATTCGCGGCTCCAAGACTTCTCCTGAGCTGCATCAATTTACTGGAATGATCTACCCCAAGAAATTAGGACTAACCACAACTTACACAGTTTTAGACGCTCCCTAAAAATATGTCTTTTAGGGCAGCTTATCAAGTTCCTTGTTCAAAGTCCTTTTATATAAAGCCCATTCACTCTTTCTCAGAACATAATTCTCCATCAAACTCCACTGCACCAAAAAGCACTACAAAGATTGGCTGATGACTGGCTCATGAAGACTTTATCTATCCCCCATTTGTTTAGATGGCTGCACCATTATTGTAAATAAGCACCTGTACTTTGTGTCACCCCCATCTCATTGTAGAATGTAAGCTCATATGAGCAGGGTTGCTTTAATTATTGCATTTTCTATAACTGTTACATATGACTTAGTATAAGAACCTCTGAACTGTAAAGTGCTGCAGAATATGTTGGTGCTATATACATAAATATTATCACACGACCATGACGACACCTAGCAATTGATTTACAGTACCTAGCCATTGCGAGGCTTCAAGTAAGATGTTCTCAGATGGAAATTACCACTGAGCTTAGAATGTCACAGAGTGTCATGAGCAGATTGCAACAGAGATACAGAGAGACTGGAAGAGTCACAGAATGGCATAGATTTAGACATTGTTTGACCACATCCCACACTGATGGCCACTTCATCGTGAACAATGCCATTCAGAACCAGATTATGAATGCCAAATAACTCCGGGCATATTTAAAGGAGGTATGAGGCACCCAAGTGTCACATCAGACTAAGCATGGGCTGAATGTTAGATGACCTGCATGGGTACCTGACCATACCACCAGGCACAGGCGTCATTGTCTTGCTGGATGAGGGACCAGTGGGCACAAGTGTTGTTCATTGATGAGTGTTCATTCATCCTGAGGAGAAATAATGACTCCAACGTTGTTGGAAACGTCAAGTAGAGTGCTATGCATCAGCCCCTGTTGTCACCAGATGTGACTTTTGTGGGGGTGGTGGTGGTGTTACAGTGTGGGCAGGCATGTCTAGTCAATAGAGAGAGTCTCCATATGAGAGCTGCACAATGAGTGGCTAAATGTAAGCTCCAGCCTGTTATGGGAGGACTGGCGGATTAGGATAAAAGTGGTGAATATCCCAATCACCAGTCGGGGTCCACCATGCTCCAAGATGGTAAAGGAGCTGCTGGCAACCTGTAGATCAGGCGGATAATACAGAGCTTGTTGGCTCCAAAATAATATGAGCCTGATCCAAGTTCAACGTCACTTGGACAAGGACTATTGTGAACCCTGTTAACCTCACAGGGTCCACACATCCAAACTAGGAACACTCCTGTTAACACCACAGGTGTCCTGGGGTACACTATTTGTGTGCGTAAGGGGCACACTGGGGACAGTCGGCGCAGCAGCCGCAGCCCAGTTAACTCCACTGGGCTGTTACAACAGGACTGGACGGTAGGAAGCAAGCGCGGGGCCTGCCCTTAACGTGCCGAACCACGAATGTTGGTGTGACAGGCACCGGATGCCTAACCCTACCTAAATTAGGACTAACCACAACTTACACAGTTTTAGACGCTCCCTAAAAATACATCTTTTAGGGCGGCTTATCAAGTTCCCTATTCAAAGTCCTTTTATATAAAGCCCATTCACTCTCTCAGAACATAATTCTCCATCAAACTCCACTGCACCAAAAAGCGGCGGGCGACACAGTGGCTCAGTGGCTAGCACTGCAGCCTTGCAGCGCTGGGGTCCTGGGTTCAAATCCCACCAAGGACACCATCTGCAAGGAGTTTGTATGTTCTCCTGTGTTTGCGTGGGTTTCCTCCGGGTTCTCCGGTTTCCTCCCACACTCCAAAGACATACAGATAGGAACTCTAGATTGTGAGCCCCAATGGGGACAGTGTTGCCAATGTATGAAAAGCGCTATGGAATTAATAGCGCTATATAAATGAATAAAATTATTATTATTATTACTTACAGAACAACTGGGTGTAGCTGCAATGTGGCTCTCTCATGTGTATGTGAAGACTGCGCCCCTGCATGCAGTCTCTAGGCTCTTTTAACACTTAGGATCCACCCCAAACCCAGGGTGAGCCACAATGGCGCCTCCAGGGGCCAATAGCGGAGTGCCACATCATCAGTGACGTTACCAGCGGCCTATCCGGAACCCGGAACAGCCACGTCACTGATGACACATGGGCTGCACCGCCCCAAACACCCTACCAGGCATCGTCTGATGACCAATGGTGGGGTGCCAGGTCATGGGGGCGGGACTCCGCGAGCCAGTCCGGAGTGGCCACATTATCAGGACACCTGATGCTATCCAGCCTATCAGAACTTGCCACCTCACGGACATGCCCAGTGAAGTCCTTACCGGACTTAGCCTCCAATGCACTAAGTGCCTGAGCATGCTCAGTAGCCTGAACCACAGACTTTGTCTCAGAAATGAGCATGCTCAGTAGGCACAACACAGGACTTGGACACAGAACGGAGTCCAAGTACCTGAGCAAAGAGGCTTTTCGCATTAAGTGTGGGAGCATGCTCAGTAGCCTGAACTGAGGACTTAGCCTCAGAAATGCCACTATCAGGCTAAGCATGCTCACTAGGCGAAACACTGGACATAGGCTCTGGCTGGGGCAAATGCGCCCTAGCCGCCTCTCCACACTTAGACGTGGAGGAGGAAGCAGCCAGCTGGACGACCCAAGGCACGGCCAAAAATGGCGGCCGGTGCCTGTGCATATCAGGAACTGCAGCAAGCTGCTTGAGGCTACAGCGGCGCCAATTTGTACACAGCCTAATAATCTTTATTTATTAATTAATATCTGCTCATATAAATTTGCCATAATAATGATCTCTAATTCAACAGCTCAAAGACTGGGATCCCATGTAGTGGTCCCACACTTGTAGTCTGCAGCCAATAGGCTACTCCTAAGCAGCCGCTTCATAAAAAAACAAATCACCGCAGATTTCTGCTGGTTTATTAGAACTGGATTACAAATGGCTTGCATATTGCTACAACCGCGTAATTATACAGTATAAATCTGTTATAAAGGTTGTATCGCATGAGGAGCTTATCAACTGCTTCATGGGACACCCGGTAAATACATTTTTTCATAGCAGTCAATTAGACATAGTTGCCATTTTTTAACGAAACACGGGAAAACATTGGAAATCTGTTTGGTTGTTAAAGATGAAATGGGACACTCAAATTTAGCGGTCCGTACACATTTAATTAAAGTCAGGCAAGTCTGGCAAGTTTGGTGGGACTGGCCAACAGATTGGAAACACAAGTAAAAGTATCTATTAAGATTTATTAAAGCCACCAATGAAATGGGTATTTGACCTTCTATGATCTAATCAGTGGGACCAGCCTTAGGAAACTATATGCAGAGCAATGAAATTAGTGTCAGTACATTGTGAGAAAAATGTCAGAGATTTTGAGTGGTAAAACTCTAATCAGTGCCACAAAGGTTTGAAAACAGTTCTGTGACCCCTTCAATCTGGAAAAGAGTGTGGGCCAAGCAGATGGACTGCCAATAATATTCATATATGCCATATAATGACTAAATAGAGTTTATTAGAATTTTCGATTGATGTTCCACTCTTAAAATAGGTTATTAAAGTGAACCTGTCAGGTGCAATAAGCACCCAGAACCCCGACCAGTTCCAGGTGCATATTGCTAATTCCTGCCTAACTGTCCCTGTATACATTAGCATAGATAAAGAGATTTTTAGAAAAAGTATTTCTAAAGATCCTTTATTATATGCTAATGAGTGCAGGGACTAGTCGCAAGGGCGTTAGTTCCTGTGCTCATTCCACTCTCTTAGCATTTTAGCACGCCCACAGGGGCATGTTAAAATACTACTTAATGCCCATTGCCTTGCGCCATCAGCGGTGATGCGCATACCTGTGACCTTTGTCACCACTACAAAATGCTGAGCTTAGGGTCAGTGCACATGCTCAGAATGCCCAGCACTTCTGATCATGTGCACTATGAAGTTGGGTGTATGCATCCCGGCTTCAGAGAGGTCTAGTGCGCATGACTGGAATGCCGGGCATTCTGAGCATGTGCCCTGACCCTAAGCTTGGCGTTCTGTAGTGGTGACAGCGGACACAAGTACTGATGATGCTGGGCAATGTGCATTGAATTGCATGTTAGCATGCCCCTGTTAGTGTGCGAACATGCTAAGAGGGTGGAATGAGTAGAGGAACTAACGCCCTTGTGACTAGTCCCCAAGCTCATTAGCATATCATAGAGGATCTTTAGAAATACTTTTTCTAATGATCTCTTTATCTATGCTAGTGTATACAGGGGCGGTTAGACAGGGATTAGCAATATGCACCCCGAACTGCCTGTGGTTCTAGGTGCATATTGGACCTGACAGGTTCCCTTTAATATGGGAATGCTGGGATTATCTGACTATGATCTGCAGAACCATAAATGGTATTTTATTTTAGAGATATTTAATCAGTTTACAGCTACCAGATGAATTTCCTCATTTGTTAACTATAGGTTATTTTTCTTCTGACCACATGGCTTTAATAGAAAAAGAAGTAAAATCAGAAGCTAAAAACCATGGATAAATTGGTAACGGTGGACAACATCTGAAAGGAGTTTGTATATTCTCCCCGTGTTTGTGTGGATTTCCTCCTCCTCTCCAGTTTCTGCCCACCTCCAAAGACATATAGATAGGGAATTTAGATTCTGTGACAGTGATAATCACTAGGGATGATCGAATACCTTAAATATTCGGCTTCGCGAATATCCGACGAATAGGTCACCGCTATGCAAATATTCGATGCGCAATGGAAGTCTATGGGAAGCTCGAATAGTTCTGAATAGTTGTTATTCGGGTTTCCCATAGACTTACATTGGGCATCGAATATTAGCGAATAGTCGAATAGCGGGCACCTATTCGGCAAATATTCGCGAAGCTGAATATTTGAGGTATTCGATCATCCCTAATAATCACATCTGTAAAGTGCTCTGGAATTAATAACGTTATATAAGTGAGTAAAATTAATAAATACTTTACACATTACCATTTGGCCAAAAAAAGATCACTATTTGTACTGATGACTGCATTTACATTAAACAGGTTGATCTTCATAACCCACACTAAAGGGTGCTTTACACGCTGCGACATTGCTAATGACATATCGTCGGGGTCACGGTGTTCGTGACACACATCCGGTGTCGTTAGTGACATCGCAGCGTGTAACACCTATGAGCGACCTTAAACGATCGCAAAAGAGTTTAAAATCGTTGGTCTGTGACACGTCATTCATTTACCAAAAATCATTGTCTGGTCAGTAGCGAGGTTGTTCGTCGTTCCTGTGGCACCATACATTTCTACGTGTGACACTGCAGGCGCAACGAACATCTCCTTACCTGCCGTACTCCGGCAATGAGGAAGGAAGAAGGTGGGCGGCATGTTCCGGCCGCTCATCTCCTCCCCTCCTCTGCTATTGGGTGGCCACTTAGTGACGCCGCAGTGATGTTGCTATAACACCAAACGCACCTCCCCCTTGAAGGAGGGATTGTTCGGTGGTCACAGCGACGTCGCTGAAAGGTATGTGCATGTGACGCTGCCGTAGTGATAATGTTCGCTACGGCAGTGATCACCAAATTATGCACGAACGACGGGGGCGGGTGCTATCGTGCACGACATCGCTAGCTATCGCTAGAGATGTTGCAGCGTGTAAAGCACCCTTAAGAATGGGTCATCAATATAAAAGTACCACACAATCGCTTTAAATAAGGCATGTGGGGTAATGGACATTTTATTATGAAAGTTTTTCAGCCATACCATATAATGAGCATCTCATGAGTCCAGTGCCTATAATTAGACAATACTATCAGGATTATACAGCTAGTTATAGAATTTACAAAACAAGTATGTGGCGCCCTTGACCTGGTCAGGCACCACTGAGTACTGCACTCAGGCTGAGTGAGTATAAAACAAGTAATCCCAAAGGCTGACTAGGGTGTGGACACACAGACACTTAGTAACCAGGACACCCACACAGCTTAGAGGGGACCCCTGGGCAGACCCAGGGAGGAGGCGTGGCCCTCGCATCCCAGCTAGTAGTGGGTAGTGGGACTGGAGACGAGAAGTTGTGCAGTGGCAGTCAGAGGAGTAGGAGTGGAGCAGCCGCATCTGAGGTGTAGAGCAGAAGAGCAGGACACTGTCAGACCCTGCGTCTGTAGTGGCTGCTGGCGGGGGAGAGCGGCTACCCAGTGTGCCACCTGAAAACCACCTAGTGAAGAGGTGGCTGAGTAAGGGGACTACCGGTAGACCAAGCCCGCACGGGGAAACAGGTCTCCACAGCAGGAACCCATCTTCTCGGCCTGCTAAACCTGCTGGTGAGGGTGCTGTATGTACCTCACCGAACCACACAGAACCCGCAGCATCAACAGCAACGAGGGGGTCCATAAGGAGGATCGAGCCTGGAGCCATCTTATCTTTGGTCCACGCTGTCAGCAAACGGGTCAGAAAAGGGAGAAGAGGCAGTTGCAACTTCCCCGGGTGATCCCGGAGCACTCCAAGTCGGGGTCGCCTCAAAACTAGAAAGGCTAGGAAGGCGAGTCAGCAGTCACCCCTGGATGAGCCTGAAGGATACCTGGTTGCCCTCTTGGTTCATCATAGCATCGGCCGGGTTACCTCACTCTACCACCAGAAAGTGAGTAAAAACCCTGAAAGACATTGCTGCCTGTGTGTGAGTTCTTCTGCGACCTGTGGTACTACACACTTACACTGAGCCCTGGGGCCAGCCTCACTCTCGGGAGGCCACAACATCAGACTGCATCTACCATCAGCACCAGTCGCTCCCTAAACTGCAGTGGCGGTCACCCACTGACCACGATTAGCGAGAGTGGCGTCACGATTCCCATAGAAATTAACCTGACAAACCTGTTGCCAGAAGATCCCCGGCATGTGAAGTCCCTGAAGACCCTGAGGCGACCTGAAGGTAATGGGGCTTCACAAGTACACCAGGCATTGGACATCTATTCAACAATGTTTACAGTTTATATTATTAAATATGGTGACCTACACACTTTAAGCCTGTATTACCAGTGTAGGTTTTATTACTGTTAATTATTATTATTATGTACATAATAATTGGTACAAAGTTAAAGTATTCCATAGCATTGTGCACCTTTTAATTGTAATTTTGATAACTGTTTTAATCCGTACACATTATCTGGTCTACAATGATACATCTGTGCAGTCTTTTAAAGCTTTCCTAGTGTACATAGGCTTATTATATAGATATGGCTAAGGATAATTAAATAGACTCAAAATTAACACTTTATTATCTATGGGTCAAAGTTGCAACATTTCCTTGTTGTAATGAATGGCAGTGAAGCCGCTTGTCTTTTTTTGGCCCTTCATGCTTTAATAACTGTGAGCTATAAATTGCTTCAAAAGATGAAATGATACTTCAAAGTGTATGAGAAGGAGAAGGCAGCTCCTTGTTGATAATGTATGAAACGTTTACTCTTCCCATGGTCTTGTGTCCGAGGGGGAAGGGTGCAGGACACAGGCAGAGAGCTGGTGAATAGTCCTAAACTAGCATGAGGCGAGGATTTCAGGTCCTTATAGTCTGTGACCCTGTGATGTGCTTTGTTTAACAGGGGCAGCTGCAGTTATCAACAGATGTTTCGGCAATAAATAATTGGTATCATCTCAGAAAAGGCCCATCTACCTGTGGAGAGGGCATAATGCGGAAAACACTGCTTTGCTATTCGAGCCACATTAATCTCTCATCTATCCAGGTTTCTTGGGGCGCTTCCTGCAGGTGCTCATTCTCAGAGAATCAGGACTGTACTCTTTTAAGTTAAGAAGCTTTGCAGGGGTCAAAGAAAAGGTCAAAATCCGCCATAAATTTCTGTCTGAGGTCACAAAAAAAGCTGAAATCAAATGACAATACAGAATTAGTCTAATGTTGCAACATAATCAGCCAAATGTAAGGGGTTGACTTCCTTCTTAAAGCACGCCGTGCACACCCGTATACAAAAGATAAAAGTGATCGCATTGTGCTGGGCCATTGGTTTGAAGAGTATATTCAGGTACTTAATAAATATATGAATTAATTTCAATTACTTAACTAAATTACCCCTAGTACCATGTGTTAGTCGTAATATTACACCACAAAATGTATTCAGTCTTCTATATGCTTAGAACTGGATTTATCATACACATGTATAGCTTTCTTAATGCTTCCTATGATGTTCCTTATTATTACACATCACTTCCAGACAATCAAATAGTAATACAAGAACCCCAACTATCCAATTTTCACACTGAACCCTGTTTTTCCCCAGTGTTCAGAGTAGGGCTCCTTTTACAACAGTAAACATAGAGGTTCAGTTTTTCCTGTAGTCTCGCAGAGGTCTGCCCAATTCATACATTAGTTCCAACAATGCCCTCTTACTGCACTACTTAGACCAGGTTTCATCGATATTCAAGAACACGTCCACCTTTTCCGGTATAAGTACCCTAACACAGGGCCATCATCAGTGCATTACTACCATTACTGGTGTATGGGCCCGCTGAGCAGAAGCAAAAAAGGGGGTGCCTGGACAGGGTGAGACACTCTGCGCAGCCTGCACTGAGACTGCACAGCTGAGCCACTGTATAAACGTCCTGGCAGACTGTGTGGTACGCTGGGAACTGGAGTAATTACTTTACTTTGATAAGCCCTGGGTGCCCCAGTCATAGCCATAGCTATTTACATTGTATAGCCGCAGCAGAGGGGGCCGGCCACGTCTGACACCAGTGATGTCAAATGCTGACGGCCTGCCCTCTGTTTCTAAGCTGCCCCGATGCATCCTGGGCCCTGGCGGTACATTAAATGCATGAGATGAGGGCCTGAAAGTAAATATGTGGGTGTACCCACTCACCCGTCCTGTCTGACCTCCCATTCCCCATCTGACCTCCCATTTGCAAAACTATTGATAATCCTGCACCTAGTACACACATTTGACTTTATTTCTGTCAATGATTTTGATAATATATAAAGACCAAGGAGGCTATTTATCATAAGGAAGATTTAAAGTCAGTGTTGCTGGTGATTACGTTATGTTGTTATTAGCAATAAAGTTTTATATGACGTTTGATAAATTTGGCGCATTTTTAAATGTTAGACTGCTTTCACATTTCAGTCGTTTTAAGTCCGCCAGGTCAGTCATTGCGACGAACGACGGATCCGTCATTGTTTAGCTGTCAACAGACGCAACGGATGTGTTATTTCACAGGATTCCGTTCACAGGGATCCTGTGAAATAACTGATCCATCGCGTCCGTTACATCCGTTGTGCATCCATTTTTTCACAGATCAGTCATGATCCGTTTGTTTTTGGGACAGCCCAATGGGAGTGCCAGACATGCTGTACATGCTCAGTAAAAAATTACGGAATCCAGCACTGCATTCGGTCATGTGACGGATTAAGGCGGAATCCTGCACCATAGACAACCATTATACCTCTTGACGGATTGCGACGGAATCCTGCAGAGTGCATTTTTTTGACTCCCCAAAAAAACGTTACGGTGTCAGTTCCTTCCGCCCGATGGTCAGTCATTCCACAACTCCGTCGAGCGGCGTATGCAACGCAGGACCATCAGTCCCAATCCGTTGTTAATGCAAGTCTATGGGGAAAAAACTGAATCCTGCAAAATATTTTGCAGGATACCGTAATTCCTCAAGGTGACGGATTGTGACTGATGTAAAAAGACTGAAGTGTGAAAGTAGCCTTAGACTTCTCTCTAGAACTGATATCCCTTTATTTTTTTTACCACTCCTCTATTGTTTTTTGTGTGACATTAAAAAAAAGAAAAAAAAAAAAGTCATGTCCTAAATATGACTAAATCTATGAAAATACATGGGACACACCTTTTTAAATGAACTCAATATAAAAATAAACAGACTTGGAGCAAATTCTTTAAAAATGGCATATAACTTTTAGAATTAGGTCAACAAATTGAAATTAGCCAAAGGCACCAAAATACTGGCGCAAAACATATGAAAAATTCCCCCAATGTGTTATAAATTATAGCTCATTTACCATATAAACATACACTGTGTACAGAAATATTAGGCCATTTGTATTTTTGATGGATAATTTTATTATTGAACAACTACAGTGCTGTCAGTCAATTCAAAATGTTAATAATCATAAAACCAAAATATTTAAGCAAATTAAAGTGCGGTTTTGTCTTTCTTAGCAGAATATCTATGTGTGCAGAATTATTGGCCAACTACTAGTGTGCAGAATTATTATGCAACTAAATAGAAAACATAATTTTTACCATCTGAATTGTTTATTTTCATCTGTTAAAGTGAGAATACTAAGCAAAGAACTCCCCCCTTTCTAAAACATAATCCTTCCATCCATGGAGTCTGTTGGTTACTTAATTTGTTGACAACCAACATTTTTCTCATTACCAACCACAGCCTCCCAGACACTATACATAGAGGTGACTGTTTTCCTTCACCATAAATCTCCCATTTAAGAAGGACCCACAAGTTCTCAATAGGGTTTACGTCAAGTGAGAAAGTGGCCATGTCATCTTTCTATCATCTTAAGGTCTTTACTGGCTAGCCAAGCAGTGGAGCACTTTGATGCATCCATCTTGTAGTAATGTCCCATCCTTGTGCCCTGTAGTATTCTGCCCCATCCTTTAGTAATGTTCTCCTACTAGTCCCCTTCTTGTCCCCTATTGTGCCGTTGTTCCCATACACACACAAAAAATTATTCTCACCTGTACTCCGTTCCTGTGGTGACCTATTACATGCTTCGACCGCACATAGACCCCTCGATGATTTTGTCTGGTGCACGAGGCTGCCACTGCTATCTACTATCATCACTTTACTGCAGTTGAAAGGTTTGCGGTGCCACAAAGCATTCAACCACAGTAAAGCGATGACGGCAGCGGCGGCATCGTGCACCGGACGCTATCATCGAGGGCTGGTTCTTGCGGACTTCAGGCGCATGGACTTCTGCATTATTGCATCTGGTGATGCTGCAGCTGTTACTGTCAGCTATTTAATAAAATTGAATGCGTTGCAGAGCAGTAAAGCGATGACGGTAGACGGCAGCGTTGGCCCCGTGCACTGGACGCAATCAAGCAGGGGTCTATGTGTCTGCGGTCTGCAAAAAGCAGGAAAGAGAATACCACAGGAATGGAGGACAGATGAGAATAATTTTTTGTGGGAACATAAAAATATGGGCTGAAAAACTTGGCTTATACTCGAGTATACAGTCATATGAAAAAGTTTGGGCACCCCTATTAATGTTAACCTTTTTTCTTTATAACAAATTGGGTTTTTGCAACAGCTATTTCAGTTTCATATATCTAATAACTGATGGACTGAGTAATATTTCTGGATTGAAATGAGGTTTATTGTACTAACAGAAAATGTGCAATCCGCATTTAAACAAAATTTGACCGGTGCAAAAGTATGGCCACCCTTATCAATTTCTTGATTTGAACACTCCTAACTACTTTTTACTGACTTACTATAGCACTAAATTGGTTTTGTAACCTCATTGAGCTTTGAACTTCATAGGCAGGTGTATCCAATCATGAGAAAAGGTATTTAAGGTGGCCACTAGCAAGTTGTTCTCCTATTTGAATCTCCTATGAAGAGTGGCATCATGGGCTCCTCAAAACAACCCTCAAATGATCTGAAAATAAAGAATATTCAACATAGTTGTTCAGGGGAAGGATACAAAAAGTTGTCTCAGAGATTTAAACTGTCAGTTTCCACTGTGAGGAACATAGTAAGGAAATGGAAGAACACAGGTACAGTTCTTGTTAAGCCCAGAAGTGGCAGGCCAAGAAAAATATCAGGAAGGCAGGGAAGAAGAATGGTGAGAACAGTCAAGGACAATCCACAGACCACCTCCAAAGACCTGCAGCATCATCTTGCTGCAGATGGTGTCAATGTGCATCGGTCAACAATACAGCTCACTTTGCACAAGGAGAAGCTGTATGGGAGAGTGATGCGAAAGAAGCCGTTTTTGCAAGCACGCCACAACCAGAGAGGTATGCCAAAGCACATTTGGACAAGCCAGTTACATTTTGGAAGAAGGTCCTGTGGACTGATGAAAGGAGGCATGGAGGCAAAAAAACACGGCATTCCAAGAAAAGCACTTGCTACCAACAATAAAATTTGGTGGAGGTTCCATCATGCTTTGGGGCTGTGTGGCCAATGCCGGCAGCGGGAATCTTGTTAAAGTTGAGGGTCGCATGGATTCAACTCACTATCAGCAGATTCTTGACAATAATGTGCAAGAATCAGTGACAAAGTTGAAGTTACGCAGGGGATGGATATTTCAGCAAGACAATGATCCAAAACACCGCTCCAAATCTACTCAGGCATTCATGCAGAGGAACAATTACAATGTTCTGGAATGGCCATCCCAGTCCCCAGACCTGAATATCATTGAACATCTGTGGGATGATTTGAAGCGTGCTGTCCATGCTTGGCGACCATCAAACTTAACTGAGCTGGAATTGTTTTGTAAACAGGAATGATCAAATATACCTTCATCCAGGATCCAGGAACTCATTAAAAGCTACAGGAAGCGACTAGAGGCTGTTATTTTTGCAAAAGGAGGATCTACAAAATATTAATGTCACTTTTATGTTGAGGTGCCCATACTTTTGCACCGGTCAAATTTTGTTTAAATGCAGATTGCACATTTTCTGTTAGTACAATAAACCTCATTTCAATCCAGAAATATTACTCAGTCCATCAGTTATTAGATATATGAAACTGAAATAGCTGTTGCAAAAACCCAAATTGTTATAAAGAAAAAAGGTTAACATTAATAGGGGTGCCCAAACTTTTTCATATGACTATATATGGTAACAATTTTTGACTTGTCAGAGTGAAGTAAATCTAGTTTTAGGACTATTTTGCCAGTGGAAAACAAGATGCCTAATAATTCTGGCCACCTTGATAATGGGTCTTGATATACAGCTTATAGTTGGAAAATGCACAGAAATGATGGTATGGGCAAAATACTCACTTGCCTAATAATTGTGCACATAGTGTACATGTATTTTGCCATAATTGATACAGACAGGTGATATGATTCATACCAGTAAGTCACGCAACCTCGGGTTGATTAGGTCTTGTAGGTTTGTTTTGTCTTCTGGACCCACAGCCTGTTTGTATTGCCACCTTTCAGGTACAAATGGCCACTTCATTTCCTTAGCTTCTTGGATAAGTATCCTCAGATTGTCCGGGAGAGAAGCTGAAAAAGGTCAGAGTGCATGTAAAGATATATCCATTCCATAATGACAAGACTCATCTGTTATGTTGTGGTATGCACAGCGCATGAGAATACCTCACTTTCCCATACACCTTTGTGCACTTGCTGCACATTGTTGCCTTCTACCACAACACTGATAATAAGAAAATGTCTATCAACTGAAGGTCTGTTCCCTTCTGCCCTCAAGGTAAGGTGAAGCAATCGGCCATTAAATAGGTTTATAATGGGAAACAAATCATTAAGATAACCGTTTGTGAGTGGAGACAAGGTTGTACTCTCTACAGGAAGTAAACCATCTTCTCTGTAATCAATAGGAGAAAGAAAAATCTATTTTCACCTGCTAAAACAACATTGTTTTCACGTCGTACCACTTAACAGTATAGCTAAAGGCATAATGATATGTTCTAGTGACTGCATCTAAGGCCATTTTCACATCTATAAGAATTACCCATCTACATGCACGATTTATTGGATTATGTGTTATACTTCATTCCAGATTCTTCTAGCAGCTGAGTTCAAGAATGGAAGCATCTCCTGCTGATTCAGTTTAGTCTCCCAGGTCAATTCCTCTCCAGATTGATTTTAATGGGATTGTTCACATGCTGCATTTTTCACATGGAAAAAAACAGTGTTTTGCAGTACCAGCAAAGTATATGAGAGTTCTGAAACCTAATACACAAGCTGCTTATTTTTTCTTTGGAAATTAGAACCATCAAAGCATTTTTTTTTCAAGTCTGCACATAGGTAATTTCTTTCAGTGTGTTTAACATATTGAAATGAATGGGAAAAAACACAAATAAAAACACAAAATGAGTAAAAATGCATGGATTTTATGCTATGTTTTTCCTGCCAACACTCAAGTATTGCAGCATATTTTTCTAGCAGAGCTTTATTTGTCCATTAAAAAGATAAAAAACAAACAAAGTATAAACACAGGACATCCTGCAAAAAATTTCCTACGCGTTTCAAACCTAGAAATATGAACGGTTCTTAGTCATGCAATGTCTAAGATCCATGCATATTTCTAGGTTCGAAACGCATAGAATATTTTGCAGGATGTCCTGTTTTAAAACTTGTTTGGTTTTTTGTATCTTTTCAAAGGATAAATAAAGCTTTTCTTTTAATTTGAAAAATTGGGAGATTGAGTGCTGGACAAGATCACTGTTTTTTCACGTGTCCCATTATCCTTCCAACTGGGATTCCGTGACCAGGCACATCTTGAGAGTTCAAATCTTTTTTCATCAGGTGAGCAGAAATTTTCTTCCTTTTTGTGAGCAGATTTTTCTACAGCAAAAATCGAACGTGTGCACATAACCTAAGGACCATATGGATGTCATGGGAGGGAGACTTTAACAAAGAGGTTCTCATTCTTAGTGATCTACTCGGGCAGTCTATGCTAAACAGATTTATAGAATAAGGCAACTGTGTGGCCTGAAGAAGCTTCCCCTTTCAGTTAATAGGGGACTCCTGCTTGTAAAACTGAACCTGGCTTCAGTTTACATTAGATCCCTTCTCAGTAATAAACTAGTAATCAGATTTTTTGTATCTAATCTATCTAAATAACCATTCTGAAACATGAGACCAAAGTACAAGCGGTGATTTATAGATTTGTGTGAAACAATGTATCAGATTTCAGAACGACTTTGACAGAGAACTTCCATATATACTTTCCAATTTACCAATTGTATGATACAAGTCTACTGTTTCTTATGACTTTCCATAAAACATACTTGGTCACCTAACATTACATTTCTAAGCTTGATTCTATACAAATATCTAGTAACTGTTTCATGGTCCAATTTTTATCCTTACGGGTATATCCAAAATAACCTATAACTGGACAACCCCTTATCAATGGCTTTAGGGTGATTAATAAAGTAAAAGCTAAACTAACCTCGTGTGCCAGTTCGACTAAGCTACTCTATTAGCCCTATGCCCCCTACTGGTCTCAATAAACAATATCAACTGACCACTACAACCAATAAGCAGCCGCTGATGGGCTGCAGTCTTTAAATTTGTGTCTGAGTGGAAAGACAATGTGTCTTTTAGCTTAAAAATGATTGCCATGTGATAGGTGTAGGTTTCTGAATTTGTTAATTGTGTTGCCACTTAAACATCCATTTTAGAGCACCTGGGTGGCTATGTGCATGATCCCTTGAACATGGACACAATTGGCAAGGCAAGGTGAGCACTGCAAAGTCTAAAATAACGTACAAGAAATATATAGGCAAACATAGGGTATAGAATACATAATGTCAGATAAAATGCACAACTTTCAAGATTAGGTTCAATAAGGGCCATTATGTGACTTGAGATATTCATAGTTCCGACATGTCCACTTCAGAATATAGTAAACATAAAAAAATATCATTCATAATATGATAATGGTCAATTAGCCTCTGGTTGGTTTTGAAAATGATAAATGTGCCATAATGGAAAGGGTGCAGCACAATTTGGCGCACCCTAAAATAATAATGCATTCAGGCTGAATATGTTTATTAATCCATTTGTTTGTGCTAAAATGTTCCATGCAGGCCACTTTGCACTAACAGGGATGTCATTTTGTCCAGTTTTTTTATACTTAAGCCAATTAATCTGCTAGAATTTTAATTATTTTAATTACAAGAATACAGTTGGAGAGACAGAAGATGCTATTATGCTAAAATGTCTTTCTACCCAGCAAACGTAATCAGCAGTGCATCTTGCAAGATCCATTAAAGACAAGACAAATTTCTTGAAATTTAACAGTAAAAGTATTGGGTACAATTGCATGCAAATTGTCCTTGCAATGCATGCCTCGGAAATACTGGTAGACTTCATAGAAACTACCAAGCAATTTTTAGTTATACCCGTCTTATATTAAACTTTGTTTTGGCAAATAAAACTGAAAAATACTGATCGACATATTGTGTGATGCCCTCCTATGGCTGTCTATTTTTTTTACTTACTGATAGAGGATTGAGAAACCAATCAGTTTTTTGTAACATACAGAGAAAAACTGACCTACTGTGGAAACATTCAAAAGAAATCTAAAGACCCAAATCTTCCGACAAGCCAACAACCTGGAATAACCCTCAATCCGCACGACCAGCTCTGCCCTTCCTTACTCTAGCCTCACCCATCCCCCTCACAGTCCACTATATAGCTGCACTACCAGCTCTACCGTCACCTACTGTATCCTGACACATCCCCGTCACAGTCAAATATAGCGCTGCACAATCAGCTCTACTCTCGCCTACTGTATCCTCACCAATCCCCCTCCCAGTCCACTATACCGCTGCACGACCAGCTCTACCCTCACCTACTGTATCCTCACCCATCCCCCTCAGTCCACTATACCGTTGACTGACCAGCTCTTCCCTAATCTACTGTAACCTCACCCATCCCCCTCTGTCCACTATATTGTTGCATGACCAGTTCTACCCTAACCTACTATATTACCACCCATCCCCCTTCACAGTCCAGTATACCACCGCACGACCAGCACTACCCTCCCCTACTGTATTCTCACCCATCCCCCTCAGTCCACTATACCGTTGCATGACCAGCTCTGCCCTAATCTACTGTAGCCTCACCCATACCCCTCAGTCCACTATACCATTGCATGACCAGTTCCACACTCACCTGCTGTATCCTCACGCATCCCTTGTTGGCTGTGAGCCCTCACGAACAGGGTCCTCCCTCCTCCAGTACCTATCTATGCCTTATATTGTTCATGAATATTATACTTTGTTTAATTATATATACCCCTTTTCAAATGTAACGCACCATGGAATAAATGGCACTATAATAATAATAAATAATAATTAAACACTCATGGTAAAACCACTGGTGGGCACAGACAGGCCCCTGTGCAAGAACAATTTATGGGCCCTTTGCAGCCTAAGAGCTCATCAAAATGGGCAATGCCACCTGATTTGGCAATAGAAATGGCCCCCTTACCTCTTGGGCCCCTGTGTAGCTGCACAGGTTGCACCAATGATATGTCCAACCCTGGTAAAAACTGACACACGGATCAAACATTGATGAAAATTGAATCCAAAATACTAATACGGTAGAAAATGATCTATTTAATGCTCAAGATAAAAATATCTGACGTCTGATTAAGGCTTTAGTGAAAGGAAACTAAAACTATAAGCTAGCATAATTATATTATCAAGTCGTGGACGACTCAGTCACCATTGATCAGTTTGAAGACATGCGTTCCACATAGATATGGCTTTGTAGAATTTCCTTTATAATGAAGCATGACATCTTCAAAGGTACAACTTCTTTTCCGCCCCTTAAAGTCATATAATGGTGATTTTCTTTGAATATTTATGGTGGTGATGACCTATAACTACTCATACTAATAAAGGAGAATTACCAGAGTTTTTCTTACATAGGCTAACAAACAGACCACCCAAAATGAGCAGAGATACAAGAAGGATGACAGATATGCTTCCTAAAGAGCAATCACTGAGCAGAAGAATCCAAGTGAAAATGCCTACGGCAAAGAGAGACTGCTGGCTGGCTGGTCTGAAAAGACAACAGAGACACGAGAGGACTCTGAACTGTGCTGCCATGCATGGCTAGTCCCAGAGAACAGAAGTCATACACCAATATCCATCAAATCTGGTGTCATAGACTAAATTATTCATTTGAAAATAATAAACTACAGCTGGTAGATGCATTTTATGTCATTATCAACAAGTCAGACCACCACAATAACACCAATTTTCTTTTTGGCCGTTTTTTATGTGTGCACTTGTGAATGTAGAAATGAGCCGTATGTGTTAACGTCACACATCAGTTTTTTTGCAGAGTACTTTTTGTTTGCATACATGGGTCTGTCTGAGTACACATTTTAGTTGCAAATTTGAATTTTCAGGCAATTTTTCCTTGCAATCACTATACGATGCAAATTTGCATGAAGGTGACCAAAATTATTAAATTGTATTCAGGGGCGGACATGCCATTGGTGCAACTTCATAACATACAAAGAAAAGTCGGCACACTGCAAATATTGTGCTCGAGGAAAGGACTCAGTCCTCAATGTCATCAAAAATAACCTCAGCACCAAATGAGACAAATAGAATTCATCAATGCTGCAAAAAGTGAATCGTTTTTTATTATTCCAATTCAGCGCCACAAAAAATATCTAAAGTCGACTTTTCAACCCGTTCAAAGTCTTTGTAAAGAATTATTGACAATGTCCAATCGAGTTCAGGCGTAGCGCTGGGTGAGGGTATGGCAGCATATGCTGCAGGGGATCCACCACATCTGGCGCTCCATACATATGGTGGATCCCGTGCTGCATATGCTGCCATACCCCCACCCAGTACTCCCCTTGAACGCCATTGGATATTGTCATAGCCTGATTCCCTCTGCATAGATAAGAAAGAGTATTATTCCAATCAACGAAGATGTCACCAGTGGCTTAATCTGCCATTGTGTTTCAGTAGCACTGTAGTCACTTGCATGGTCTGCAAAGTGATGATGGATGGTAGCATTGTTATTGACACAACAATTCTCAGCAATTCCTGACCACTGTTATGGTCATAAAGTGTTGCCTTCACCATAAACGTATTTGGCAAAAGCTAATCTGACATTTTAACTGATCTGTATATCACTTGGTTTTGTATTTATGTTAAGAGTTTAGTTCTAGTGCTGCATTTTGTATGTTTGGTTATAGTATGTATTTTTGCAGTGACATTAGTTGTGCAGTATTCATGTACTAATTTTAATTCTAGTGTGTTATCTACGCTATGAGCTTAGATCTGGTGCTGTAATTATGCACTAAGATTAGTTCTGGAAATGTATCTATTTTATGAGCTTAGTTCTGGTGCAGTATTTGTTTTGAGCTTGGGTTTAGTGTTGTATTTATATACTAAGGTTAGGTCTGGCAAAGTATTGATATTATGATACAGGTTCTGGTGCTGTATTTATATTATGAACCAAGTTCTAGTGCTATATTTAGATTAGGATATAAATATTAGTGCTGTATTTATGCTATGAGAAAGGAGCTGGTGCTGAAATTATATACTAAGGTTAGTTCTGATGGATGCTGTATTTATATTATGAACTTGGACCCGGTGCTGTATGTATGTACTGAGGTTAATTCTACTGCTGTTTTCTGAACTGAACTTAGTTTTGGAGCTGTATTTACGCTATGAGCTTGGATCTGGTGCTATACTTATGTACTGAGTTTAGTTCTGGAGTTGGATTCATGTTATAAGCTTGGATCTGGTGCTATATTTATGTACTGAGGTTAGTTCCGGTGCTGTATTTATGTTATAATACGCATTAAGTACATTAAGCTTGATTCTGTTTCTTTAGATGTACTTTAAAATCATATCTAGTGTAGGGCTTAAAGCTGTAATATTTGTCCCATAATCTATCAATCTACACATAGATCTGTGTAACTAGATAAGTGTCATGTAGTGTTACTAGAGAACATTGTACTCATAGTTCAAATGACAATCTGAACGGGTGAGGCGCAAACAAGTATGAAAAATATATAGAAATTTACATATACTGTATATATTTGTTAATATACAGCAAATTTCAATATTGTCATATTTTACTTATTTACTCAAGTACACATAATTAGAATTAGGGCGCTACACTATGGGCAGTTTTGTAGTTTAGCGAACCCTGATAGAAATATGAACTTCACCCCGCACATAAATTCACTATCACATACCATTTAAATGCATCGAGGATAATTGTCACTCTACTGAAATTCATTAGCATGAATGAAGACATCTCCTGTCAGTGTTTTAGAGGATTTATAGAGATGCAAGATTTTTAAACAAACTATTTCTTTTTATGGCGAATAGTAAAAAACCCTTATATTGTGCTTTCTTTATGTATTGATTAATTTGATATATAGTGTGACATGATGGCATGATTTATAATATTTATTTTATGTCTTTTTTTTACATAGGAATAGCAAACTATTTAATTCTATTGTACAATTGATCAACCTTCTACATATATTATTTAGAACTCATATAATTTATACTTCATTATATGAGGTCAAAGAGGGGTTGGATTTGTATAATGTAAAATAAAATAATTATGTAAAAGAAAACAGTCATTACTAAGTCAGTAGTAAATACAAGGGTTTGGAGGTAGAGCCTTAAACAAAAGCCATTCATTTTATGATTGGAACACTAAATCCAATGATGCAAGTGTCCTCAAAAGTCCGTTATCTGAACGTTAGTGCAGCTATGGCAGGACACCTGCTTGTGGAAGATGAGCATCAACTCAACTGCTTGACATAAAATCCTTGAAGCGGAATATTCCTTGTCATTCATTCATCCCCAGCAAATTATGCCCCAGTTTAACTATTCAAGCCTGAAAATATGTTTTAACTAAATATCTCAGGGCAGCACTGGTTAATATTAATCTGACACATATCCTGATTTCTAATTATTCCTAAGAATCTGAATTTGTGTGTTATATGTGAAAAAGTGATGCTAAACATTTAAAACAAATTATATAAAGACTGCTTAGCAAAAATAATTATATTTGTATGTTACAGTGAAAAGGCAGAAATAAGTGTTGTCATCTTTTGTATGTAAACATTTAATTGGCTATCCAACCCCAGATTTTTTTTTAAAAAAAAATAGTATTATTCACCTTACTAATACCATGTGGCTATTGTGTCTTGTCCTTCACAATTTGCTATTAACCCAGCTATAGTTTTTTGAGTCGACATGATGACATGACCACCAATGTCAAAATTTAGCTGTAGCAGTGACCTCTGTGGCTTAGACATGCACTATACAATACAATACATGTGGAGCGGTTAGCAGCACACCAACATTCTCACCCACGCACAGAAAGACAGCGTCCAAAAGGGTAATGACTTGAAGAACAAAAAATTATTGCACCCAATACATGATGGCAATTGTGCCCAATGCATGATAGCTATCATGTATTGGGAACACGAAATTTTCATTTTTAATCTCACTACCCTTTTGGACAATTTCTGTTTGCCATGTATGCCTTGGAAGCAATCATTAATTTGCCACAATGGTAATGACTCATATGTCGTGGCTGGAGCCCAGTAAACAATCAGAGAAACATTGGCGAGGTGTTTATTAAGCCCGACATACATATTATATGGCTGTTGGTCGAACAATAGTTTTGATGATCATTCAGCTGCCACTTAATGATTGCTCCTGTGTTCTCTATAAGAGAGTTGTCTGATGGCACCTCATCTCCGAGAGATACGGTAATACAATATGCAGTTCAAAACTGGACATGTCAGATCCATATTTCCATCAACAATAAACTGTCTGGAGTTCCCATACACATTAGACTGTCGGTCAAACCTGACGATATTGGCGGTTCAGATGACATGCTTCATTCATATGAGTGCTTTATCAGCTATTTGTATAAAATGTAGAAGATTCAACAATCCCCTTAATCACAATTGGACCTTACTGTTAACCAAATGATGATTACCAATTATTATTTACTTCATCAACCACTAATCTAACCAACTACTGCATGAGAAATATATGTCCAGCTGTAACTTTCATATTAATACCAGCTAATGGGGTTTTCAGAAGCAGAACTTGCAGTGATCCACTGTTTTTAGAATCAGCTTCTATGTAAAGAGCAATTGTACCTTTAAGGCTAGAGTCACACTGGTGTATGACTCGCACGAGTGCAATGCGAGAAAATCTTGCATTGCACTCGGCCCCATTTAAGACAATACTGCAGCTCATATCTGCAAATTTTTTTTATCAGCCCTAATCACTCACACCCATACAAGTCTATGGGTACATATGCAAGAGAACCGAGAGTTTGTATGTGCAAAAATAAACAAATTTTATTAGGTACAGCAGGTGAATAATCATAAAATCACATAAAATCCAATATTTACAGGACCCAGAGCTGGGGTACATGCCATATCAGGGCTCAATTTTAGACAAAAGTTATATAGCAATGCACCCATTCCGGTGCATATATTAAGTGCATTTAAGCAATATCAGCCTGTCAGAGATATTGCCCCTCAAAAGCCCCATCACATGTGTTCACACATATATTAGGGTATATACAGCCCTGTGGATAAATTCTGCAGGGATAGATGATTTGCATATATCTCCTTTGTCTCACTTTTTGATTGTGATACCACCGTCCTTCTTCCTAACCACCTATAATCTTATAATTTTTAATAATTTTTAATTTGCACTCCTCTGTCCAAGTCTCATTCATACTTTTTGTGATTGCAGGTTAATGTGATAAAAACTATCATTGGTGGAAGTGTGACAGGATATCCATATGGATTATTAAAGATGAAAAGGATGCTTCCTGTGGAATATAATATAAATAACGTCATTATGCCTGTCACTCTCTGCAATTGTGGACTCTATGTACCTGCAACATAATACTTGTATATGCTGTTACGCTTCTGGTGAGTTCCGGTGGTTCCTGTGCGCGTGCGCCGGCTCACATGCTCGTCCCTGCCTGATCGTCGCCGTCTGGCAGTCTCGCGCCTGCGCGGGAGCCATGGAGACGCGTCCACGCTCCCGCGCATGCGCGATTATGACGTGACGGCGGCGGTCTCGCGGGACTTGCCGTGTGCGAACTTCCGGGCCGATCTGATTAGCGCGTTCATTTAAAACCGGAGCCTTGGGATAGATGGTTAGAATACCTCTATCCTGATGAAGATTTTAACATAACGCTGTTCGAAACGTATGTCGCCCTTTTGAGGTTGCTCCTGTGACCAGGCTGGGCCATACCACCCCACCACCAATTGGTAGATATACCGAAGATATTATGGCATTTGCCGCGATGTGATGGGGCTTTTGAGGGGCAATATCTCTGACAGGCTGATATTGCTTAAATGCACTTAATATATGCACCGGAATGGGTGCATTGCTATATAACTTTTGTCTGAAATTGAGCCCTGATATGGCATGTACCCCAGCTCTGGGTCCTGTAAATATTGGATTTTATGTGATTTTATGATTATTCACCTGCTGTACCTAATAAAATTTGTTTATTTTTCCACATAAAAACTCTCGGTTCTCTTGCATATGTACTATGCTATTGAGTTTGTGCCAATTGTGGGGGTCTTCACCATATTATCCCCACATACAATTACGTTGTGCTCTTTGGAGTGTTTTTCTAATATAAGTCTATGGGTATGAGTGAAACATTGGACTGCACTCGAACGTCATCAAAGTGCAGTGCGATATACGCACAGGCTGTTCCTCTGCTCCGCAGCTCTACCTCTCCTCTGCAGCTGTGATCCGATAGAAGGATCGGATCACAGTCACATGACACTCGGCTCACACTCCCACCAGAGTGGGATACCATACGCTAGTGTGACTATGCCCTAAGAAATTATAGCGGTTGTGGGTAGTATGTAGATTATATACTATAAAAGTGCAGTTATTGATGACTTCTAAAACAACAGTAATGGCTATCTATACTGACACAGCTAAATGTGCCTAAATGTCACAAAAAGTGATAAGCAGAAGTGCATAACCTTTTCTGCTGCAAGTACCATATTTTGTGATTGCACCACTCCCAGTGGCCGCATAAAATTTGAAGGGTTATTCTTATCTGAGGTATATATCAACAGTAAGTACTATATATGCCATCATCTAATAAGTGGAGGTTCCATTTCGGGAACTCCTATGCTCCCCTATTTAATATTTCTGAAAAAAGGAGTCACAATGATGATAGATTGAGTCCAACTATTCCCTTGCAATTAATTTCTAACGTTATTTTGGCCATAAATCTGTTGGCCCGATCTGGTGCATGCAGCACTGGGAAAGAGACTGGAACGCTGTTCATATGATGCGCCAGTATTCATAAATCTCCAACTGTGCATATTCATTATAATGATTAGCTATTAATATGGATTCTTACAGAGTTGTAAAGTGTAAAGTTGCTTCACAGGATCTGTGTAATTGAAAAGAGCGGTCATTAAATATTGAGTAGTATCAGCTGAACCAATATTTTAATTATTGTGCAGCATTTTGAAGTCGTTACCCTGAGGCTATATCTTCATGGAGAATTCTTAATCCTCTGTGTTCTCTGATCATTTCTCTCTACCTCAAGTATTTTACCCCATTTGCTGTGTCTAATTTAGTGATTATGGTGCTTCAACTTAACATGTCTAGAGCTAACCTGTTCTGACTCAGGGGAATGGTAACAAAATCAGATGTACTACCTAAAACAAGATGAATAAATGATCGTGAAATCAGCTGAGCTTAAGAGAAATTCAACAGGATTTTATAAGTGAAATGAGTCATTGTCAGGCTAAATAGGTTATCTAGCCAAGCAACATAGCTACATGTCTTAAATATTAAGTTATAATACTTACTAATTAAATTCTATTAAAGGGGAGGTTTTCACTGCCAATTAGGCCGGGGCCACACGGGGCACTAGTACGATGCTCGCATGACACTCGGCCCGCGCTGGCAGCACAACAGGAGCCGAGTGTCATGCTAGTATCCCTGCGACTGCGGTCCGACAGTGCGAGCGGACCTCAGCTGCAGGGGGCGGGCCAGCTCTGAGGAGGGGCGGGCCGGCGCTGCAGAGGGGCAGGCCGTCATGGAGGTGGGGAGGAAGGGATTTATCTCCCTCTCTTCTCCGTAGCCGGCTTATGCGATTCTCGCTCTGCATGCGCATTACACCAGTGTACCGCGAGTGCAGTGCGATTTTTCTCTCGCCCCATTCACTTGAATAGGTACTAGAGAAAAGAGTCTCGCATTACAATCGCAGCATGCTGCGATTGTTTTCTCGGTCCAATTAGGGCTGAGATTATAATCGCTCATGTGCGCTGACACACAGGCTAGAATTGGTCCAAGTGGAATGCGATGTTTTATCGCACTCCACTCGCACTGATTTTCTCGCCGTGTTGCTAAGGCCTTAGGGGCACTTTGCACACTGCGACATCGCAGGCCGATGCTGCGATGCCGAGTGCGATAGTGCCCGCCCCCGTCGCAGCAGCGATATGTGGTGATAGCTGGCGTAGCGAAAGTTATCGCTACGCCAGCTTCACACACACACTCACCTGCCGTGCGACGTCCCTGTGGCCGGCGACCCGCCTCCTTGTTAAGGGGGCGGGTCGTGTGGCGTCACTGCGACGTCACACGTCAGCCGGCCAATCAGAGCGGAGGGGCGGAGATGAGCAGGATGTAAACATCCTGCCCACCTCCTTCCTTCCGCATATCCTACGGAAGCCGCAGTGAGGCCGGTAGGAGACGTTCCTCGCTCCTGCGACTTCACACACAGCGATGTGTGCTGCCGCAGGAGCGAGGAACAACATCGGACCGTCGCGTCAGCGTAATCATGGATTACGCCGACGCTGCACCGATGATACGATTACGACGCTTTTGCGGTCGTTAATCGTATCATCCAACCTTTACACACTGCGATGTCGCATGCGATGCCGGAAGTGCGTCATTTTCAATTTGACCCCACCGACATCGCACCTGCGATGTCGCAGTGTGCAAAGTGCCCCTTAGTCCCTCTATCCTGATTCTGGCCCAATTGCGCTGATCATGGTCTGGCACAGGAAACATGGGACCAAAAACAGTGTCAGGAGGACAACTGATTGTCCAGTGTCAAACATTGAACAAGAAGCAAAGCTTCAGGGATTCAGCTTGGAATAGCTTCTTGGTACCCAGCCTTACAGAAATATATTAGTTTTTTTTTAAACTCGTTTTATTGAAGGTTAAGTATAACATAGAATCACCAATCAATATAGCGATTAGTTCATGAAGGATAAAATTTGAACATTAGAAGGTACATAAGCATTCAATCACGGGTTGTATCCAAAACTTGTAATTCCAAAATGACACAGAATAATATCAAATGCTGGGAACCGTGTCACATTACCAGCTTGAAAACCAATACATTCTATAAGAGTCCACCGACCGAGTAATCATTATGACAGAAAAGCAACTTTAAGACGAAAAGTCATGTAAGTTTGAAGCCAGGGAACTGGGCTGTGAAGATGTAATTTACCCTCTCACTGTATATGCTGTACAGATTCCTATTTCAAGCTGGGTTCATTGTCTTATTTGAACTACTTCTGTGTACATTTCTATTGTTGTAGGTAATCACCCCCTAAAATGCAAGGTTATATCCTCTTGAGGCACTTCCATCCCTGGGAGTAGGGGGAGGTGGGCCTAGAGTCCAACTAGTGTAAACTCTGCTTACCTGGGAGATTCAGTCAGAGTGAGCTGAAACTTGAAGGGAGCAGGAGCTCCAGCCTGTGTGGCTGTGGACACGGACGGAGCTAGGCCTGTGTGGCGGCCCGTGGGATTGTGTGGAACTCTTTGGACTACTGTAAGGACGATTGCTTTGTAATCCGGTCCGAGGATTGTCGGGAAGGGCCCCCGAATCTGTTTTACGTGGACTTATCGTGTGCTGTTCCAGTGTTCTTGTGAATAAACCTGTTGGATCGTTCCTCGGCCTGTTGTCTCTCCTTGCTCTGCTGTACACCCCGTCACAAACTGGTTGCAGCGGTGGGATCAGAGCAGAAGGAATGGAGGACAATGGCTCAACATCAGGAACCAGCACTGCAGAGTACAAGACCTGGACTTTGGGGAGCCTGCAATCAAAGGCCCGTGAAGTAGGAGTTCGTTTCAAAGGACTCTCCAAGGAGCAGCTGATTGAGGCGCTAGAAGGAGTCTGCTCGCAAAATGACGTGGAGGAAGGATCCTCACAGCAAAGGGAGGAAAGACGGGAGCTGGAGGTAAATACCCAAAAAAGTCAATGGATTGTGTGGTATGAAGAGGAGATGGCACTGCTTGGAGATGAGGTCACCATTGAATATAAGATGGATGCTATTCGCAGAGCTCAAGAGAGGGCATTGCTGGAGAGGAGATTTGCTGTGGAAGCAGCTAGAGGCTCCAGACAAACTTTAACCACAGCACCAACTATGAGGGAATTCTCCAGAGTGTCCCGCAAGGACTTTAAGCCATTTAATGAAGCTGCAGGTGACATTGAGGGCTTCTTTCAGGACTTTGAGCATCAGTGCCGATTAATGGAAGTCCCAGAAAGAGAGCGAGTCAGACACCTGGTGGGCCTCTTGGAGGGTGGAGCTGCCGACGCCTATAGAGCTATGGACCCTCAGTGGAATTGTGAGTATGGGGAGATAAAACAGACCATTCTGGAACATTATGACGTGACCCCAGATACTTATAGGACTAAATCCGTACATTAGCCTGTGATGGAGAAGTGTCTTTCAAGATGTTTGCCCACAGACTGAAACAAGTGTGCCATCGCTGGCTGGAGGGAGAGGGAACCTTAACTTGGCAGACCTTCCTCCAGGTCATCCTAAAAGAACAATTCTTTGCCCAGTGCCCCGCTGAGATCCGGGAATGGGTGCGTGAGATAAAACCAGCGACAGTGGAGGAAGCTGCTGCTCTAGCTGATGAGGTGCTCACTATCAAGCCTCAGTGGAGGGTTTTGTTGGAGGATGGAGAGACGCCTAACAGCTCCACAACACCGGATGCCCCCAGTTATTCTGCCCCCATTGTTCCCCGTTCCTCTAAGCCACCACATGTTGATACCCGTGTTAATGTGCCTTCAGTTGCTTCTACTGCACTTTCTGGAATACGCCGGGGAGAGGAAGTAACAGAGCGCAGGTGTTATGTTTGTAGGCATCCCGGGCATTTGCAGGCCTCATGCCCAGCCAGCCCATGGAGGAATCATCCTCAAACCCCTACAGCACCTTCAGGTGGGAGTCGGCCTCCAAGTTCCCCTACCCCTTACCCAAGAGGACGCCTTGGATGGAGGGAGACCCAGCTCAGATGCTATCAATGTGGACAGCCAGGGCATCGGCAAGTCTCCTGCCCAGCTGTTCAAATGAGGACTGATCCTGCGCCCAATCGGATTGTTAATTATTTACAGCCCAGCGCCATGGAGGAAGATGTGGCACCGCTATGTGAGGACTGGCCTAGTGACTCAGCCCCCCATGTTGCACCACCAGGAGATTACGGGGTGCGACCTGCAGTTATGACGACTTCTGCTCATCGAGGTAAGCACTTGCAGGAGGTTGTGCTGGATGGACAGAGACTTGTTGGATTTTGTGACTCGGGTGCTTTCCTCACACTGGCTGATCCCCGAGTGGTTCGGCCTGAGGCAATCCATAGAGGACCTGGGATTGTCATTGAACTGGCTGGTGGACAATGGAGGACTATTCCCACAGCCACTGTGGATCTGAGCTTTGGTTTTGGGGTCAGGCGATGTGTGGTTGGGGTGATGGGTGGTCTGCCTGCAGCTGTTCTCCTGGGCAATGATGTGGGAGAGCTACGATGCCAATTCGTGGCTGCATGAAGCCACATGTAAGTAACGCTCTGCCTGTGTGTACTTAACCAGTGACCTGTAGAGGTCCCTAGTACGTACACAAGTTGGGAGGGGGAGGGATTGTGAAGATGTAATTTACCCTCTCACTGTATATGCTGTACAGATTCCTATTTCAAGCTGGGTTCATTGTCTTATTTGAACTACTTCTGTGTACATTTCTATTGTTGTAGGTAATCACCCCCTAAAATGCAAGGTTATATCCTCTTGAGGCACTTCCATCCCTGGGAGTAGGGGGAGGTGGGCCTAGAGTCCAACTAGTGTAAACTCTGCTTACCTGGGAGATTCAGTCAGAGTGAGCTGAAACTTGAAGGGAGCAGGAGCTCCAGCCTGTGTGGCTGTGGACACGGACGGAGCTAGGCCTGTGTGGCGGCCCGTGGGATTGTGTGGAACTCTTTGGACTACTGTAAGGACGATTGCTTTGTAATCCGGTCCGAGGATTGTCGGGAAGGGCCCCCGAATCTGTTTTACGTGGACTTATCGTGTGCTGTTCCAGTGTTCTTGTGAATAAACCTGTTGGATCGTTCCTCGGCCTGTTGTCTCTCCTTGCTCTGCTGTACACTCCGTCACATGGGCGAACCCCCTGTCAAGGGCGATCTCATCCATCTGCCCCAGATTTTCTCAAATTTATTTAAAGAACCCCTGTTCTTGAATACAAATTGCTCTAGAGGGATTATGGCATTCACAAGGGCAATCCAAGAAGCTCTGGATGGGGGTCTAGGATTCATCCAATTTAGTATTATGCCCTTACGAGCCAAGAAAAGGGCTTTCTTTAGTAGCATATTCTCAGATTGGGACCAGGAGTTAATATTCAATACACCAAACAAACACAGGATCGGGCTCATAGGGACCACTTTCTCCAGCACAGCCGCAAGCGTTGATGCAACTTCTGTCCAATAGGAGTAGACAGCATGACATTCCCATATCATATGCCAAAAGTCTGCACCACCTCTCCCACACCTCGGGCAAGAGTCCGTAACTGTGCTATTCATTATATTTAGCCTTACCGGAGTAATATAGCTCTAATGTATAATATATAGCTGAATGAGTCTATTGTTAATTGCAGGAGAAACCAAGGTGTGGGATTCAATAATGTCATCCCAAACTATATCGTCTAACTCAGGGATTTTGGTTTTCCACTTCCCCAAGATGGGGAGAGGAGTGTTCATGGCCTTGGCCCGGATGAAGGATGAGTATAATTTAGAAACTAGACCCCCAGGGCCCTGTGATCTAATAATTCCGATTATCGGGAATGATGAAAATCTAACCCCACGACCAGAAAATTGAGCCCGGAAAGCATGTCTGACCTGGAGGTACTTGAACTCATGAGAATCCGGCAGATCAAACTCATTCTGCAGTTGCGCAAAGGGACGGAGCTCATTGTCTCGGACTATTGAGCTCAGGGTGACTATTCCTCGGTTCCTCCATTCCGCAAAGCCCGGCAATCCACAAAAATACGGGAGGTCCGAATTGCCCCATAAAGGGGTCTCAATGGGTACATCCTGAAAACCAAAGGTGGACCTAGCTTCCTTCCAAATCTTGGCCCCCAGTTTGTAAATTGGGAGGATTCGGCCTTCAGGGGCTCGTTTGTGATCAAATAGTAGAGGCCATAGCAGTTTCATCCCCGTGAAATCCGCCAAGAATCCCTCCGGGGAGCTACCTGCACCAGGTAATGTCCAGTATCCCAGATATTTCAACTGTCCAGCTAAATAATATATGTATAGGTCCGGAAGGGCCATGCCCCCCAGATCTTTAGGTCTTTGCAATTTAGCTAGCTGGATTTTTGATCTAGAGGAACCCCAGACAAAAGAAATCATTAAGGATTCCATGGAGCGGAAAAAGGACCGGGGAATCTGTACGAAGATATGCTGGGTAATATAAAGACACTTCGGTTGTACTATCATTTTAAGTAGGTTAATCCTTCCCGCTACTGAGAGGGGAAGCTGACTCCACCTATTAAATTTTTCCCCGAAGTATGTTTGGAGAGGTGCAACATGTGACGGTGGTGTACAAGAGAGCAAAGGATGGACAAGGCCGAGGAACGATCCAACAGGTTTATTAACAGGAATACAGGAACAGCACACGATTAGTCCACATAAAACAGATTCGGGGGCCCTTCCCGACAATCCTCGGACCGGATAACAAAGCAATCGTCCTTACAGTAGTCCAAAGAGTTCCACACAATCACACGGGCCGCCACACAGGCCTAGCTCCGTCCGTGTCCACAGCCACCCAGGCTGGGGCTCCTGCTCTCTTCAAGTTTCAGCTCACTCTGAAGTTACAAAAAGGGAAATGCATTGTCTGTGCTGCTTGACCAGCCCACCATGTTTGTTCAGGGGGTAGGGGTCACACATCCTATCATCAATGGTTTGGTCCATCACAGGGCTCCAATATGTCTGCCAGCCACAGTAGATGAAGGGATCCCCTGCTGTAAAGAACAATGACTATTCCTTCACTGGCCAATGCAATTACAGATTAGATACACAACTCTGGAAAGAAGAGGACAGGCTATTTACATAATCACATTAGATGCCAAGACTACAATTGTATGAGAGAGACACATTGAGACCAGTAGCTCCCCCAAGAAAATACATGAATTACAACTAATACAACCAGGGAAATATACATATCATGACATAGTATCACAGCATATACAGTGAGAGGGTAAATTACATCTTCACACAACATTTCTAGCAATCATTTCTGCTGGACTTTTTGTTAATATAATCCCCAGGTATTTGAACTGATCAACTACCGGTATTCTACATAAATATGTGTCCACCGATTCATTTCTACACTGAGATAGAAATAGGAGATATGATTTTGACTAATTTATCACTAGGCCCGAGAATTCCCCGAACTGATCAATGAGTTCCACAGCTCTAGGAATGGAGGAGTCCGGCTTGGAGGCAAAAAGCAGCCGGTCGTCCGCATACAGTGACAGACGTTCCTGTCCCCCTCTATACCTTACTCCCTCATACAATGGGCCCCCCCCGAATACGCACTGCCAACGGTTCCATGGCTAAAGCAAATAAGAGGGGAGACAGGGGGCACCCCTGTCTAGTTCCCCTCCCCAGGGCGAAGGTCTCAGACACCCCGCCACCCACCTGGATACTGGCCGTTGGCGCCTTGTATAGAATTTCAACCCAACGAATGAAATTGTTACCGAATCCAAAGGCCCGCAGTACCTCCAGCAGATAGGGCCACTCAATGGAATCGAAGGCTTTAGCCGCATCCAATGAGACCAGAGCCCAGTCGTCGTCCAGTTTTACACCCGCCTGTAAGATCACCTGTGCCCTCCTCAGATTGTCCGAAGTGCTCCTACCTGGGATAAATCCAGACTGATCCCTATGTATTATGGAGGAGATTACTTTATTGAGTCTAGTTGCCAGGATTCTCGTAAGTATTTTGTAATCAGAATTTAACAATGAGACTGGTCTGTAAGAGCCGCAGTCCAGGGGGTCCTTATCCGGCTTCAATAATAAAACAAAGGTGGCCTCATAGAAGGAGTCGGGCAGTCTACCCATCCGGAATGAGGCCCCGATCGTCTCCAGGAGGGCTGAAGCAATCTCCCCCTGGTATTTAGTATATATCTCAATCGGGAGTCCACCAGGAGCAGACGCCCTACCCTTATTAAGGGCCCCCATCGCTTCCACCAGCTCCCCCAGGCCAATGTCCTCATCTAAAGCTAGTCTCTGGTCCGAATTCAATTTGGGAAACCTAAGGTCTCGAAGATAGTCAGAGATCTCCTCTCTGGAGAAAGTCAGTCTGGACTCATACAGGCGCTTATAAAAGGAAGAGAACACTTCCAAAATGTCAGAGACGGAAGTGACAATCTCCCCACCCAAAGCTCTGATCCGGAGGACCGCGGGTGAGCTATTGGACTGATGCACCAGAAATGCCAATAGGCTGCTAGATTGGTTTCCCTGCTCAAAGTATCTCTGGTTCGTGAAGAAGACATGTCTTTTGGCCTTATCCTGCAAAAATAGAAGATATTGCCTCCCTACTTGTAGCCAGCGGGATCTATTTTCTTCAGTCGGGTCAGATGTAAATCTGTGTTCCAATAATTTATTTTGAGCAGCTAGGTCCTGCTCTTCCCTGGCCGCTTGTTTCTTGGTATATGAAATGGAGGATTGGCAACAGCACCTAAGGTATGCCTTAAGAGCGTCCCAATAGGCTGAGTAATTTTCCTCAATAGAATTAATCTCAGTGTATGTTTTAATCTGGTCAGGGATCCTATCATTGGCTCCAAAGAGTGACAGCCACCAGGGGTTGATCTTCCAAGATAATCTATGTGACTTGCATCCCTCCCATCGGACACTCACAAATACTGGGGAGTGGTCTGAAACAGATCTAGGTAAATGGCATACCAATTGTATATAAGAACAGACCCTCTCATTCCCACATATGTAGTCAATCCTGGATAGGGAGTGTTTCCCGGGGCTGTAGCAGGTATATTCCCTCAAGACTGGATTATGAAGACGCCAGATATCACACCACCCCACCTCCTTGAGGAATGCACTCAGTCTGGTTTGTATCGTTTGAGGGATAGATGCCAGTTGGGTACTAAATTTATCTAACCCAGTGTTATTGATTAAATTAAAATCCCCCATGCAGAATACCAGTGCCTGAGGGTATTGAGAAGCAAACTTAGCCGCCTCATATAGAAGTGAGGTGCCCATCGTAGGAGGATTATAAATGGCTAAGATCACCACCATTGATCCGTCTATGTGGGTTTGAATGAACACATATTTACCCTCAGGGCCTTTTACAACCTTACCCGGGTCCTAACTTTGTGATCTATGAACCAATACCGATACCCCTCTAGAGAAGGAGGAATGAGTGGCATGAGCCGACCATTGGATCCATGTTTTTTTAAGAAATCTGTTTCAGATAGCAGATGGGTCTCCTGTAAGCATACAATCAGAGCTTTGGAAGATTTGATGTGTGAAAACACTGCCGCCCTCTTCCTGGCCGTGCCCAGTCCCCTGACGTTCCATGTCATTAAACTTATAACCATTAGTGAATATTACCTGTGAAATTGGATAAAGTATGTCAAGTACTCAACCTGCAGTTTAACGTGGGTAAACGTACCCCTGAACACTGAATACTTGGTTGCCCAACGAGGGCAACAAGGAAAACTTAGTAGTGTGACCAGGAGAGATATTCCCTAGAAACGTCTAGGAACAGCTAACGTGGCTAGTTGTTGTACTTGGTATGGGGGAGTCCTTAATCAAGGATCTGAGCCACTCCTACAGTCCAACTTATTACAACTATTAATTATCCTAAATGAATGATATATATATAGTTATAAAGATGGGGGGAAAGGGTGGATCTAGAAAGAAGGAGGGAACCAGAAAAGAGAGAAAGGGGAAGGGAGAGAGAAGGAGAGAAAAGATAAGAGCAGGGAGGAAAGGGGGGAATAGAGGGGGTTAAAGAAGAGAAGTAGAACGAGGGCCAGGGGAAGAAGTAGAAGGCTGGGGGGGGAGGAGAAGTGAGATATCAGAATGTGTCTCAGCGGCATATGAATTGGGAAAAAATAGGGGGATGGGTGAGGATAGGTGTGTAGGGGGAAGGGAAGGAGTAAGGTAAGCTGGGGGGTGAAAGTGGAAGCAAGAGGGAAAGGAAAAGGAAAAGGGGGGTTAGGGGCCAGGGATTGGGGTTAAGGCTGTGCAGTAATTGGATTAGATAATAGGGTTATTAAGAGGAGGAGAATTTTGGAATATTAGTTGAGAAAGGGGGGACGGGGAAGGAAGGAAAGGCGGGAAGGAAGAGGCAGAGGTTCGTAATAGGACATATATAGCAATAACATACGGTAACCATAACCTTAATAAAGATCTATAGTGAATAGCAATATTAGCCATAACTGCGATGCAAAATATGATCCTCCAAAAAAATGAGAATCCAGTCCATCCAATGACTTGAATAATTATTTCGAGTCCACCGTGCCTCGCATCTGAGCAACGCAATAGCGATCGGGCCAAAGTCTCCTCCAAAGGGTGAGGCTCCGGGCCCTCGGGTCAGGAGCAAGGAACTCTGTATCACGGGTGACTCAGTTTGTTTCCGGCATAGGAGGCTGCGGGAATCCAAATTAACAGCGTTGCAAGCTGGACGCAGTATTGACCCATAAAGCATCGCATGGATCGGGTCCACAACAGCGTTTCCTCCCCAACAAATAAGGCAGCGGGAATCCATATTCGGGGAGCCGCGAGCCAATCACAACAGCGACCCCAAACATGTCGCCCTGAAAACAGGATTGCAACAGCGCTGACTTTCTTGCGATCCATAAAATGGAATTTCAAAAAGCACAGGGGACACAAACAACGCGTTAGCGACCCCGAGCATATCGCATAAGATCCGGATCCACATCCTTTCGGAGTTGTAGGTCAGAGGTATCGCAAGTTAGACTCAGTAGCGACCCCCAAGACATCGCAAGAACCCGGCCCGCTTCAGCGTTTCCTTCCCAGCTTCAGCGAGTTGATCAAATCCTCCGCTTCCCCAGGAGAGGTGAAAAACATGAAGCAATCCTGATGAACCACTCTGAGGTGAGCAGGGAAAATCATGGAGTAGGTAATCTGATGCTCCCTGAGGCGCTTCTTCACTTGGATGAAAGATGCTTTTGGTTTCTGAAGGGACGCAGAAAAGTCGGGAAATATCGATATAGTTGCGTTGTTGTGCGTTATCGGTCCTTTGCGTCTCGCAGCACTCAGGATCACATCTCTATCCCTGCTGCTTAGCAGCCTAGCTAGGAGAGGCCTCGGTTGCGCCCCCGGGGGAGGAGGTTTAGCTGGAACCCGATGGGCTCTTTCTATGGCATAGGCCGCAGATAGCGTCGCATCTGGGAAGGTTTCTGTAAGTCAAGCTTCCATGAACTTACATGGGTCGCTTCCTTCCGTTCTCTCTGGCATCCCCAGGATTCTCAGATTATTGCGACGAAGGCAGTTTTCTAGGTCGTCCGCCCTCTGCGCCCAGTTGTTTGCCGCTTGCTCCAGGAACGCTAGCCTACCAGGCGTCGTTCTTGCGTCGTCCTCCAGCGTGGAGATCCTCTGCTCCGTCTCCTTGACATGCTCACGGAGGTTTTGCAGACCCAGTCTGAGAAGGCCCACATCAATTTTCACCTCCTCAATCTTGCCTGTTAGCGACACCTTAGAGTTCTGGATTGTCGCGAGGAGACGTGCTGAGACTTGTTGTAAGGTCAGTTCCAGCGCTCCCTCGGGTTCCGCATCCGCGCCATCCTCCTCCTCCGTCTCGCTGGCTTCCCGCGCTGCCTGCTTGCCAGCGCCATCTTGCTGGGGGTCACGGGCAAACTTTTTAGCTTCTCCGCCGCCGCTGCGCTGCGTCCCCTACTCATGCCTCAGATCAGGATGTTCACCGCACTGGGGGGAATCTGATGATGTTTTTTTTTTGGTTACCGATTATGGCAGGATTAATTGCAATATCAGGCGTTGGACTGCGGAGCTGATCTCAGATGCGACCGCTCATGCTGCCCGCTGGCCACGCCCCCCAGAAATATATTAGTTTAATGTTTGAAACTAATTCATGTGTGTTTTTTGTAATTAAAACCCATTTATGTCTTATACACAAGCACATGTGGCAGTCATATGGCTTCTGTGTGGGAAAGTACCTAAAGATCAGGTAATGTCAGCCTGTGCAGTGTAGTGTATTGTCTCTGCAATCTAAATAGAAAAAAAAATATTCTTAAAATCCATCATGTCCAGTCTTTTTTCTCCTTATATCTGCCATATTGGGAGGCCTCATACATATTAATACCAGTAGTTAAAAGGTCCAATCAAAATAAGTGTTTATCAAGTGGCAGTATAGTTTATTTTAAAACATCCTCTGCACGGCGGTAGATTGTCAATGGGCAACAATTCAACTGATATAACAGGAAAGATATACCACACTTCAAATACAAATGTCGCGGGCGGTGGGGTTCTGCGCTCGCTAGCGCTCGGGTCCGGCGCTGCTGCTGCTCAGTGGCTCGAGCGGTGGGCCCGGATCCGGGGACTCGAGCGGTGCTCCTCGCCCGTGAGTGAAAGGGGATAGTTTGGTTTGGGGATTTAGTCTGTGACGCCACCCACGGGTTGTGGTGAGGTTGGGCACCACCGCTGCTGGTGACGGGGATCCCGGGAGCAATGGAAGGGAGCAGCTGGGATGTCGTTTTCCCCCTCTGTGGGTAGGGGTTGGTGGTCCCGGGGCCCTGTGAGGTGACGGGGAGGCAGGGTTGGCAAGGTGCAGGGTCGCCTGGACTGCGCAGCGCGGTGCCGGATGGCACGGTGGTACTCACTCAGCCATAAATGTACAAAAGTCTCTGGTAAACCAAACGGCTGGATGGACAGGTCCCGCAGCCGGCTGCTGTGGCTTCTCCCGGACGGTTGGTAGTGGCTGCCTTTCCCTGCACCTTTGTGTATGTTCGGTCCCGATGGCTTCCCACCGGTAACCCGCTCCCCAGCGTATATATGTGCCGGAGGAGCCCTTTTGCCCGCAGGCTCTGGCCCTTGGAACTCTAGCTGTGGCGGTAGCTGTATTTCCTTCTACTGGTCGGACGGTTGCCTTCTATCGGGTCTTGGCTGTTAGGAAACCCCTGGGGTTCCGGTAACTGACGGATTTGACCTCTTAACGGCGACTCCAAGCCTGGTCGGGGTCCGCAGGCCCTGCCTGTGTGTGCTGGCTTCACTTCGCTCCCCGGTTCGGTACCGGCGGGCCACCGCCCGACCCCGGTCCTACGGTTCCGCGTTGATTCGCCTCTCCTGCAGACGGCCACCACCGTCTGCCAACCTTGCTCTTAGTGCCCGGGCCACGCACCCGGACACGGTCAGTTTACTCCTTCACCACTACTTCACTCCTCTCCCTTGCACTTCCCTAACTGATCTCCTTTACTTTTCCCGCCTCCAGGAGTGTGAACTCCTCAGTGGGTGGGGCTAACCGCCTGGCTCCACCCAACCTGGTGTGGACATCAGCCCCTGGAGGGAGGCAACAAGGATTTTGTGTCTGGCTGATGTGCCTGTCTCAGGGTGGGGGTGTGTGTTGCAGTACCTGTGGCGACCTGGCTAGTCCAGGGCGCCACACAAACATAGTCTGAGGAAGGAGTGAATGAGCTACGATTTCTTCTATAAACCTTCTGATGGACAGTATGCACTGGTACAGATTTATGGCAATGGCAACATTAGTAAGCAAGCAGGTCATACTGGTCTTTACTCTTTAATGAAGAAGATTGTGCCACTTCTACACAGTGTATCATTGTCGGCAATCTTAGTCTACTAGAGTGCATGTAAATATGGTCTCCAAAATGACAACATCAATGATAAAGTTACTATTGGTGAACAGATTAACCATGTATTATTTTCAATTTCATCTTTTGAAAGGTTGAAAGAGAAATAGGGGAAAATAAATATAGTTAGGTCCAGAAATATTTGGACAGTGACACAAGTTTTATTTTAGCTGTTTACAAAAACATGTTCAGAAATACAATTATATATATAATATGGGCTGAAAGTGCACACTCCCAGCTGCAATATGAGAGTTTTCACATCCAAATCGGAGAAAGGGTTTAGGAATCATAGCTCTGTAATGCATAGCCTCCTCTTTTTAAAGGGACCAAAAGTAATTGGACAAGGGACTCTAAGGGCTGCAATTAACTCTGAAGGCGTCTCCCTCGTTAACCTGTAATCAATGAAGTAGTTAAAAGGTCTAGGGTTGATTACAGATGTGTGGTTTTGCATTTGGAAGCTGTTGCTGTGACCAGACAACATGCGGTCTAAAGAACTCTCAATTGAGGTGAAGCAGAACATCCTGAGGCTGAAAAAAAAGAAAAAATCCATCAGAGAGATAGCAGACATGCTTGGAGTAGCAAAATCAACAGTCGGGTACATTCTGAAAAAAAAGGAATTGACTGGTGAGCTTGGGAACTCAAAAAGGCCTGGGCGTCCACGGATGACAACAGTGGTGGATGATCGCCGCATACTTTCTTTGGTGAAGAAGAACCCGTTCACAACATCAACTGAAGTCCAGAACACTCTCAGTGAAGTAGGTGTATCCATCTCTAAGTCAACAGTAAAGAGAAGACTCCATGAAAGTAAATACAAAGGGTTCACATCTAGATGCAAACCATTCATCAATTCCAAAAATAGACAGGCCAGAGTTAAATTTGCTGAAAAACACCTCATGAAGCCAGCTCAGTTCTGGAAAAGTATTCTATGGACAGATGAGACAAAGATCAACCTGTACCAGAATGATGGGAAGAAAAAAGTTTGGAGACGAAAGGGAACGGCACATGATCCAAGGCACACCACATCCTCTGTAAAACATGGTGGAGGCAACGTGATGGCATGGGCATGCATGGCTTTCAATGGCTCTGGGTCACTTGTGTTTATTGATGACAGAACAGCAGACAAGAGTAGCTGGATGAATTCTGAAGTGTACCGGGATATACTTTCAGCCCAGATTCAGCCAAATGCCGCAAAGTTGATCGGACGGCGCTTCATAGTACAGATGGACAATGACCCCAAGCATACAGCCAAAGCTACCCAGGAGTTCATGAGTGCAAAAAAGTGGAACATTCTGCAATGGCCAAGTCAATCACCAGATCTTAACCCAATTGAGCATGCATTTCACTTGCTCAAATCCAGACTTAAGACGGAAAGACCCACAAACAAGCAAGACCTGAAGGCTGCGGCTATAAAGGCCTGGCAAAGCATTAAGAAGGAGGAAACCCAGCGTTTGGTGATGTCCATGGGTTCCAGACTTAAGGCAGTGATTGCCTCCAAAGGATTCGCAACAAAATATTGAAAATAAAAATATTTTGTTTGGGTTTGGTTTATTTGTCCAATTACTTTTGACCTCCTAAAATGTGGAGTGTTTGTAAAGAAATGTGTACAATTCCTACAATTTCTATCAGATATTTTTGTTCAAATATTCAAATTAAACGTTACAATCTGCACTTGAATTCTGTTGTAGAGGTTTCATTTCAAATCCAATGTGGTGGCATGCAAAGCCCAACTCGCGAAAATTGTGTCACTGTCCAAATATTTCTGGACCTAACTGTATACATAAAGCACTCCTATTCATTATTAGGGTGAGGTGAGGAAGTGTAAAGTGTTGGGTCAAGTTTTAGAGTTTATACTGGCATTTCTTCCATTTGTACTTCTGGCTGTGGAAGCCAACGTAAGTACTAACAAACAGTTATGAATTAGAATTTTAGATATGATCGTCTATACATATACAGTGAACAAAAACATAAACGCAACATTGTTGTATTTGCTACCATTTTTCATGAGCTGAACTCTAAGAACTAAAGGCCTCGTCACACACAGAGATAAATCTTTGGCAGATCTGTGGTTGCAGTGAAATCATGGACATATTGTTCCATTTGTGCACAGCCACAAACCTGGCACTGATTGTCCACAATTTCACTGCAACCACAGATCTGCCGCAGATTTATCTTTGTGTGTGACAGGGCCTTAAGACTTTTTCTATGGACACAAAAGGCATTTTACTCTCAAATATTGTTCACACATTTATCTAAATTTGTGTTAGTGAGCATTTCTCATTTGCTGAGATAATCCATCGACCATATATGTGTAGCATATCCAGATGCTGATTAGACAGCATGATTATTACACAGGTGTGCCTTAGGCTGGCCACAATAAAAGGCCAGTCTAAAATGTGAAGTTTTAGAATATTGGAGGTTCGGCGAGGGGGGAGGGGAGGTGTCAGAAATTCAGTCATTATCTAGTGTGACCACCATTTGCCTCACACAGTGCAACACATCTCCCTTGTATAGAGTTGATCAGGTTGTTGATTGTGGCATGTGGATTGTTGATCCACGCCTTTTTAATGGCTGTGCTAAGTTGTTGGATATTGGCAGAAACTTGAACACGCTGTAGTATACGCAGATCCAAAGAATCCTAAAAATGCTCAATGAGTGACATTTGATAAATATGGTGGCCATGCAAGAACTGGGATGGTTTCAGCTTACAGGAATTGTGTTCAGATCCTTACAACATGGGGCTGTGCATTATCATTCTGCAACAAGAGGTTATAGGTCGAGCTTGAATGGCAGAACAATGGGCCTCAGCATCTCGTCATGGTATTGCTGTGCATTCAAAATGACATTAATAAAATTAACTTGGGTTTGTCGTGCATAACATACACCTGCCCATACCATAACCCCACTGTCACCATGGGCCATTCGATTCACAACATTGACATCAGCAATCCGCTCACCCACACAACGCCATGCATGGAATCTGCCATCTGTACTGTACAGTGAAAACTGGGATTCATCCATGAAGAGAACAACTCTCCAACGTGCCAGACGCCATTGAATGTGAGCATTTTCCGATCAAGTCAGTTATGACGACAAACTGAGTCAGGTGGAGACCCCGATGAGGACAATGAGCATGCTGATGAGCTTCCCTGAGATGGTTTCTGACAGTTTGTGCACAAATTGTTTGGTTAGGCAAACTGATTGTTGCAGCAGCTGTCCAGGTGGCTGGTCTCAGATGATCTTGGAGGTGAAGATATTGGATGTTGAGGTCCCAGTCTGGTGTAGTAACACACATGGGCTGTGGTTGTAAGGCCAGTTGGACGTGCTGCCAAATTCTCTGAAACGCCTTTGGAACCTCCTTTGGAGAACGGTTAAGATAGAGGGTCATCTGTGGCATTGTGCTGTGTGATAAAACTGCACATTTTAGAGTGGCCTCTTATTGTTGCCAGACTAAGGCACACCTGTGCAATAATCATGCTGTCTAATTGGCACCTTAATATGCCCCTCCTGTGAGGTGGTTGGATTATGTTGGCAAAGAAGAAGTGCTTACTAACAAAGATTTAGACAAACTTGTAAAAAATATAGGAGCGATAAAGGCCTTTTCTGTACATAGAAAACGTTTTGGCTCTTAGGGCAGCTTTGCACGTTGCGACATCGCAAGCTGATGCTGCGATGTCGCACGCGATAGTCCCCGCCCCCGTCGCAGGTACGATATCGTGTGATAGCTGGCGTAGCGAAAATTATCGCTACGCCAGCTTCACATGCACTCACCTGACCTGCGACCGTCGCTCTGGCCGGCGACCCGCCTCCTTCCTAAGGGGGCGGGTCGTGCGGCGTCATAGCGACGTCACACGGCAGGCGGCCAATAGCGGCGGAGGGGCGGAGATGAGCAGGATGTAAACATCCCACCCACCTCCTTCCTTTCGCATATCCTACGGAAGCCGCGGTGACGCCAGTAGGAGATGTTCCTCGCTCCTCCGACTTCACACACAGCGATGTGTGCTTCCGCAGGAGCGAGGAACAACATCGGACTGTCGCGTCAGCGTAATTATGGATTACGCCGACGCTGCACCGATGATACGATTACGACGATTTTGCGCTCGTTAATCGTATCATCTAGGCTTTACACACTACGATGTCGCATGCGATGCTGGATGTGCGTCACTTTCAATTTGACCCCACCGACATCGCACCTGCGATGTCGTAGTGTGCAAAGCCCGCATTAGCATTCAGCTCATGAAAAATGGGAGGAAAAATAAAAGTGTTTAGTTTTCATTTTTATTCAGTATTTTTGTTAATAAAGTATGTATCTCTATAGTGAAAGGAGGAAAATAATTGTGACTCTACTCATAAGTATATATAAGTATCTTTATGTAATTCTGAAAACAATTTCCATAAATTCATAGATCTACTTTTATTAATTGATGCCATCAGTTGGCATTAATTAACTTAGCTTTGCCAGGAAACATTGTGTAATGTAAAGAATATGGTAACTTGCTAATGCACATTCTGTTATTTACCACAATTGAAGTCAATTAAAAAAAAGATCAAAATAAAAAAACAAAACTTTACATTTTCTTTAAAAAAAAGGAAGTGTGGTGCTGGACTGTACATAAGGACAAGGGAACTCAGTGTTGTCGAGCCTTATTTTGCACCCATGAATTATTTAATCTTACTATTCCTGTTTTTCACCAAATGTATTGTCACGTGTGCAAAAAAAAACAACTTGCAAAAGAGGACAATGTTTAAATTAATTTATAACAGAAGCCCTTACGTTGACTTTTCTTCTGCCGCCTTCCACAAAATCAATACCCATTAACGCACTGATATTAAATTCAATAAAGGTTTCAGTTATGCTAATTCAAAGACATCATTAACTGGAACGCAAAGCAGGGCAAAAGCTGTCACAAATATCATTAGGACCAATTTTCAAAGTATTGCTGGTTTGTTTAATCCTCAGAAATAAAAAAAAAATGTTTTCATCGTTTCTCTATGGAATAAATCATGCAAAACTATTTAGCAAGTTAAGTCATTAAATTCAAATCTCCAAGCCATTCAGTGCTAATACATTGGTGGCACACTGCGCCAATAGCTTGTCCTCTTTCATTTTCTAATATTCAAAAAAGTATGTCACCTGCCATCAAACTTTTGGTCATTGTTCTGTTTTCACAAATAAATGTGGCTCCGCCTGGGTTTAGTGGAGCCTGAAATTAGAAGTGACAGCAATTCACTCCAACAAAATGAGCTTCCTTCTCTGCCTGCGGTCCAAATCCCATTCATGCACCACAAACCCAACAGCCTAGCAAGCCTTGCCTGCCAAAAGAAGAAAAATAGAGCAGGCGCGAGTACATGTGGCTGAGTTGCACAGAGGCGGGGAGGAACCTGCTGGCAGTCCTGTGCTGTCACATAAGGTCCTCACCTTCGCACTGCTGGTAGTCATTCTTTTCCTCTTCAGATGGCTCTGACACCTCTGAAGTGAGAACTTGGAGCATTTGCTTGCACTCCTGTAGCAAAGCCACAACCTCCTGATTATTCATGATGACTGTTTCCCACTTGACTGTGAATTGAGAGTCCCTGGGTGCTCTATGATCAATGACCTAAGAGAAGGCACGTATTCTGAATAAACGGGATCTTTCAAGGTTGAGGTACCTGCCGAACAAAAGAGGAAAAGAGATGATTAACTAAAGCATCATCAATTATAAGCAAAATTCAAGCTGCGGAGAGATAATGGATGAAAAAGTACATGAAAACACAAGACGGCATCTGAGCACTTTATTGGAGAAGTGTGTGAAATTACAGCGGGGTGCCTGACACACATGGAGAAAAAAACAGATAGCTAAGATAGGAGAATGAAAGAGATACAGAAATCTTGTCTTCTATAGAGGACCTGACACAACTTCATTAACCGTCTCTGATGACATGATGGACTAGAAAGCAACTTGTTGATAAAGAGCTCCAGCTTGTTCTTTCAGGAGCACCTGCCCTTAAAAGCATGCACATAAAAAATAGATTTACGTAGAATTTTATATATATATATCTAACTGAATCTTTCAGCTACTGTATTAATATCATGTATAGTTAATTATCTGTAGCCATCTCTCAAGACTATGTGAATGACAACTCATATAATGAAAATACATTAAATATTCTATATACTCTCTGCTTTTGTGTTGTTAATTATTGAATTATTCAGTCATTTCCAATCGTCTAAATTAAAAAAAGTTTTAATATTTCATATTTAGTATAAACACATTAGAATGATCAATTATACTTGTCTGATTTTGTCTGCATATCAACTTACTAAACTGTGATATAATGCTGAATATGCTGGAACTTTAAAAGATTATTATTAGAAATCATTGAATCTATTGAAATTTAACACATTTTTCACAAAAGTTTGAGTTCTTGCGAATTGGAAAACTGCAAAGCCTCCAATTGCCCTGAAATGATGTGTATAAAGGCCGCTTTACACGCCATGACATCGCTAAAGCGATGTCGTTGGGGTCACAGATTTTGTGACGCACATCTGGCCGCGTTAGCGATGTCGTTGCGTGTGACACCTATTAGCGATTTTGTATCGTTGCAAAAACATTCAAAATCGCTAATCGGTGACATGCCCCCCTAATCACAATTATCGTTGCTGCTGCGTGTACGATGTAGTTCGTCGTTCCTGCGGCAGCACACATCGCTATGTGTGACACTGCAGGAACGAGGAACCTCACATTACCTGCGGCTGCCAGCAATGAGGAATGAAGGAGGTGGGCGGGATGTTACATCCCGCTCATCTCCGCCCCTCTGCTTCTATTGGCCGCCTGCCGTGTGACGTCGCTGTGACGCCGAACGAACCGCCCCCTTAGAAAGGAGGCGGTTCGCCGGTCACAGCGACGTCGCTAGGAAGGTAAGTAGTGTGACGGGTCTGAGCGATGTTGTGCGCCACGGGCAGCGATTTGCCCGTGATGCACAACTGATGGGGGCGGGTACACATGCTAGCGATATCGGTAACGATATCGCAGCGTGTAAAGCGGCCTTAAGTGTATAATTCTCTGAGTTGCCTATGACTTTCTACAACCTCTTTCAGGCTCTTTTATACAAACACAGCAATAGTAATATCAAAGTGACCTCGCCATAGAAACAGATGGTAGTCCAATAGAGACACAGTATACTAACCAACTTTCCATGCTTTTTTAAAAAGATAAAAAAGTGCAAAAATTATCCCTTATAGTTATTTGCGATCAAACAAATCAATTTATGTAGAATACTGACTCAGACTGACAGTGTTCCTGCTGTGACTGCAACGCGTGGTGTTCCATTTATATTAGGACGCCCTCCTCTTTCTCCCAACTAAAAGACTTGCCATAGGCAAAGAAGTACAATTGTGGCCAGCATTTGGTAGTTCTACTGCCTGGATGGCTGATGCCAGTGGTGGTGGTACTCTGTTAAATGCCTCTATATTCTTAGCTTGGTATGTTATTTTTCTTTTACACTACCCAATCTATTACAACTTTTTATTGTTTTCATACATTTTGTTCAACACTTATTAACTTTTGACAATCTTTTCGATCTCAATTTTTCAGCCCTTGAGAATCCCCCCCCCCCCAACAAACTGCAAAATAGGCAAGTACACATATGTACAGTTACTAAATTGGACTAGCAAAACAGATGTGCAAAATCCGAGATATCTATATGGTATGTAACAAAATTCAACCCCTTCCTAAAAATGGTGTGATGAGAAATGCTATGTGGGTACACATAAAAAAAAACAGCACCTTAAACAGGGTGACGAACTTGTATGGCATATATGGATGAAAATTGTAACTTGTAAATCAAATGTACAAATTAAATTGTTTGTGACACGCACACTTTGTGGGGAAGAGAATCAAAGTTAAATGTTTAGATTTTGAGGAATTTTCAAAAAAAATAAGCATTCCACCCGTCACAAAACCTATTGCACAATAAATTAAAAACTCAGTACATGTCCAATACTGATTTCAAATTTTTTCTTCAGTAAAAATATTGTGCTGGCTTACTTCTTTGACGTGCACTAAGAATTATGAAAAATGTGTAATTGTAATTCAAATGCAGCAGGACAAATGACAACTTCACCATGTCACTGATCAATTACTCTGAGGCTGACATTACAGATGGCACCTGTCCTATCACTCTCCCCCTCTGATTGTCTTCAGTACTGCAGTTGTATAACAGAGTATTTGTCCAATTCTTAAGGACTTTTCAACCTATTTTTCATGCTGAGCAGTGAGCTTTAGCAGTATTTTATTATTCTGAATCATTATAAAATGTCTGCTGCATTCTTTGCCTAAGCTTTTACCCAGGTGTATGATAGTCCGGCCTAATTGAATATGCTATACCCTGTGATATGATAGTTGCAAGGTACTATGGGGATATCTGCGTGGTCGCGCCTTCTGTTGCTGATGCTATTTTTTTGCAATGTATAATATTCATCTGGAGTCTTGTTAAGAAAGCATGTCTTTGCCAGATAATGAACTTCTACAATTTAATGCCAATGTAGCTATAAGGTTTAACATTCTCTGGTCATTAATTACAAAAAGTATCTTTAAAGAGATCAGTGCTCTGTTTTATTTTTTATACAGCGATCCAAATCATAGAATGGCCATAAAGTTTAATGATAAAAATCTGTCTACATACAGTCACCACTGGGAGTATAGGAACTCAGTGTATTTACTTTTATTTCTGGAATTAATCTCCAAGTACCATGTTGCGTAGTCCAGAACCCCCAAAATATATTGATGCCCTCGGGCAGACTTGACGAGGAGTACCACAAACTCCATCACAATGCATTTAAATGGCACTCCTATAATGGGCAACAGCACTAGGGGATTATGGAAATGAGGGCGCATGGTGGTCAGCTGGCAGGTGGGGCAGGACCTACAACAGTTCAAAATTTCTTGATGACAGCCAGGTCAGTAGAACCATTGGAGGATCCATTTTTGGGTTTTGTCCACCTCCAGATGACCCCCTCAAGACATGCACGTGGGCCATGTCTAACACTATACACCTGTAGGGCCCTGGTACTAACATTTGTTCAACCACCTCACCCATTTGCTTAGTGGCCCAATATAACAATTCCCCATTCATGGCAAAATATGGTTATCGTGTGTTGGCTCCTGTTTTTTGAGTAACCCAATTCAGTACCATAACATTATCAAACGCCCTTTTTAGAGTTAGGTCCCCAAGTTGGGCAATCCCAAAATTTCCCCCGAACACAGACAGGTCCATGATGTTGACCTAAGGGGATAATGTCTCATTGCCCACAATTGCACAAAAGGGAAATTCATCTGACTCAGACAAGGCTAACCTAAGGGTGACCTGGCTTTTACCTGAGTAACCAAGCACTCCACTCCTTTCTCACATGTCCCAAAATAAGGTAAAATCCTGCTCTATTATCACAGGATGTAAAAGGTCCTTGACCAGGCTGACCTCATGGGATTTAATGCCACAGTTTATTTCTATGGTCACTCTGGTCATAGGGTAGTCCTTATCGTCCTTGTGGACATTGCGGATGCCCATCATTTTCCCCGGAATCAGCTGGTGAGTGAGTGTTGCCCTCACCAGGTTTACCAACCTCCCCATAACCAACAGTTCCATCATTGGTAGAACGTTTATTGTCACTGGACATGTTAGCAGCCCGTCATTAGTGGAAGCCATCTGTAATACCTCAGCTGCCACTTGGGACCTAGGACACCCTCCTCTACTACCAGTCTTGCCGACCTCCATTTGGGAACCCCAGTATGGAGATGCTATGCCCACTGGCTTTCCCACAGAGCTCTCGACCACCTGGTACCTTTCCATTTAGCCCACTATGTCATCAGCATTTCAGGTACCTCCTTGGCCAACACCAGGACTACACCGGCTACAGAAGGGAGTAAATGAATTGGTCCATGACAAACCGCTTTATGATATGATCTGTGCTGGATTGGAAGACACTGACTGCAACCATTTTTGGACTAAATGTGATATGTAAAACATTTGGAAACAAGGAGGTTTGTCACTGTGATATGCCCAGTGGTACACCCATCACGCCCTGACAGTCAAAATCACTCATAAGCGTGTCATTATTTCAATTTTCAACTTAATTTCTTTTTTCGAGTCCAGCATGGCCATGTCATAATAGGTCTTTTGTGGCTCACTAGTTAGATATAGCGCTAGCATCTCTGCCCACTGCTCCGGCGGCAGCTTTTCCCACTCTGCGACCCTTTCAAACACAGTCAAAAATGCTTCAACATCATCACCCCAGGTCATCTTTTGCATTGCTCTTCTTATCGCCTTATGCCTGTGTGAGTCATTACCCTGACTCGCAGGTTGGCCGGTTGCCCTGCCACAGACAGCCTCTGCTAGGCATTCAATCTGCCGCTCAAGTGCCTGTTGCTGCTGTTAAATCTGTTGCAGCAACAGTTTATTTGCCTGCACCAGTAACCTGAGTAGCTCATCCATGCTGTCCGGCCACACTTCCAAACATATGGCTGCCTTCACCCAAGACATGAAGGCTGTATGCAGCAGTCACTTGTGTTCCCTGGCAATCTTGCCCTCACTTCTAGCATCAATTGTGGAAGTTCAGCTCTCTCGGCTGCAGGTCGAGGTAATCACAGGAACGGTTTTGTTTAAACTTCAGCTGATTTATTTAGCTTTCATAAACCAGTCAAAATAACAAACTTAAAATAGCCTTTGTCCAGCATAAAAGAAAAACCAGAATTAACAGTCTTTAAACTGCTGAGGAGTCTGCCTGCTCATCAAAATATCGGGCTCTTTTAGAACGAGCACTCCGGTGGAGGTTTGCACACCTCCATACACATAGACAACCGATGGAGTCCACAGGTGTATATTTTACCTACTGGAGCACATCCTAGGGTAGAGATATGTGAATAGCCATCCCATCCCTCTCTTTGACTGTTCACAAATACCGGCCCTGTCATGGCCTATTAACCCTTTAAGCATTTAACATGCTGGAGTCTGCTCGAAGTTAACATCATCGAGGCTATCAACCTCGCTGAAACATATCTCCCATCAGGATTTTACCAGTGACCCTCTTACACATTATACCAATCTGGTGGACTCATTCCAGACCAATATGGATACTCTACACCAGCCTGAGTTATCCTTTCTTTCCAAAACTCAAACACTTGTTATAGAATATCTTTTCCCCATCATAGCATAGATTAGTAAGCCAATTATCTTTATTCCGTACTAATGTGGGGGATATCACAACCTGTCTAAACGCTAATTTCCATAAAAAAATATGAAGAAAGATTTTCATCCTGAAAGAGTGAATGAGACTCCCTGCTAACCCTAAAATTGGAAGATTGGTGGACTGATTTTTATTTTGTCATAAGTTTCATCGTCATTATTTTCTACAGTATTGGGCTAACAAGTGGAATGCCTGTTCTTCACTCTCGACAATGACAAAATAAAAGAAGTAACATATATAAATAATTCATTCATAATTCATTAGAATCGGCACAATTATCTTCCCTTGTACTGGCATCCATGGCCATAGCATGTCTTACACCTATACTCCCAATGAGTAGATTGCCAGTAGTAATATACAGTGAGCGAAATAAATATTGAAAGTCAATTTTTTAAGCAATTATATTTCTAAAGGTGCTATTGACATGAATATCTCATCAGATGTTGGTAACAACCCATCCAATCAAGACAGGCAAATAAATCAAACCATAGATGTTCATAAATTTTACAATGTGTAATAAATGAGAAATGACACAGAAAAAGTATTGAACACGCTTACTGAAATGTAACAAAATAGTATATATACTCACTGGCATAAAATGCTGGTGCTGCTGGTAGTAGTCTGGCTTTGTGCTTTAGCCAGTCATGAAAAAGTAAGGTTAAGATAAAACTATATAGTGCATCAGGCGTATTTATCACCACTGAGACTATTTAAGATGCGCCATCGCGCGACATCGAATTGTCCGCGGTGTCGCCAGGAAGATGCAGACTTTATCCATATGATTTGGGGGTGCCCGGTGATTGCTTCCTTCTGGCGCAAGGTTGTCTCCAGTCTATCTTCCCTGGCCTCTTTCCCCATAACTTTTGACCCACTGCTGTATTTTTTTGGAGTCCCGGACGAGGGAACCTGTTCTCACCATCACAATATTTTTTTGTGTGAGGCTTTCTTTATGGGCAGGAAACTTAAAGCCCTTCGGTGGATGGGCAGCTTTCCCGACAAACTGCACGAGCATGGGTAGAACTAATAAATGCAATGCTTCCCTATGAGCGGACGGTTTGTCGGAATAAACGGTGTCCTGAAAAATTGATCAAGGTCTGGGAGAGGTGGAATTCCTCTCCCCTGACGCTATCTCCCTAATTAGGGTGACCCATGTGGGCTAAAATATATGAAATGACATGGTAATTATAATTAAGGTTCTGGGCTGGTGTCTGATTCAGAGGATGTTAAGATGGTACCTACTAGCAAACATGGTTAATCTGTTATTTTACCAGTCTATAATACTTGAGCTGTAAGGCAGTGTTGGAATCCTGCAATGTTTATTGTAAAATTAAGTGGTATTCTGTATACTCAATTGGTAAATGGTTCCTGAGATACTATAGAATTGTATGTATATGTATCTGCCATACATGTCGTCATAATGTACCTGGTTTATTTCTTTGCTGTTAATAAACAAATTTTAAAAAAAGTTAAGATAAAACTGAACTACCACACATCGAAAAAAACAACAACAACATAGTGGATATGTTTTGAGGTCCAAATAGGGTTACTAGTAAAATGTGTGATTCTTTAGGTTAAATGGAAAAGTGACACCGCCGGATGATGAAATGTTTAATCTAATGGATTAACCCTACTAAGTGCATTGAATTGCAAATGGACAATGTTGCAGGATCTTACATGCGGCACAGAGAGCCCCAAGAGTCCCACTACCGCAACAGTAATGGTGGCAATGCAGCAGTGGTCATCTGGTAAAATCAGCAGTGCTGCCATATGTCAATTATTTCATTGTCCAGTAACCAATTTGCTGTATTGAAGTATCGCACCTCAGTGAGGGTCCATTGGCAGGTTGGAGATGATAGGTGGAACATTTCTTACTTGCAATGATGCTGTGCACAAACTGAAGTCGACAAATGTCTTGGTCATAGATACTTGTGGGTTAGTGTTAAGCAATACTTGGGGTGGTATGCAGGGTTTCCCAGAGCGTCCCGGACGGTGGCACCTTAAACCCACAAAAGTGCGGTAGCTCAGTTTCATGTTAATTTTGCTTACTGAAATTTAATACTTTGTACAAAACCGTTCTTTGGTGATGAAAGCTTCAAAATGTCTTCTGTATAGAGAAACTAGTCACATGCATTGCTCAGGTGTGATTTTGGTCCATTCTACTACACAAACATTGTTCAAATCCTGAAGGTTCTGTGGACTCCTTCTAGGAACTCTGAGGTCACATTCCTTCGATAACTTTTCTATTGTATTCAGGTCAGGTGATTGGCTGGGCTATTCTAGCAGCTATATTTTCTTTCTCTGGGTCCAATTGAGAGTTTCCTTGGCTGTGTGTTTGGGATCGTTGTTTTGCTGAAATGTCCACCCTCATTTCATCTTTATCTTCTTGGTAGATGGCAGCATATTTTTTATCAAGACTGTCTTGGTACATTTGTCCATTCATTATTCCTACAATTATATGAAGTTTGTCAGTGCCATGTATTGAAAAATAGCCCCACACCATGATGTTCCCACCTCCAAATTGTACTCTTGATATGGTCTTTTTAGGGTGATATGCAATGCCTTTTGGTCCCCAAACAGAGTGTGTATTATGGCATTTAAAGAGTTCATCAGACCAGACTATATTCTCCCAATATTTCACTGGCTTGTCTAAATGTTGAGGAGCAAACTTTAAATGCGCTTGAACTTGCCTTTTATTCAGCAATAGAGTGTTGCTTGGTGAACGTGCATACAGGCCAGTTACAATACTTTTTATTTTCTTGGAATCAGCAGGTACAATTGTTTCAAAGTCTTTCTGTAGTTCTCCACAGTAGGTCATTGGCTCTTGGACAACTCTTGTGAAAATTCTTTCAATTCCTCTGTCTCAATTCTTGAGGAGCGCACCTGCCCAGGACCGGTTTACAGTGAAATGATGTCCTTTCCACTTCCGGATTATAACCCCAACAGTGTTCACTGGAACATTCAGTAGTTTAGAAATACCTTTGCAACCAATGTAATTAGTATGTTTTGCAACAATAAGGTTGCGAAGGTTGAGACATCTAACTGGTTTTACCCATCAAGAGATGTTTCTTGTGGTACACCTTTGTAACGAGAAACCTTTTTCTAGGCCAGCAGTTGAACTAGCTAATATTTTTCACTAAGTGGTCAAATTGTTTTCTAATTACTGAGACAGTTCAGCTAGTGTCATTACTTTTCATGGCTCTTTGCACCTTTCTTCAAGTGTTCAATACTTTTTCCCTGTGTTATTTCCCATTATTACACATAATTTATGAACATCTATGGTTTGCTTTCTTTGCCTATGTAGATTGGATGGGTTGTTACAGACATCTGGTGAGAAATTCATGTCAACAGCACCTTTAGAAAAATATTTACTTTGAAAATTGGTGACACGTTCAATACCTATTTCACCCGCCTTATTGCCCATACAATTTTCGATTCAGTTAGAATTTTGGAGTCAAGGGTAGCAAAATAGGTCCCAGGTTTTTACCATTAGTTGAAGAATTTGTACACAAAAATCAACTGGTGTTAATTGTGACAGCTTGCATATATTATTTTCCTTGAATAAGCTGTAGATCAATTCAATAGCATATGTAAAATTCAATGTTTACGCAATCTGGAGCAAGAGAACAACTGTTACTATCTGTTAAATGACATTTATGTAACATATGAGCAGTGTTCAAGATACTAGTATTACTCTAGAGATCCTTTAACTGGGGCAATTAGAAGTGTTATGGGACACAGCACTGTGTTATACAATTTGCCTGCCCCTGCCCCCATATTTTGTTTTACGATCTAGTTTTCTTTTCATAAGAGAAGGAGCGGGACGGGCTGCATTAAAATAATGAGAGCGTTCAATCAAAAAAAGCCTCTTAAGGCAGGCTTCGCTTGTTAATATGCACAGACATGAAAAGGACTGCCCTTTCTTCCTATACAGCTACAGTGTGTGCAAATTGCAGGGGGCTCATTGGCATAATTCGCTGTAGTGACTTCTGAGGGTAAACTGGATTTACATTACTTTCTGACAAGAATTAAATGGAGGCCTTGTGGATATATGAACAACTCTCTAGACGGCAACAGATGGGCATGAATGTGTTCCCTAGGCACACTATCGGTGACATCTGTGTCCTCTGAATTCTGGTGGTCCTAGCCAATTAAAAAGCTAAAGAATAAGCAGGCAACTCGTGAACAGCCAGCCAACCAGCGTAAGAAATGCTTGTGTTTAGCAACTCGGCTGCCAGTAACCCTAAGCTGAGAACTTGTTATAATGATAATGGCACATTGGTGGGTTTGGTTATTATCATTAATTTTAGCTTTACTGACTTTGTGAGCATATAAGGAACATGCAAGTGAAGCTTATAAAATCACTCTAAAGGAGCGATTTATTAACCAGAAAATCTGCATGAAAATGATACTTTGTGCCCAATCCCATTGACTACTTTATGGGGGGAAAGAAAAAAGTTATGATTACCTTAACAATCAGTTATTATTAATACAAATATTATTTTCTAAATTACCAATTCACTACTGAAAGTTGGAAATCAGTAAAAGACTAATGACAAATTTACCAACTATGAGCCCAATTTATCAAGACTGGCATTTTCTATGTCAGTCTTGAATAACTGTGTACTGCAGTAAGATGGGCCTACTTCATTTAGGCTATGTGCCCACGGGACTCTGTATCTGCGTATTTTTCTGCATCAAAATCCGCAGCTTTCCCCCGGAATCTGCACCTTTTCATAGGTGCGGATTTTGTGCGGATTTGACGTGGATTTGATGCGGATTTGACGCGGATTTTGTTGCGGATTTTGCGATTTTTTAAATTCAATTGAATAGGCAAAATCCGCACGAAAATCCGCAACAATAATTGACATGCTGCAGATTTTTCCGCACGAAAATCCGCACGATTTCCACTGCGGAAAAATCCGCAGCGTTGGCACAGCATTTCCCAATTGCCATAGAAATGGCTGGGGAGTAGCTGTGCTGCAGATTTCTGGAAAATCCGCGGCTTTTCCGCGAGAAATCCGCGGCAAAATCCGCGCATTTTCCGCAGCGTGGGCACATAGCCTAAGAGACATGCATCTCTTAAAAAATGTGCTAGATTCTTGGTCTGATTATAAGTAGTGCCATATATGCCATATATGTAGCAGAACCGGTCTGGGTTGTTAACACATTTGCGTCTATCCATCTTAAATATCAAAACTGATAGCACAATAACAGATCACCTTATCGAACTCTGTCCAGCTTGCCATATATATAAGCTTACTGTTGACATCAGCAGATAGATCTGTCTGAGCGCAACTGGACAGGTCCAAGCATGTCCGTTGGAATATTTCCAATATCTAATGTATAAATATTACAAGTTAACAGGCTTTTCATGTAGAACGTAAAATCTAGACGCATCAGGAAAATTCGGAGTTCATGTTTCAAATCAGCGCATTAAGTTTAGTATTAAGAGAAAAAGTTTTGGTACCGTGTTAGCCAGTTGAAAAATAATTGATTGTTCTCAGTGAGACAAAGAAAATTATAATTTTGTAGTTGTGATACCTTTTAATGGAAAAAATGATTGATTGTTCTCAGTGACACACTAACACACAGAAGGACTATAAAATTCCTGGAACATTCACATGCTCCTCGTCAAACATGGTGTACTTAATCCTGTGCACTATATGTCCTATTGGGGGCCTCTATATTGGAGAAACAGAACAGAGACTGAGAGCAAGAATGAGATCTCACTGGCACACAATTACAGACAAAAAAACTCATTTACCTGTGGCCAAACATTTCTGTACTTCAGGACACAACATAAACCACATGAAAGTCGTCAAATTAAAAGGCAACTTCAGATCACAAAATCATCGAAGGGTCTGGGAATACAAATTCATTAAAATGTTTAACTCTGTGGACACAAGACTCGTCCTGTCAGGAGAATTTATGACTCACTACAAAATCTGAGGAGGCTGTTCCAGAGACTGCGGGGGCAGCAGACCTCTGATCCTAAATGGATATTGGGACAATAAACCTTTCACACCACTAATCAAAGCTAATTAAGGATTCACTCTCTAAGCTCAGTGTTTGTTTATTTAAATGTCCTTTTATTATGCTATCCCTCTGCTCTGTTTGTGTATATATTTGTATACAAGACAGGGTAGAGAAGGGGTTAATGCCGCGCATCAGCCGAATGAAGACGTATAATGTTGATGAAGATGAGTATTCTTTTATTTCATAGGTCTACACGTTTCGAGGCGAACCTCTTCCTCAGGACCAATGTATCAACAACAAGACGCGTAGACCTATGAAATTAAAGAATACTCATCTTCATCAACATTATACGTCTTCATTCGGCTGATGCGCGGCATTAACCCCTTCTCTACCCTGTCTTGTATGCTCATCCACGTGGGGCTGCAGCAGACGCCATTATCTCATGCGCACTAGTGGTTGTGACTGTCACAACTGATCCAGGTGAGTGTATATTTTCTAGGTATACCCCACTGATCACTTTGGTGTTACACTATCAGCGCTCCTTATTTTCAGATTTATGTGTATATATTTGTGTTTCTTCAGATATTTTGTCATACCATGCCTGAAGAAGGGACCTGAGATGTCTCGAAAGCTTGCTTTGTAACACCATTTGATTTTATTTTAGTAAGCCATTAAAAGGTATCACAACTACAAAATTATAATTTTGTTTCTCTCACTGAGAACAATCAACCAAGTTTAGTATTGTCATACCTCTGGGTCGGAACTCAATCCAGTGACCTTGTGCTGCGTGGTCAGTTTCCTTCCCTGCTGAACCACAGCCTGGTCAGTCCCTGTCCAAATGCTGATGGTCTTTCACCTTTGCTTCTATCTTTTTGGTTTGAGGTTATCAGCTGCTTTCACTTGCTCATATTCTCTGTCCTATCACATCCCAGGTGTGGCCATTTATACTCATACTCTCCTGATACTAGCCTTCTCTGCTGGCTATATTCTTAGGTCTATTCTGCTAAGGAGTTCCAGTCCTGTTGCCAGCGATTGTTGCCTGTTAGACAGAAACTAGTGCGATATTTGCTTTGTGTATTCTCACTTATTTTAGCTACACCTTTCTCTTGTATGCAGTTTTTTTTATTGGAGGCTTCCCTAGTTTTAATTGCAATTTCACCTTTTCCACTTGTGCAGGTTTTAGGTTTCCTCACCTTAAGTCTCTACCTATCTCTGCACGCTTTTCCTATATTGGTTTATAGTGCATAGCATCCTCCTCTCTGGTTCTTCAGGAGGTATGAGGAACAACTCGATGGGCTTTTAGACAGACAGGTCTGAGTTGTGGGTTTCTATTTTGTTGCCAGGGATATATCAACCTGTGCAGGAGCCATTAGGGGATACTAGTCTGTACAGGAACCAGTAGGGTGCAGGTGCAGCTGCATTGAAATATGCTTTATTCCCCCTTTTACTTGTCTTGGAATACTTATGTGAATAACAAGGATAAATCACGTGGTTTGCTCTAGGAAACAAAATCATTGTTGCATGGTGTTATCATGAATTAGTCCGATGTGCTTGGTCATGCCCCACCCATCCTGCCCCAGTTCAGCCCTATTTTCTAAAAGTAGGCCACAAGTGGTGCAAAAACATCAATAATTTTTGAAAACTCACTGTTTATAATCTCAAACTGGTACCTTCCCAATTCTAATCAGATCTCTTCCTGCAGAGCCCTTAAGACCTTGCTCTCTGATTTTGCAGAGGGGACACTGGTGATTGGCGGTGACCTTAATTTTACTCTGGACTCGGCCATGGACTCATCTGGATGGAGCAATGTCCGCGTTAAAGAATTACGTTCCCTAAAGCGGACTCTTCATGCCCTTCGGTTGATCGACGTATCAAGAATCCTAAATCCTCAAGGTAGAGACTACACATATTACTCTCCACTACACAACTCATATAGCCGGACAGACATTTTCTTGGTGAGTCATGGGGCCCTGGCCTGGCATCCCTGTGCAGAGATATGTGAAATTTTTTGGTCAGACCATGGCCCAATTTATTTGTCCCTGCAGGTGGCTTCTCTCCCTCAACGCTCATGGACCTGGCAGTTAAACAACAATTTACTTAAAGATATTCTTTGCCTAGCGGAGTTGAAGGATTCAATCGACTCCTTTACGCAAATACACAGCTCTGACCCGACTTCCTTGCCTACCCAATAGGAGGAGCTGAAGTGCGTCTTACGCGGAGTACTGATCAAACATGGCTCTAGGACCAAGATGGAAAGGGCACAAGAAATGGAGAAATTATTGACACAGATCAATGAGCTGGAAAATACACACAAACTGACACGTACCCCTACAGTCCTAGCTGATCTAGTCCTTAAACGGACGACTCTTAAAACCCTACTCGATGAGAAATTTCTTCATCATAGATAAAGAGTTAAAGACTTTTATTATGTATCATCTGACAAATGCGGTCGTCCTTTGGGACGACTCTTACATCCCCCGGCTAACACTTCTTACATTCCATGCATTACCACTAGAGGAAACAAAAAAAAAAATCTCATGATCCAACGGAGATCCTGGAAGTCTTCTTTTCTTATTATGAAGACCTATACAATATCAAAGGTTAGTACACGGAGCTTCCGCCCACAGACCTAGTAGAGAAAATTGAAGGATATATTCGGGAGACGGCCTTGCCCCCTCTGAACAACCTTGTTGTTGAGGCTTTGGAGGAGGATATATCCAAATCTGAAATTTGTAGTACAATGCAAATTACTCCCTCAGGGAAATCCCCCAGCACAGATGGGTTCACCCTGGCCTGTTATAAATTGCTTAAGGACCAATTGGCCCTGATCATGGGCAAAACGTTCAATTCAATTGATGATAAGATGAGGTTGACCCCGCAGTCTCTGGAGGCTCACATTAGTGTGATCCCAAAGTCAGGGAAAGACCCCTCATTAGCTGCAAATTATTGGCCTATCTCATTATTGAATGTAGCTCTCAAGCTTTACTCTAAGATATGGGCCGACAGACTGACCACTTTTCTGCCCTCCGTCATTAACACTGACCAAGTGGGGTTTGTCAGGAGCCAAGAAGTGAGAGACAACACGATCAAAACCTTGTCTCTTATTGCTAAGGCTAAAAGCAAGTCGATTCCACTGAGCCTCCTAGCTATCGATGCTGAGAAGGCCTTTGACAGGATCCACTGGGGCTTTCTGAGAGCTGCTTTGGGACAGTTAGGACTGGGACCCCAGTTTTTAAAGAAGATTGTTGCGTTCTATGATAATCCAACAGCCAAGGTTAGGGTTAATGGGGCATTATCCTCCTCCATCGCTAAATGAAACAGGACCAGGCAGGGCTGCCCTTTATCCACTCTTTTATATGTGGTGGTCATGAAGCATTTGGCTAATGCACTCAGGGGAAATAAAAACATTAAAGGGCTTAAGATTGGCTATACACACCATAAAATTGCACAATACGCAGATGATCTGCTGCTATATGTTTCCCAGCCCCACATTTCGTTTCCATCTATAATGAAAGAGTTTGAACGATTCGGTTTCCTAACAAGTAAAATATATCTTTGTACCGTGTTAGCCAGTAGAGATAAAAAAATTGTTTAAAAGAAGGACTCTCTGTTCTTTTAAACAATTTTTTTATCGGTTTCCTAAGTAATTTTAAGGTTAATCTTTCAAAATCAGAAGCGTTAAACATTTCTCTGTCCCAAGATGAAATCACCCGGGCAATGGCGAACTTCCCATTCAAATGGTGACATTCAGCTTTTAAATATTTGGGTTTACCAATTCCAGCAGATCTCTCTAAACTCTACACGCTTAACCATCTACCACTGAGTACAATCAAGAACCTCAGGTCCTATGGTGGGTTGAAACTGTCTTTGATGGGCAGGATGAACATCCTCAAATGGATATCCTACCAAGCTTTTTATATTACTTTCAGACTATTCCCATCTCCCCTCCCAGCAGCTTCTTCCGTATTCTTCAATCAGCCATCATTCGATTCGTATGGGGTAGGGTGAAACCTAGAATCAACCTTCGCACTCTGACCCTTTCTAAGACATGTGGAGGAGCCACTCTCCCTAACATTAAAGTTTATATGCAGGCAGCGGCCTTAACCCACCTCCTGGATTGGCATTTCAGTAACCATTCCAAACAGTGGATACAGGTGGAGCAGGATGGACTGGGGATACCTCTTAAACACCTCCCATGGTTACCCCCATCCGACCTTCTAGATATATAGCTATTCTCGGAATTCGCCAGAGAGACACTTAGGGTTTGGCACGCAGTATCCAGTAAAATATCTCCTACACAACCCATTGGCACTCTCACTCCTCTATTCTCCACTCCATCATTCCGTCCTGGATACAAACAGAGAGGCTTTTTCGGCCGGAAGGCAGAGGAAGATATCCGCTTGGGGCACATCCTGATCGATGGTAAGTTACCTACATTTCAAGCCTTCCAGACACAGCGCCCGTCTAGAGGAACACAGTGGCCGAGTTCCGGGCACTTGCAGGGCCTTCGAAGACTTGTTCATGAGAAAGGTCCCGCCTGAGCACTCAGTTTCCCTTTTGTATGGTATTCTCCAGGAAGTTGGGGTCTCGAGTAATCGAGGCTACCAGTTGGTTTGGGCAAGTGAGCTGAAACAACATATCTCGGCAGTCAAGTGGGAAAAGTGTTTCTTATTTACCCATAAACTGTCAGTTACGTGCTCTGCACAGGACAAGAACTTTAAAATTTTGACATAATGGTACCAATTTCCATCTAAACTACATACCATATTTCCCTCGGTATCAGCGCTGTGTTGGAGATGTGGACGAGAAGTTGGTACAATGATGCATGTCTGGTGGGAGTTTGACGGGGTGAAACAGTTGTGGAAGAAAGTTCCAGCTTGTTACTGGGAAAACAGTGAAGAACTGTCCTAAGATAGCACTCCTCTGCATCTTGCCTTACTCAATTGCCTATCATAAGCGAAACATTCTGCGCTTCTGCCTGGCGGCGGTGCGCTCCATCATCCCCAGGTACTGGAAGACCTCTACATCTCCTCCTATCTCCGAATGGTATATGGAGATGGCGAACATTTGTAGGATGGAGGAGCTCTCCGCCGACATTGCTTGTACTAGTGAAAAATTTTGTAGAACCTAGAGTGAATGGATTCTGTTTAGGGACTCCCCAGACTACCCATACATTGTTGATATAGGGTTCTGATTCTCTTCATCAGGGTCTGGGTGGACCAGTGAGGAAGTGGTTGGAGATATACAATACAAGACAGGTTGAATCACTGCTTGATTGGTAGATTTTGGAGGACCCCCTAACCTCCCCCTTCCCCTCCTATACGTCCCTTCCCCTGTTGTCCCTCGAACGTTCTTTCTGGCACCTATCTTTCCTGATCCCCCACAACCTTTTTTTTTGTTTTGTTGGTCTTTCTCTTGGTTTCTTACATGTCTTTTCTCTATATACTCAATGCTAGTTTTCCTTAGATTCTTAGGTTCCCAATGAAAGAACAACTACAACATTAACAATCTCTTAGACTGGACTTGGAACCTGGTTTTACAGGGCATTTAAACTTTTTAGTTTATACGTGTACATCACTAGCTATAGAGAACCCCTTTATTGTTATTGGCAGCCTGAGTCTTGACATAAATTTTTAGTATGTGCCAAGAAGTAATTGAGGGGTTGTTCAATAACCTGTTCTAGTTGATAAGATAATAAGATGTTTTGACCTTTGGTAATAATTGGATTCATTACTGTACAAATGACATTGCTTTTATTTTTTGTTATTTTTTTGTTATTCTGTTTAATACTCTCAATAAAAGTAGACTGAACATAAAAACATCAATAATTTTGAGGGAGGTAGTTAAAGGTCTTTTATGCCTAAATTTTAGCAAAAATACCTTAATGAATTGGGCTATATGTGTAAACATATAGCAGGAAAATAATGGCTATTCTATTACTAATCAATGACTAAGGAATTAAAGGAGATGGCCAAACTATTTTGTCACCTATCCACAAGGTTGGTGATAAATGCATGATCACAGGAATTCCCCCTCGAACTACACAATGAGTAGCTGTTGACCAAATTGTGGTTTGGTTAGCAGCTATCTATCCAGACTCACCCCAACACAGCAATACTCCGCTTAGAAGAGTGCTTCTCTGTTCTACTTGAGAGAATTGCTAATAGACTCCTCTGGCGGTGGCAGATTATCTTTAAAGATGAACAAGAGTATCCATAATTTGAAATTGGACATGCCAGAACCTTCTCTTCTCCAACATCATCTCCAGTGTGAAAGTCAGGAGGCCTCCATTTGCATTAGATTGTCATCTGGATCCAACCACTGCGAACCTCCATCTACTTTCTAGCATCCCAACATCTATTATTATTAAGCTCTTGCTCAGTAATCATTACGGTGATGTTTCATGACACTGGGATGCCAGGAGGTTTGCATGGCTCTGTTCTAATGGCCACAGGCTACTAATGTAGCAGCTGGACCAGGGTATTCACTAAATATTTTCTTTAATTGGAAGTAAAATAACAAACTGTGCTTGCACAATCAATTTAACCACTTTTTTTTTTTAAAACTGGCTTCTGGGACTTGTGATATGATGCTACCAAAGTGTAAGAGGGTGATCTACGGTTAGTACTCCCCTAAAGACATCAATGGTCGCACTGCAAATGTGTATTTTATGTGTAGAGTAATATGTGTACGTTTTCCTGTGGGTTACGTCGCAGTCCTGCCAGCTAACGCTAGATGGCACTGGACTCCCTGACTGCAAGGAGGGAGTCTCAGATAGAAGGTACAGTAGCAAGACTATAAGGCTTAGTGAGAAAGGCCAGGCCCACAATGAAGGGGATAATGTGGGTAGGATTTCCTGGTTTTAGTTAGTTAGAGATAGGGATAGTAAAGCAATGTATCTGCGTGGAGAGAACAGGCAGAAGATTGTGCAGCAGGAAGAGAAACACTGGTGACCAGAAACAGATTGTAGCAGAGCATTGTCCTGGAAGTGGTAAGCGTGAATGAGAACATCGCCCCCATGGCATGTAGGCTAACAAAAAAGTGTGGTTATTGTAAGGGCCTTAAGGCCGCTTTACACGCTGCGATATCATTACCGATATCGCTAGCGTGCGTACCCGCCCCCATCGGTTGTGCAACACGGGCAAATCGCTGCCCGTGGCGCACAACATCGCTCAGACCCATTACACTACTTACCTGCCTAGCGACGTCGCTGTGACCGGCGAACTGCCTCCTTTCTAAGGGGGCAGTTCGTTCGACGTCACAGCGGCGTCACTAAGCGGGCGCCCAATAGAAGCGGAGGGGCGGAGATAAAGCGGGACATAACATCCCGCCCACCTCCTTCCATCCTCATTGCCGGTGGACACAGGTAAGGTGAGGTTACACGTTCCTGCAGTGTCACACATAGCGATGTGTGCTGCCGCAGGAACGACGAACTACATCGTACACGCAGCAGCAATGATAATTGGGAATAGGGGGGCATGTCACCTGTGCCGCCCTGGCTGGGCCAGGTAGTCACAAATAGGGCCCCGCATTACACCTGTCCCTCATAGGTGACATTCTGCCAAACATTAAAACCCTAGTCACCCCCTCAGGGCTTGATGGACACACCAGGGGGGCGGAACCAGGCGGTTAGAAGACGACCACCGAGGAGTCTCAGATAGCCTGGGGCGGGAAAGTAAACAGTAGAGCAGAGAAGGTTGAGAGTTCAAGTTGGAGAGGTGTGTGGGCTGGAGCTGTGTGCAGCTCCAGCAGAGGAGAGAAACCAATTTGAGCAGGTGCCGGGGTAGGAGCCCTGGAACCTTTGGCTAGGAGGCAGACGGCAGTCTCCATCTGCAGGAGTCGGGAAGATGGCTCGGTGGAACCGAGGTGGACCGGGACAGGGTTGTAACCCGCCGGTACTGACCCGGGGAAGACTCGGGAACCGGAATACAAAGGGGGGGTACTCAGACCCTGAAGCTTGGTCCAGAAGCTACTGGGGGCTAGCTAATTAACTGATTGCGGCCAGGACTAGAGGTCCTGTCCCACTCAAAGTCCCGACTGAAGGCAACAGCCCAATGATGGGGATAAACGGCCACCGCCACGGCTCAAAGATTCCATGGGCCAGCGTCTGTGGGCAAAGGGCTCCTTAGGCAAAAACAAGCCGGGAGCGGACTCCTGAAGTTGCAAGTACAGGCAGTCCACCATCCAACACAGGTGTGGGAGAAAGACAGAGATCACCAGCCGGGTGGGGGACCAGACCGCCGCCGGCTGCGGGCACCGACCACCATCACCTTGGTTTACCAGAGACTCGTGTGTTTACTAATAGTGAGTACATCAGCACCCTCTGGTCACCCATCTCCCTGCACCACCAAACACCCCCAACGGATCCCGGGGCCACCATCCCTGCCTACGGAGGGGTTAACAACTTGCTGCGCAACATCTCCCCTGGGTGCCCCGTAACTGCAGCGGTGGTGTCCACCTTCACTACATCCCGTGGGTGGCGTCACGAACTTAACACGGCTCTGGCCATACATCTAGAACCCAAATCACAACCCCCCTTTTAGTTGAAGTGACTGCGAGACCCCGGGTCCGGAGACCCCCGAGCCACCCACTGAAGGTCCGGATCCGAGCGGCTCGGCTGCCGAGCACGGGGCGGTACATCACGATTAGCGTTTTTGCACGTTTTTGCGATGATGCAAAATCGCTCATAGGTGTCACACGCAACAACATCGCTAAAGCGTCCGGATGTGCGTCAAAAATTCCGTGACCCCAACGAGATTGCTTGAGCAATGTCGTAGCGTGTAAAGCGGCCTTTAGTCTTCGGACAGCCACCGTCACTGCTGGATAGGGATCCTCGAATGCAAAATGATGTACAATAGCCTCTCAGGGAATAGTGAAGTGCCTAAACCTGAAGTAGAAAACCACTCATGCTCCATGGTAGCCAGTAGGACTATGCATACAGGCGTTAAAAGAAGAGCCATCAAGTACTGTGTAAAAATGCCTGTAAAGAATAAGTGCCTCTCTGCAAGAGAAAAACAATGGTGTGTGGAGCTTGTTAACAGTAAAGTTCAAGTGTTTTACAGCTGGCCCAAGTGTGTGTTTTATGCCTATGGAAGTAAACCTGCAGCATGTGCCCTGGACCAGCAGCAGTGGGCTGACAGCTTAGAAGTACCCTGGCCCTCAAGTAACCGCACCACACCAACTCCACAGCACACTCCATTCCCAGATTATGTAGCGTGCCAAGCGGGTGCTGGACTACGTCCCTCGGCCCCGTCTACCACCCAGCCGGACGTTACATAGGTAGGGAGCTTGCGGGTTAATTCTTGATATTGTATCTTGTTTACACCATGCTCTGAGCTTTAGGAAGCTACTTACAAAATGTTTGATGCCTTATAAACCTTGCCTATAATCTATAAAAGCATGTAAATGGGGTTCCTGCAACCTCTTTATGCCCAGTAGGTGCCCCTGCATACTCACAAAAATGTGTTTAATTCATGTCCTGTGCTATATGCAAATTGCATGGTTTAGTCCAATGGCTAAATTCAGATCCCACCTAACGCCTCTTCTATCTGGATTGAAGTGGATGGCGTCTACTACATCAACCACACAGTGCCCGAAGTCTTGCACTTCCGCAGCGGAGTCAGAGACCTGCATGCCTCATTCTGACCTATTGACCAGCCACAGAGCTGCTTCCATACAATGTGGTACCTGTGCATTACATGACTTTGCTCTTTCAATGTCAGATTGCACTGTGCAGACACGAGACTTGAAGCATTCTGTGGATGACATAGAAGACATCATCCACTTCCATCCAAATAAAATTGGCAGCGTTTGAAAGAACCAGGGTTTACCACAATCCGGATTCGCACAATGAACTGGTAACAAGCTACCTTTAAATACCTAGCTCCCTGATTCCAGTTCCAGGATTAACAAGATCCTGATTCAGGTCTAGTACCTATTCTTCCTTGAGTGTGCATGCAATTTCCTGTCACTTACATTGGCACTTGTTTTGACTATTTTATTACCTGACAATACTGTTCCTTATCTAATTGGGTATTAATAATGATCCAGTTTTGTGATCATCATCTGCCAGCCCGCTCCATGGACTCAAACCAAAGACTCCTGCGTAAGTAGTCTAGTAGTAGTCTTGCTCACAGCTGGAGGACTTGAAGCTGTACAAGGCAGTCCTCCATCTCCATACGTGGTCCCAAAATTTGCAGCTTCTTTTATAGTATTTTTGTCTGTACAGTTTCAATCAACCATCCTGCTTACCAGGCTGATAGGTTATCATGACTGAAGGCTCCCATGGCTGCTGTTTCGGTGTTCCTGTGAAACTTGGCCACAGGCTAGACTATCATTTTGCCTATAAACTGCAATAGCTGGTATCAAAGCAACTGTAAGTTGAAATCCCCTAAAATGTAAACTGTGAAGTAAAAAAACAAAACAAAAAACAACTACCATGAAGGCCTGCTGCACAAAGTCTCCTCTTAACAGTTGTTCTAGAGATGTGTCTGTTGCTAGAACTCTGTGTGGCATTGATCTGGTTCAAGAAAAAGCAAAATTATCCAGCGGATCCAGGCGTTTTTTTCTTAAAATACTTCCTTTATTGCATACATTAAAATTTCAAGGGAATGGCATCCAGCAGATAAAGATCTTACATCAGATTACAGCCAACGCGTTTCGACACATTAGTATGTCATAATACATTTTTTGGAGGTATTTAGAATATTAGAATGGCTATTGTAATGCTAACCCAGTGCCACGTCACAGCAATCCTTTGCTGAGTCCTACTCTAAACTGCATCTTTCTGGGCTTCTTAAAAACCTACACAAGATCAGCAGGTGACCACAAAAGACTAATGAAACTGGCGGGGGCTAGAGTGCAAATCCAGCAAAACAGAGCATCACTCCCTATTATATATAATATATACAGTACAGACCAAAGGTTTGGACACATCTTCTCATTCAAAGAGTTTTCTTTATTTTCAAGACTCTGAAAATTGTAGATTCACATTGAAGGCATCAAAACTATGAATTAAAACGTGTGGAATGAAATACTTAAAAAAGTGTGAAACAACTGAAAATATGTCTTGTATTCTAGGTTCTTCAAATTTGCAACCTTTTGCTTTCATTACTGCTTTGCACACTCTTGGCATTATCTTGATGAGCTTCAAGAGGTAATCACCGGAAATGGTTTTCCAACAGTCTTGAAGGAGTTCTCAGAGATGTTTAGCACTTGTTGGCCCTTTTGTCTTCACTCTGCAGTCCAGCTCACCCCAAACCATCTCGATTGGGATCAGGTCTGGTGACTGTGGAGGCCAGGTCATCTGGCGTAGCATCTCATGACTCTCCTTCTTAGTCAAATAGCCCTTACACATCCTGGAGGTATGTTTGGGGTCATTGTCCTGTTAAAAAATAAATGATAGTCCAATAAACGCAAACCGGATGGAATAGCATGCCGCTGCAAGATGCTGTGGTAGCCATGCTGGTTTAGTATGCCTTCAATTTTGAATAAATCCCCAACAGTGTCACCAGCAAAGCACCCCAACACTGTCACACCTCCTCCTCCATGCTTCACGGTGGGAACCGGGCATGTAGAGTCCATCCGTTCACCTTTTCTACAAAGACACGGTGGTTGGATCCAAAGATCTCAAATTTGGACTCATCAGACCAAAGCACAGTTTTCCACTGGTCTATTGTCCATTCCTTGTGTTCTTTAGCCCAAACAAGTCTCTTCTGCTTGTTGCATGTCCTTCGCAGTGGTTTCCTAGCAGATATTTTACAATGAAGGCCTGCTGCACAAAGTCTCCTCTTAATAGTTGTTCTAGAGATGAGAAGGTGTGTCCAAACTTTTGGTCTGTACTGTATATATATTTAAATGTGGCATCTCTGCATCCGTAAAAGTTTGGTTGATTATAATATTAAAATTACTTAGCCTGTGAATGTTGTAAGGTGAAAAAAAAAACAATTTGCCCCTCTTAGACTTACATACATCACTTGAATAATGCAATAAAAAGTGATCAAAACCACACTTCACTAACAGCTTTGGTGCATTTGAAGGGGGATGAAGTTCCGAATGGGATTAGGGAGATTCCAACAATATGGCAGACGGTTCAAACGTGGAAAAGGATACGGAAATTATGTGGGGCTAGTGCCTGTATCACACCATTCCAGCCTTTTGTAGGGAACCCGAGATTTCTTAGGGGCAGGACCCCAATACAATACGACATACTAGCAAGACAGGGGTGTGTCTTTGTGGCAGACCTAATGGATTTTGGGTATTCAATACTTCCATATGAAATACTATCACAACGCTTCCAAGCTTTTATTGGAAACCCCTTTTTGTTTCTCCAAGCTCACAGCTTTGCACAGAAATGCATAGCTAGTAAACCAAGATCTGAGCGAGGGTCAGACCTAGACAAATTCTTGAAACAAGCTAAGACACAGGTTTTCTCAACGAGCTATATACAGTGCCTACAAGTAGTCTTCAACCCCCTGCAGATTTAGCAGGTTTACACATTCGGAATTAACTTGGCATTGTGACATTTGGACTGTAGATCAGCCTGGAAGTGTGAAATGCACTGCAGCAAAAAAGAATGTTATTTGTTTTGTGTTTTGTTTTTTTAAATTGTGAAAAGTTTATTCAGAGGGTCATTTATTATTCAACCCCTCAAACCACCAGAATTCTGTTTGGTTTACCAAAAGTATTAAGAAGTATTTCAGGCACAAAGAACAATGAGCTTCACATGTTTGGATTAATTATCTCTTTTTCCAGCCTTTTCTGACTAATTAAGACCCTTCCCAAACTTGTGAACTGCACTTATACTTGGTCAACATGGGAAAGACAAAGGAGCATTACAAGGCCATCAGAGACAAGATCGTGGAGGGTCACAAGGCTGGCAAGGGGTACAAAACCCTTTCCAAGGAGTTGGGCCTACCTGTCTCCACTGTTGGGAGCATCATCCGGAAGTGGAAGGCTTATGGGACTACTGTTAGCCTTCCACGGCCTGGACAGCCTTTGAAAGTTTCCTCCCGTGCCGAGGCCAGGCTTGTCCGAAGAGTCAAGGCTAACCCAAGGACAACAAGGAAGGAGCTCCGGGAAGATCTCATGGCAGTGGGGACATTGGTTTCAGTCAATACGATAAGTAACATAACCCACCGCAATGGTCTCCGTTCCAGACGAGCCCGTCTGTACCTTTACTTTCAAAGCGTCATGTCAAGGCACGTCTACAGTTTGCTCATGATCACTTGGAGGACTCTGAGACAGACTGGTTCAAGGTTCTCTGGTCTGATGAGACCAAGATCGAGATCTTTGGTGCCAACCACACACGTGACGTTTGGAGACTGGATGGCACTGCATACAACCCCAAGAATACCATTCCTACAGTCAAGCATGGTGGTGGCAGCATCATGCTGTGGGGCTGTTTCTCAGCCAAGGGGCCTGGCCATCTGGTCCGCATCCATGGGAAGATGGATAGCACGGCCTACCTGGAGATGTTGGCCAAGAACCTCCGCTCCTCCATCAAGGATCTTAAGATGGGTCGTCATTTCATCTTCCAACAAGACAACGACCCAAATCACACAGCCAAGAAAACCAAGGCCTGGTTCAAGAGGGAAAAAATCAAGGTGTTGCAGTGGCCTAGTCAGTCTCCTGACCTTAACCCAATTGAAAACTTGTGGAAGGAGCTCAAGATTAAAGTCCACATGAGACACCCAAAGAACCTAGATAACTTGGAGAAGATCTGCATGGGCCAAGATAACTCCAGAGACCTGTGCCGGCCTGATCAGGTCTTATAAAAGACGATTATTAGCTGTAATTGCAAACAAGGGTTTTTCCACAAAATATTAAACCTAGGGGTTGAATAATAATTGACCCACACTTTTATGTTGAAAATTTATTAAAATTTAACTGAGCAACATAACTTGTTGGTTTGTAAGATTTATGTATCTGTTAATAAATCCTGCTCTTGTTTGAAGTTTCCAGGCTCTAACTCATTTGCTTCTTATCAAACCTGCTAAATCTGCAGGGGGTTGAAGACTACTTGTAGGCACTGTATATGCGAGATTAAGACCCCATTGGTCGTGGGAGACGAGAGTCGGAGGAACCTCAAAATGAAGGGAGGTCATACTGGAATATGAAACTGAGGACTTTTTAAAGGCCACACTGATTCAAAGAAAATTTATATCAGCTAGTAGTTACACAGATATGGCATTAATGATTTTCCATAGGGCCTACATCACCCCCTATATTCAGTCAAAAATAAACTCGAGAGCAAACTACAATTGTTCCAAATGTGGCAAAGAGAAGAGAGACTTATTTCATCACCTTTGGGAATGTGCACAGATTAGGGGTGTCTGGGGGAGCGTCCATTCAGTTCTACAATCCAAATATAACATTAAATTCCCAGTGACACCACAATGGGCTATTTTTAATATTCTGGAAGAAGACCAACTAAAACTACCAAGACATATTAAAGCAGCTCTTATTATATGGGCCTCGGCTACCAGGAAGAGTATATTACATAAGTGGCTTAGTCCGGAACCCCCATCATTATCATTTATTCAAACTAAGGTTATGTTTGTGTTCAAGATGGACTGGCTGGACGCTCTCTCAGATAAAGATAAGTTGACAAAAAATGTTTTTGACACATGGTCCACATTCATACCCACATTGCCGGATGTCATTAGAACCAGACTTAGATCCCAGTTTGAACACACATCGTGGTATTTATTGGAAAATATAAGTGGACGTAACCCAATTCCATAATAACGGACAACATAAGTTAGAGGACGCACGCAGAGAGGGAGGGGGGGAGGGAGGGTATTGGGGTTTTGTTCTGATGATTGTAAATGATGGTAAATGAATTTCTAAAACTTGTCATTATTATTGTTGACATAAATATTGTATGTTACAAGTTCTTTTTTTTTTTTTTTTGAAACATAATAAAAAGAGGTTTAAAAAAAAAAAGTGATCAAAACATTGCGCCTAAAGTGATACCGATAAAAGCGTTAGCTTGCCTTGGAAAAACTAACTTACACAGAGTCATCAAGAGAAAAATAAAAAAGTCACAAGTCTCAGAAAATGACGAAACAAGCCATATTTTTTATTTACAATGTTTTTTTTCATGGCCAAGGATGTACAGTGCTCATAATAAAAGAGTACACCTCACATCAAAAGCTACTACATCTAGTATTTATACCTTCAAGGACAGTACTTTCACCTTGTTGAAAAACAAGCATACCTTAGAATTGTGTTTTGGATCATTACCATGTTGAAGAGTGTACATCTAGCAAAAGCACAGAGTGATGGTAGCACCTTCTTCTTTAATATAGAGCAGTACATCTGTGAAGTCATAATACCATCAATGAAACGTAGCTCCCCAACACCAGCAGCACTCCTGCAGCCTTACACAAAGACACTGCAACTACCATGTTTCACTGTAGGCACCATGCATTTTTCTTTGTATTATTCACCTTTGTAACGCCATACAGTTTTAAAGCCAATAATTCCAAAAACGTTAAAATGAAAAATGACTAACAAGAAGTCTCATGAAACCCAATATGGTAATAAGAAGTACTAGATTAGGTCACGCAAAAAATTAGGTCTCACACAGCTCCATCAAGGAAAAAAAAGTTACAGATCTTAAATTGGCAGCTTTCTTGCCCGTGTTCTGACCAATGATCTGGATAAAAAGGTTTGGGTCCTTCCGCAAAGGCTTAGTTCTTTGAAGGTACCTCATCACTGCTCTAGGCATATCCAAGGAATGGAATTCCAATTCTTTATCATTGGCAGGATTTTGACAGAAGGATGGTAACACAATGTCCTGTGACCTGTGAAACTCAGATGCTACCTTTGGAAGGAATGACTAATCCAGGCGAAATGCAAATCTGTCATCAAGAATTCTTGTATATGGTTCTCTTGTAGATAAGACCTGGAGTTCGTCTATTCGTCTGGCTATTGTGATTGCCACCAGGAAAGCGGTCTTCCATCATAGGGTTGATGAGGTAATTGGCTCAAAGGAGGAGTCGAACTAGGATGACTTGTCTGGGCTGCAATCTAGCTGCTGCTGATAAACCTTCTGATCCAACAGTGGCCTGTGAGGTCTTGATTAAAGTAGGAACCTAGTGCTGAGATCTGAATTTTAAGTGTCTCAGGTCAGAGTCCTTTCTGCAGAGTCCATTCCGCAGAATCTTTAAGATTTGAGCTACATTAGGGTGGCATGGGTCTGGAATGTTAGGTTTACATCAGGTGGTAAAGGTCTTCCATATCTTATTTATATATGGCGTTTGTCACTGGTTTGCGGCTCTTCTAAAGGGTTTTATTACCATGTCTGACAGGTCTCTAGCTCTCAGGATTATGGCTTAAGAAGCCAGGCCACCAAGTTCAACCTCTGGAGGTCCTGGTACAAGAGTGGACCCTGTGAGAGAAGGTCATGCATTTGGGACCATCCTGGACTTGGCTGATGAGAGTCCGAAACCAGCTTCTCCTGAGCCACATTGGTGGGACCAGAATTGTGGCGACTTTGTTTGCCATGATTTTCTGCAGTGTCCTTGCCAGTATAGCGTTCGACGGGAAGGCGTAGACTAGTGTGAAATCCTATGGGTGAGAAAATTCATCAACTGTTAGGCATTGATCTCTTAGGTTCAGAGAGAAGTACTGGTCCACCTTTGCGTTCTGCTGACTTGCAAAGTGGTCCACTTCCAGGCAGCCCTATTTCCCAACTAATGTCTGGAATACCTCTGATTTTAGTGTCCACTCACCTGGTGGACATCTTTCCTGCTGAGGAAGTCTGCCTGGACATTTGCAGAACCTCTTAGATGGACTGCTGACAGAGACAGAAGATGTTTCTCCGCCCAGGAAAATATCCTCGTGGAAACCATCTTCAGGCTTGCATGGCGTGTACTTCCTTGGTGACTAAAGGGTGCTTTACACGATGCGACATTGCTAACAATATATCGTCGGGGTCACGTCGTTAGTGACGCACATCCGGCGCCGTTAGCGACATCGCAGCGTGTGACACCAAGGAGCGACAATCAACGATCGCAAAAACCTCAAAAATCGTTGATTGTTGAAACGTCAATCCTTTTCATAATATCGTTGGTGGTGCATGCCGCTGGTTGTTCGTCGTTCCTGCAGTGTCACACATCGCAATGTGTGACGCCGCTGGAATAATGAACATCTCCTTACCTGCGTCCACCGGCAATGAGGAAGGAAGCAGGTGGGCGGCATGTTTCGGCCGCTCATCTCCTCCCCTCCTCTGCTATTGGGAGGCCGCTTAGTGACGCCTCAGTGACGTCGCTATGACGCCGAACGCACCTCCCCCTTGAAGGAGGGATTATTCGGCGGTCACAGCGACATCGCTGAAAAGGTATGTGCATGTGATGCTGCCGTAGCGATAATGTTCGCTACGGCAGCGATCACCAAATGTCGCGCGAACAACAGGGGTGGGTGCTATCGCGCATGACATCGCTAGCAATCGCTAGCAATGTTGCAGCGTGTAAAGCACCCTTAAGGTGAGCAACTGTTGTCATGTTTTCTGAGTAGACCTTTATGTGACTTCCCAGGACTAGGGTAGCGGCAGCCCTGAGAGCCTCATCTACTGCTTTCAGTTCATAGAAGTTAGAAGACTTGCAACTGATCTCTTGAGTCCAGAGACCCTGGAAGGAGATTTGTGCGACCATAGTCACCGGCTCCTCAGGTTGGGGTCTGTTGTGACCGTCACCAAGGGGTTTTGGTCCAGCAGACCCCTTTTTGAAGGTTTCTTGGATATATCCACCATAAAAGAGATGCACTTACCCACCCAGGTAGGGGTACCTTCTTGTTTAGGGACCTGGGAGATCTGTCCCAAGACGATAGGATGTGTGTCTGCAGGGTTCTCGTATGGGCCTGGGCCCAGGCTACTGCTTGGATGCACAACATCACGGATACTAGTATTGACATCGCTGACCACAGGATCACGGATCTCTGAATGCGTAGGGCCGAGATTCTGGATCTTATTTTGGTCTTTTTTTTCTCTGGGCAGGAAGGAAATCTGCTTGCTTGAGTCTAGCAGGATGCCGAGGAAAGTCTTCCTTGTGGAGGGTTTCAGATCCGATTTACCATCCACCCCAACTTCTTTAGGACCTCGAGGGTTATCTGTGCATGCTTGTTTTTTGGGGCTGAGGGAGTAAAGACCAGGAAGTCTTCGAGGTAGGGAATGATGCAGACGTTTTGTTCATTGATGAAAGCCACAACCTCTGCCAGCAGCTTGGTGAACACCCGAGGAGCTGAGCAGATGCCAAATGGGAATGCATTGTATTGGTAGTGAAATATCTGCCCATTGTGGGATATCACTAACTGCTAGAACTTTTTATGAGACTGGTGGATTGGGATATGGTAATAGGCATTCCTTAAGTCAAATGTTGCCATTACGAAGTTGTGCACGATTAGAGGAATTATGGACTGATTTAATTTTAACCATCTGTAGATTATGTTCTGGTTCAAAGGTTTTAAGTTTATTATCACCCTGTGAGAGCCATTGGGTTTCTTTATCAAAAACAACCGGTAGTAGTGGCCCCGTCCGACCTCTGTGTCTGGGACTGGTGATTTTACCCCCGACTTCTGGAGATCTCGAAGACATAACATGAGAGGGTGTTGGCACCCCTGAGACAAAGTAAAGGTGATTTTCAGACATAGTGGAGGATAGGAGGCGAGCTTGATCTTCAACCCATCCCTGATGGTATTTATGGATTATTGGCTTGTTGAAACAACCTGCCATTGGCGAAGGAACTTCGAGATTCTGCCTCCTACTATGATGGCGTCATTGTTTCTCCTGATGTTGGTTTAGATCGTCTGACCTCTGGTAGGTAAAGATATTCCTGTCCTTGCCTCAACCGTCCTGATTTCCCTTTACCTCTATACTGAGAGGGTTGGCTCTGAGGGGGATGAAAAAAAAAGTCTTTTTCGGTTTCTGCTCTGGTAGCGACTCCTTGTCGGTTGCCCTTTTTAGCAACGCGTTTAGAGCTCGACCAAAGACACACTCTCCTTGAAAAGGGATGGAACAGAGCTTGAGCTTTGATGAAGAATCGCTGCTCAAGAGCTTGAGCCACAGGGCCCTTCTTGCAGAATGTGATAACACTGCTGCCTTTGCAGCAATTCGGACTGATTCGGCTGAAAAATCTGCAAGGAATCCTCGTAGTTTTCTGCAGCAGTGAGAGGGAAGCCAGAAGGTCTTCTCTGGGGTTGCCCTGGATGAGGTGTTCTTCAAACTGACCCAGCCATCTAAACAATGTTCTGGCTACGCATGTGGAAGCCACATTAGTTTTACGCAGGACCACTGATGTTTGCCAGGCCTTTCTCAGTAGGCGCTGCATTTTGTGATCCATCGGATCCTTGAGCTGGGAGGAAACTTCAAAAGGGAGAGTTGTTCTCTTGGCTACTCTGGCCACTTGAATATCCACTTCAGGGATTTCTCAGCATTCGGCAGGATCTTCTAGCGGGAATCTGTGCCTTAACTCAGACGGGACTCCTAGGCGTTTCTCTGGAGTCTCCCATTCCTGAAGTGTTAGGTCTCGGATGTTTCCATGTGCTGGGAATCCCACTTTCTTTTGTGCTATAAGACCACCGAACATCTCATCCTGCACTGTTCTAGTTGCCTTTTCTATCTCAACCCCCATAGTGCTTTGCACTGCTACCAGAAGATCTTCCATATCTTCTGCTGAATAGAAGTACTTATTCTCTAGCCCTTTATCTGACGCTGATATGAAGTTATCTTCATCTATCATCCCTTCAGGAATTGAAGATGGACCTTACAAAGAATCTGAATCCAACTCTTCTATGGAATTAAACTTCCCTTTTTTTGTGTCGGGGCTACTGAGGAGAGATTGGGAGAGGGATGCTATGGATGACTGCACTTCCTAACACACAAGATTTTTAATTTCATCAATGAGGGAAGGCTGTTCTCCTTTAATCACATGATCAGTGCAGGGCTAACAATTTCTTATTATGAGAGGGTGGGAGCTTCCTGGTGCACATAGCATATTTGTGGCTTGAAGTTTTCTTCTTTCTGGGATCAGGATTCATGAGGCTGTATTAGGCCTGTATAGATGAGGCTGGATACACAAGACTGTATTAGACATGTAAAGTCCAGGCTGTTTTAGGGCTGAATGCACAAGGCTGTAATAGGCCTGTATAAACAAGGCTGTTTTATGGGCTAGATGCACAAGGTTGTATTAGGCCTGTATAGACCAGGCTGCTTTATGGCTGGATGCATGAGGCTGCATTAGGCCTGTATAGACGAGGCTGTTTTAGGGCTGGCCGCACGAGGCTGGATTACAGCAGTATGGACCAGGCTGTTTTAGGGCTGGAAGCACGAGGCTGTATTAGACCTGTATAGACAAGGCTGGATGCACAAGGCTGTATTAGGCCTGTATAGGCCAGGCTGTTTTAGGGCTGGATGCACGAGGTTGGATTACAGCAGCATGGATCAGGCTGTTTTAGGGCTTGATGCATGAGGCTGTATTAGGCCTGTATAGACCAGGCTGTTTTAGGGCTGGATCCACAAGGCTGGATTACAGCAGTATGGACCAGGTTGTCTTTGGACTAGATGTGTAACGGGGGCAGGGGGCGCCTCAGGGGGTGTAGTCGGGTCCCCTCGCCTTGTGGGCCGCAGGCTGAACCCCGGCCCGGCCGTTACTTGCAAAACAGGTGTGTTGTTGGGGCAGAGTGTTGATGCATGGGGCCCATTCATGACAGCGTTCTTTCTGTGCTCTCCAGCTCCTTCTTCACTTTCAGGAAAGAGACAATTGCAGGCAGCGGATAAACCAAACACCGATTTATTAAACAAAGCTTCCATCTTTCTGTTTGCAGCAGGCTTACTTTAGTACGTTACAAGTTACAAGTCCTTTCCTACGAAAACGGTTTCCTTTTTCTCTACGGGCACTTTCCTTTGCCTGCAGGGGCCAATTGTTATCCCCCTAGTAGTGGTACTCCTATCCCGATTTACTGTAGGGCAGATCCAGCACACACTACCGGCTCTGGATATGTTCTCACCTCTCCACTTCTTTGTCAGGGCACTAACCTTCGCCTGCAGGGGCCACTTGTTATCCCCCTGATAGCTGCACTCCACTATAGTACACACCACCGGCTCCGGACTAGTCCCAACTCTTCCACCGTTTCTCATGGGTTTCCTCTGCTTTCTAGCCAAGAGTACTCACTCAGGCTGACTGCCTCGTCTCACTCCCACACTCTGCCCCGTCACCTCAGACCGAGCTTGCTCGCCTCTCACATCTCACTGCACACTGCCCTGCATTCAGAGCCCAACCCCCCTTCTCTTCCCTCCTAGGCTGCCCTGCCCCTTCCTTCCCTGTCACTGTTACCAGGGGAACCACTCACTACACTGGCACCTAGGGGGGGGAAGAACCGTACATAACACATAACATTGTACAATGTGCCACCATACTCCTGTGGCGTCTTCAGGGGGGGAAAAACGTCCACCCCTTACAGATGCACAAAGCTGGATTAAGGAAGTCGGCACCAGGCTGGATACACGAGGCTTGATTAGAGCAGTATACCAGGTTTACCAGGCTGTTTTTGGACTGGATGCACGAAGTTGGATTAAGATAGTTAGCACCAGGCTGGATGTACAATGCTGGATGAGGCCTGTATACACCATACAGCAGTCTGCATCTGGAATGGAAGTTCTCAACATGGTGACGCAACCTGTGATCTGGCCTTTATACAGGCTGGGTCACGTGGTGCGCTGGCAAGTGACAGCCATGCCAGTACTCGGCATGGCTGCAGAAGTGCCCAAAGTCAAAAAGCTTGTTGACTGTCTGCGCTGCAGCTTTTCAACAAACTTTATTAGCATACGAAAATACCTGAACTCCACCTTTTTTTTTTTTTTTTTTTTAAGTCTGTTTTGAGTCCTAGACCCCGGACAAGTGCGGTTTAGTATGAACCTTGAACTGTACAATTCGGGTTCGCTCATTTCTACCAGGGAGGCTGTGCCCACTTTACCCTGCTGCTGCTGCTGCTCCTACTTTTTTATTTTTATAATGGACATTACTAAAAGCTTTCTGTGCCCTTTTGTTGTGTAGATTACCTTGGGGCAGATAGTGGCTGTCCATGACATCTATTTTCCCACACCAGGAAATGTATCAGCTGTATGGTAATTGACTTTCCCTACACAGGTGACAGTTTTAGGTGCCCTAAAGTCATGTTATTGAATATGATGATATAATCATTCTCCAAGCCGCAGTCTTGTACACAGTATAAAACAATTTAATTCCACATCCTTGATAAAGGCAATAGTGTGATGTTAGTTGACCTCTAATCACAGACAAATCCTGTCCTTTTGGAACTGCTAAAGCTGGAGAGTCAGTGCATAGCCTCCGGTATGTATTGTTCAAGACAATAGTTACTTTATTTTCTTAATATAACATGCTCCTCTTTAGAGCTGTCTGTCAATCAGTATAGAAGTGTTTGAGCTGTATGTCAAAGGCAGGGTATTCATTGACTATAATATCGTAGGCTGAGCACCTGTTGTTTCTTTCCCTGCAGTCACAATGAAAGTTGGACCGTTGTTTCAAATTTTTAGGGAAAAACATACACCACCATACGATAAATTATGGCCTTTCCCCAAAAAAGGACACGACGAGGGACATTACTGAATTTAGTGCAGCAATATCTTATAGATCAAAGATGGCTTTGAAGTGACAAAACCCTTAATCCACAAACTACTAAAGCACTTCCTCTCTGTACGCACCAGCCTGTTGTCAAATAAAAGTGAAGTCAAGGAAATTATCTTCATCTGCTAATGTCTAAAAGAACTCATCACTTAATGACAGACTTGTCACACATGACAATCGGACCAAATTGTTAGGAAGGCGAGTCCTAACGACTTAAGAAATAATCTAGCTGTGTGCACTAATCTGGTCTCCACTCAATATGAGTCACAGGGAGGCCTGAAACAGCTAGGTCTTTGTCAATGTTAATAGTGCCTAGAAGAGCTTCTTTCATGAATATGTATCGCAAGCTCGGAGTCTTTATTGAAGTATAGTATACAAACACAGACAGCACTAAAGCTGACTGACCTAAACTCATGCCAAAATTTGGGTAAATAATGAGAACCCACGCTTCTTGAATTCAGACAGGGGAATCCTCTGTAGCTCAGGGCATTATCTTAATCCCTTTGTTTGCTAGCTCCTAGGACATGGCATACAGCAGGGTATTCTCGAGGTACACCTTATGCTAATAGAAAAAAAATAAAAATACTCTATTAAATTATTCACATAAAAACATCTGTTGCTATTTTCTAAAATAAAACAGACTTTCCAAAATACTTTCCACATGATTTTTGATATATGGAAATTGTTTAGCACTTAATAAAATAGCACAGGATAGCGTTGAATTAGAAGCAGCACTTGCTTTCCCCCTCTCATCTATTCCTTTGAGGAGACAAAGTGGCATAACCTTTCAAGCATTTTTTGATTACATGTAGTTTGCCAGCATTCCTGGGAAACAGGGCCTGAGAATGCTGCCCGTGCCAGTTGTATGGTCTATACGTATCATAGTAGCTCCCTAAGCCACATGCACATGTTGATTATTTGGTGAGGTTTTTTCTTCAGTATTTGTAAATCAAAACCAGGAGTGGAGCAAAGGAAAATCATAGCAGAATATATAATTACATCCATTATGGGCTATTATTCTTTTTTTTTTTTTTTTTGCCTTTGTCCCTTGAGAAACCCTTAGCCACCAATGAATAAGAGAGAAACACATCGGAACGATGACCCTTGACCCTATATGACCAGGAGTCACCTTGAATAAGTGATACCATTCGGGATAAGCAGTATTTATTACTCCATTTGGTTATATGTATTTTCTCACTGATTTTTTTCTTTTACATCAATTTTGGAGCACATAAATCTCAGAATATCATGCAAAAAAAATCCTCCTAAGATGTGCTTTAAATTAATTTTCTAATGGCTTCAGTGTGAAATCACAACTCTCTTCTTTATGACAAGGTTTTGCCATCTTCTTTTTCAGTGTAGAAAATGGATATTGTCACTCTTGCGGCATTGGGGAAATTTAAACATACTCGGAGTTTATCAGTGAACTCCTAATAAGGCTATGTGCACATGTGTGCGCTCTGCACTGCACCTAAAAGGTGCGCTTTAGAGCGCAGCTGAAAAGCTCCGTTCTGAAGCGCATGGTGCCGGCAGAGAACGTGCGCTCTGCATGCAGCTCCTGCCATAGACAGAGCAGGGGCTGACGGCAAAGCGCACGGAAGAAGTGACATGTCCCTTCTTACAACGCGCGCTTCGGGCAGCAGCCGAAGCGCTGCGCTCTAAGACGCCACGTGCGCACGTCTCCTGCATAATCTTCATAGATTATGCAGGGGACGCAGGACGCATGCAGTTACGCTGCGCTACAAAGCGCAGCGTAACTACATGTAATTACGCAACGTGCGCACATAGCATAAGGCTAATTTGCATGTGGTTTCAAAGAGTGAGTTTTCAGGAAGGTTTTACAAGCTCTTTACAGCCATAGCACTAGATTGATTAGGGAAATAAAATTGTCAGGTTCCCTCTTAGGGATCAAGAGGATGCCTTCTGAATCCACTGCTTTGGGTAGCAACAGAGCATGTACCACCCTTGAGGGGGTCCCACGCTCATTTAATAGGCACCATGTAATATTACAGTCCTCCATAACAACCACTGATAATGAGTGGCCACCGAGCTTTCCCTGTTGATGACGATACATAGCTGGGGATTAGAAAAGATGAGGATGCTTCATCATTTTTTTTCTTTCAAAGACTTCAGTAGTGAATTGCTCAACTGACTCACAGATTTCTTATGGAGAGGGGGCAGTGTGCTCCTGAATAGAGTGGACCCGTGGGAGTTCGGTTCGGCGGGTTCAGCTGAACTTTAGATAAAAGTTCGGTTTAGGACCCAGGCTTGACGTAAACCCCAATCAAAGTCACTGATTGGGTGGCTCGGGTCTCCAACCACATACAGCCAGCAGTCATAAACAGATCATTTCTGGGGGAGGGTGGGCAGGGGCTTTCCTTTTTTTTTTTGGGTGCACACTACAACGGATTATGCGGTTACCCCCAATATAAGTCGATCAAACACTGCAAGCGGCTCACACTGGACTGAGCACCAAGCGTACCGGAGCACTGAAATGCTCTAGTGCAGTGTTTCTCAACTCCAGTCCTCAAGACCCACCAACAGATCATGTTTTCAGGATTTCCTTAATGTTGCACAGGTGATGGAATTAGTCCCTGTCTAACATTGAGGAAAACCTGAAAACATGATCTGTTGGTGGGTCTTGAGGACTGGAGTTGAGAAACACTGCTCTAGTGAGTAGTTTGCACACGTAAAGCACCCAAATGCCGAACCCAAACTCTGTTGTTTTTTTTTGTACAGTCTATGTTCGCACATCTCTACTCCTGAACACACAGTTTGGTTGTAGTGATGGTTAAGACTCTAGTCTGAACTGTATACGCTTTGATGTTGTAAGCAGAGATAGCGTTGCCTCTGCAGCATAGAGGAGAAAAAGGACACTGAAGATGGCCAGATCGAGCTACTCAGTCAGCTACTGAGCAGTGCTTGCAAGCTGAACAGCAATGAGCTTAGTAGTGCTGTGCTCTTTGCTGAGAATGACCACCACTATTCTGCAGTGGTGGACAGTAACCCAGTCAATGAGCATTAAACTATAGAATTAAAAATCACTTTGTTCTCGAGAAGAGAGAGACATTTTAATAACAATTGTAACAAGCCCTTTGCAAATATAACCATTTATCATTTTGAGACTACTCCTTTCTAAAGTATATTCATATACATTAATACCTTGACTTACGACTTTAATCCACTCTGTGACAGAGCAGTTAACTCAATTTGCTCCTTTGTCAAATTAAATTTCACCATTAAAATTAATTGAAATGTGATTGGTCTGTTGAAGCCCCTACTTATGACCCCCATATGGCCTCCATCCTAGTACTATATATATAATCCACCAACCAGGCACATGGCCCCAATCCTGGTATATATGATCCCCCATCCTAGTGTGGAGACACGGGGCTCAGTGGGTGCTCTCGTCCACTAAAACCCGCCGCCTTTAGAAACACAGCGTGGCTCAGGGCTCATCCCAACTGAACGCCGGCCTCCTTAACCGTGGGCGTAACACTACTCAGACAACACAGGGTGAGGGAACCACAATAATTAGACTTTATTGGATCCCCAAACAATTAACGGCACATAACACATAACCAGCAAAACACAAAATGTAACAGGCAACAGAGTCTCACCCTTCTGCTGGCTCACCAGGGATTTAGAATGTCCATGCCTCAGAGGTTCCAGGGCTATTTACTCCAATCCACCAGCACCCCGCTTTTGGCAGGCACCCACCGAGAAAGGAATAATGCCAGATTTAGGAAGCTGTCTGAGGTCTGCAAAGTCTGTAACAGGTGACTGAACTGTCCCAACCTGAGTGTCCTCCTTAGGTAGTCCTGGTATGATGTTACAATCCTGGCGGCCGGAGTCGAAATCCCTAGGCTGTGGACATGGTCTCCAACCGGAACCGAAGTCCCTAGATTGAAGCCATAAGATATCCTGATCCTCTAGTCAGCTCCTAAGAGCCTAGACTGGATCCATCAGCATCCATCAACAACCACCTGGTGGCTTAAAGAAATCCCTTTTATAGCCACAGCCTTCCACTTGGATACACTGCGTCCTCATCGATTGGTTGGACAAGATCGCCTCTCCCATTGGGTGAATCTCAAGCTGCATGGATAATGTTCATTTAAATGGTGTGCATAGAAAGACTGAGGATATCTACATGAAGTCTCCAAGTCACAGACTCGACAATGGCTACTAAGGTAATCACATTAGCAATACACAACTACATTACAATGATTACTGGAAGTCTAGAGAAACAATACGTCTGGCTTTCAGTGGCCAACACAATTACATGAGTCAACAAGAGTCTTGTAAAAACAATGAGGGACTTAGCCCCCGTCTATAAACAATCTATCATCCTGTCTGGCTGAATTTTAAGAAACTTTAACCCATGAGAGTCCATGTCGTCACACCTAGTACATTGCTCCCCATCCTGGTGCATGGCCCCATCCTAGTACTATATATATAATCCACCAACCTGGTACATGGCCCCAATCCTGGTATATCCCCCATCCTAGTACATTGCTCCCCATTCTGGTACATGGCCCTCATCCTGGTATATATGATCTCCCATCCTGGTGCATGGCCCACATCCTGGTATATATGATCCCCCATCATGGTACATGTCCTCATCCTGGTATATATGATCCCTTATCCTGGTACATGGCCCCCATCCTGGTAAATGACCCCCATTATGCCACACACTTAAAAAAATACTATTACACTCATCGTCCCTCTGGGAACCCTGCAGCGCAGCATACTCATCTCACGCCTCACACTTATTATACTCACCCTCCCTCTGGTCCCCGCAGTGCAATGCCCTCATCTCATACAGTCAACTGATCAGCACGTGAGAGTGCATGGCCTGTATGCATGCTCTCCACGCAAGACTCCATTGCATGTTCAGGCTCGTTTAAAGTTTGCTCAATAACATTTAGACAAGCCTGTGAAACACTGGGACAATATAGTCTGGTTAGATGAGACAAAAATTTAACTCTTAGGATGCCATAAGACACACCATGTTTGGAGGTCAAAAGGCACTGCGTATCACTCAAAAACACCATACTAACAGTGAAGTTTGAGGGTAGGAACATCATGGTGTGGGTCTGTTTTTCAGAATATGTTATTTGCAGCCTTTTTATAAATGAAGGAAGGATGAATGGACAAATGTACTGAGCAGGGCTGTCGAGTCGGAGTCGTGGAGTCGGAGTCGGTGTCCATTTTGGTGATGTCAGAGTCACAGTCAGTATAAAAGGGACTGACTCCGACTCCTAAAATATATAAATTGGGTACCGCGGTTCAATGCACTATTTGATGAATATTTTTTCATAAGAATTTGGGAAAGTTATGAAATGTCCTATAAATGTCTGTTCTATTCCTGATCGAAGAATCAAAGCTTTTAGTTGAAATGAATCTGTGCTACACTTCAGCTACATGATATAAGTAATGAAGGTCCTCCTCTACAGGTAAAGGTAAAAAAACAGAGACACAAAAAATGCCTGCTATCATCTCAGAACTGCTAGAGATTCTAGCGTGAACATAAAAGTAGGATTCAGGTAAGTACTTCTTAAATCAAGTCTAAACTTTCAATAAACAGCAAAATGATCCTTTAGGATTAGATGATATTGTTGAAGCTGCTTCACATCTCTCTCCTATTTATCACATGCGCTGTGTTGTGCACACTCTGCTGCTGGCAATAAGAGATAGTCTGCAAGAGGGACATGCTGGAACTCTGATTCTCAAAGTGAGGAAATTGGTTATTGCTCTCAGAACCACTAAAGTTGATTCCGACTTGAAGAGACGTGCTGGGAAAGGGACAATTATCGCAATAGCCACCTGGTGGGGCAGCACTTATGTAATGATTGAGCGATTGCTTGAGCTGAAACCCTTTCTTGTAGACATGGCCAACCCTCAGGTAACACTAAATGAAGGTCAATAGACACAGGTGGTTGAATTGAAGCAATTGCTTCATCACCCATTTATAGTGACTAAAAAATTACAAGCTGAGGATTGCCCCAGCATTTTCATAAAGTAGTGGAAGAACTTGCTGTTTTTCCTATCCCAAAGAGGAGGTTTAATCGCAGATGGCAATGCTAATTCAATAAAACAGAGAAAAATGCTGCTATGAGAAAATGAAATTCTTCTGGTAGGTGTGTATGTGGACCCAAGTCATCATATTTTGAGGGTAATCAACAGCTTACTAAAGGAAAAGAAGCTCTGACAGAAGCGACTACAGGACTGCCAAGAGCAAGAGAACTTGAATCCTGCCAGTGCAACTGATGCCTTATCTTCAGCTTTATCAGATGAGGAGTTTAATTTTGAAAAGTATTTGGACGACATGGAGCAGGCAAAGTGTTGCTGCAGGGAAAAAGTTTCCACTCCCATAGCAAACGAATTGACCATATTTCAGCAAAATTTTTCACTTGCTCTCAAAGAAGTAGAAGAGTTCAAACATTCATCAAAACTAACGGTGTATGAGGCAATTCCTTTATACCCTGAAATTGTTAGAGATGTTGACCATGTGTCACCGCTTTGTCACCAACCCAAGTTAGTGTAGAGAAGTTGTTCTCTAGCCTTATATTTAGGTCAGCTTTGAGGTCATCTATGAAGGAGCATCTGATGGAAGCGATACTATTTCTCGGAACAAATTCATAGACTGCACAAATGTTATTCCGTATATTTTTGTTAAAAATGTTTTTTTTTTTACCAGTTACTGCACAGTGTACTGCATATTTACAATTTATTAGACATTTTTGTTTTCTAAACTTGCATTCCAATAAATATATTTTATGTTCTATCTAAACAGCTTGATTATTGCATCACAATAATAATGATTAAAAGCCTGATGTTACCATTTTACTACAGTAGATATATCACAAACATGAACCATGTATGAGGGAGTCTGAGTTGTGGAGTCGGAGTCAGAAACAGTGAAATTGAGGAGTCGGAGGTTTGGCTTACCGACTCCACAGCCCTGGTACAGAGACATTTTTTAATAAAAATCTGGTGCCACCTACCAGGATGATGAAGGTGAAATGAGGGTGAATATTTCAACAAGACAATGATCCCAAACACACAGCCAAGGAAACTCTCAATTGTTTTCAGAAAAAGAAAATAAAGCTGCTAGAATGGCCAAGCCAGTCACCTCTGCTACATGCTAAATCTAAAGACTCTGTCAGAACTGCTGTACCCAGTAAACTAAAGCCCCTTTCACATATCAGTTTTTTGCCATCAGTCACAATCCGTTGGCTCGACGGAGCCGTCGCAGATTGTAGAAAAACTGATGCGACGGATCCGCCTAAAAAACGGATTCGTAGCATCAGTTTTTTCAGCCCAACAGTGTTTTTATACCCCATCTGAGCATGTTCAGTTAAAAAAAACGGAATCCGTCTCTGGATTACAACAGATCCGGCGCCCATAGGCTTCTATTATACCAAACGATGAACCTCGACGGATCTGGTGCTGTCCGTTTTTTCAACGTAGACAAAAAAACGTTACTTTGTCCGTTGTCTCCGTCCGACGGACAATTTTCAACGGACCCATTGACCGACGGATGAAACGTGAGGCCATCCGTCGAAATCCATCGCTAATACAAGTCAATGAGAAAAAAACGGATCCAAAAGCATCAGTCGCCAAGTCCGTTTTTTTTAAAATTCGACGGATTGTGACTGATGGCAAAAAACTGATGTGTGAAAGGGGCCTAAGTGATACATTGTTGGTTTCAGGGTTTCTTTGCCTACATCATGCTACTCTTAGATGAGGTAGCAAAAACCTGCTGACAGATTCCATTAATAATTTGTAAATTTGAATTTTTCCTTGAAAGACAAATAAATCTATGATAACACATTACAGAATGTAAAAAATAAAGATTAACCAATGCTTTTCTTTGTTTTTGCATTAGTTATTACATTCTCACAGTCAAAACTTTTTTCCTTTGATATAGTTGTAGTATCTTTTTTTTAGAAGTTGTTCAATTGCACCATTTTATAATCTATTTACTTTTTTAGAGCAGATGAGTAAAAAACCTATTCCGCAATATTAAAATAAGTCAGTATATTATAGTATACTTATATATAGATATCAGTTATGCAAAGGAGATAGAGGGTATTCACTATGAAGTAGAACAAAATTCTGAAATTTTCTAATCAAAATGTATGCAGCATAGCATGAATTGTGCAGTTTTTCCGATAATCAAAATTTTTTAAAATGGAATATGTTTGAAATAATCAACACATATAACAAATGTAACATACCTCATACCATAGTAGACATAAGGTAAGAGCTGTGCTGCTAAATGAAAAAGGTAATACAATACTGCCACCTAGTGGATACATAATAGTTTGTTATCCTTCAAGTTTTGATAAAAATATGATACCAGAAAAGAAAGAATGGCAAAAAATTAATCCTGACCTTATTTAAAGGGAATCTGTCACCATTTTTTTCACTATTAAACTAAAAGTGTCACCTTCTACAGCTCCTGGGCCGCATTCTATGAAGGTGTACCTTGTTTCCTGACTCCCCTTGCAGACCCCAAAAACAACTTTATAAAACATGACCGTTAGGTATGCTAATTACCTGTGTGGCTCAGGCCCTCCTGCCGCTGTTCGCCGTCCTCCTTTCTGTGCTGTAATAAAGAAATAAATCTATAAATAATCAAATAGCCATGGTGAAATGTAATCAATCAGAACTATGTGGTATGAAGATCCATGTGCTACAAAATGAACATACACCCAGCAAGTATCAAGCCCACACTGGAGATCAAAATTATAGAACATACAATTTCCTAAATGTTAAGGTTATCGTGTAGTCGTATGTGATTATATCTTAACATGAGTAAACTAGCAGTATTTTAAGTTTATTTCATGAAATGAATTGATTGTAAAGCACATAATAAAAATGTAAATGAGATAAATGAAAAAAGAACACTGATCAAAATTAGAGAACACTTTCAGATACCTGCAAGTTATTGGTGTTAATCTGGCACCTGGTGCTAATTTCCTTAATTATCTGACAAACCCTATTTAACTGGCAGCCTAAAGGCTGCTTTACACGAGTCGATCCATCGTGCGATTTATTTTGCAAAGTCTTTTTTTTTTTTTTTGTTTGTATCGCTGATAGGTAGTTGTCCATGTGTCACACGTTGAGTGTTGTCAAACGACCACAAAACGCTCATCGATATATTGATTGGCCATGGCGGACGTCCAAAAGGCTTCACACATGTTTTCCTTTGGTCAATCTGTCTTTTGTATGGGCGTAATTAGGCAAACTATACAGCCTTCCGTGACGTTGTCTGGATTGTTTCACGCCCTGAATTATTCTGACCTGCTCAATCCAGTTCTGCTAATGTGGTTGATTGGTTACATCCCATATATATAGTTTCTCTTCTGCGTCTGTCTTTGTTGCCTCGTGTGTCCTTAGCATCATTCTTGTTTGTTGTTTGTGGTCTGGTTAATGTCGATTTTGATCCAAAACGGAAAGACTGGCATATAACAACTTACCACAAAAAAGGGATAACAAGGAGTGAGGGCGGAAAATCCAGCGAACAAACAAACGTAAGAAAAATTAGGAGTAATGCACTATAAAACACTGTGCATGACGCCAAGGCTGAATGTTCACACATCATGACTACAGCTCCATATTTTATAACAGTAATAACCTATCAAAACGCATCTGCTACAACCAATCCGATTAGATTAGGCGTGATTATTTAAAACCACAAATACACCCTGAACGTTTAATGACGTCACAAATAACTACGAGGATGGCCGATTACACGGTGTCACACTTTGCAATGTGTCGTTCATTAAGACTAAACTGACCGATTTTATGGAATTAAACAATGAGTACACGATGGCCGAATTTCAAACGATTAGGCATCGGTTGGACTCGCAAGGAGCTGTCACATGAGGAGATGTCGTTACGAATGACGGAAGTGCGTCACAAAATCCGCACAATAGATCGACTCGTGTAAAGCAGCCTTTACATTCCACTGACTTAGCAACAAGTTTGTGTGGTTCCAAAGTGACTGAAATCCTCCGGCAGCAGGTTGTCGAGATGAAGGCCAAAGGGGTTACTCTATCAGGCATAGCAAGAGAAGTTTGTCGTTCCAAGTCTGATTTCGATAATATTACAACATCACAACCTCTTTCAAGTCCCCCAAGAAGGCTGGTCATCCTCAAAAGACAAATGCAAGACAGGACTGGATAATGCGGAGAATCTCCATGGGTAATCATTTCAACACTGCAGCTAGAATTGCTTGACAGTCCAGCACTGAACAGGGTAAGGATCTGTCTCGTCATACAGTGTCACAACATTTAAGAGCATTTGGACTGCAGTGACCAAACTTCTCATTAGCAGAAAGAATCAAAAGGCTAGACTCACCTTTGGTGAGGAGCATGTTCTGTGGACTGAGGAGTGGTGGTCATCAGTTCATTTTAGTGATGAAAGCAAGTTTATTTTATTTTGGTCTGATGGGAAACATTATGCTCATCGACAACCTGATTCACAATGCAAAAACTGTCAGATTGCCATGTGAGCTATGAGAGTGAGTGACCATCCTGACTGGGTATACCTTCATCCTGATTGGGTACACCTTGTCACGTTGGCATGGCTTTTATGTTCTTTTGATCAAAATTGCGTCAACTAAGTAATCAATGTTATTTACATGTATTATTGCTATTTACGTAATCCAGGGTATTTGCTCATTTGTTTTTATCTTAGATTTTGTCTGTTAATGGCCACACTGTAAACGTGCACCAACACATTGCACTTATACCAACACGTGGGCTGGCTCATTTCTTAGGTTTTTATATGTTATAATATCATAAAAAAATCAAGTTTGAAAAGTGCTATTTTTTCTAAAACTTTCCCAACATTTCCAATATTTTCCTAAATAAATCACAAATTTTAATAGACCTAAATTTAATTGTCATAAAAAAACACAATTTCAGAACCAATGGGATTAAAAAAAAAAAAAAAGCATTCAAAGGGGGGCTGCCGAAGGAAGCAAAATGAGGTAAGAGCAGAACAATTGCCCTGCAAACAATTGTGGACAGGGAATAATTTTTTAAAAAAAATATGTGGGGTCCCCCTTATTTTTGATGACCAGCACAGGTAAAGCAGACAGCTGTGGGCTGCAGCTGCCAGTTGCCGGATTCACCTTGGCTGGATATAAAAAATAGAGGGGATCCCATGACATTTTAAAATTATTTATTTACATAATTAAAAAAAAATGGTGTGAGGTCCCCCCTATCTTTCATAACCAGTCAAGGTAAAGAAGACACCTGGGGGCTAGCATTATGAGTCTGGGAAGGTCCATGTTTATTTTCCCCTTACCAGCCTAAAACTAGAAGCCTGCAGCCACCCCAGAAGTGGCACATCCATTAGATGCGTCAATTTTGGTGCTTTGCCTGGCTCTTCCTTATTTCTCTGATGCGGTGGCTATGGGGTAAGAATTTTGAGGTTGATGTCAACTGTGAATTGTCAGCTGCCATGAAGCCCAGGCATTAGTAATGGATAGGCAACTATCAGACAACCCCATTACTAACCCAGTACAGGAGTTTTTATGTTTTCTCCATGTTTACGTGGGTTTCCTCTGGGATTTCCACTTCCCTCCCACACTCCATTGCAGATTGTGAGCTCCAATGGGGACAGTGTTGCTGATTTATGTAAAACGCTGTGGAATTAATGGTGCTATATAAGTGAATAAATATTAGTATTAATTACAAAAAAAACAAGAAGGAAAAAATAGTTTATTTGAATAAAGACTCCCCCACACTCCCTCATTCACCAATTTATTAATTTAAATAAAATTATCAAAGTTTCAATGTAATCTAAGGGTGAATGAAGAAGAATGCAGATTCCCTCACACTCTCTTATTCACTAATTTATTGATTAAAAAGAAATCTTTGAAGTTACAATGTAATCCAATGGTCTAATGTCCCATAATGCCCATCGGATCCTATGGGGCCTTGTTTTGAGAACAAGGCTCCATAGGTCACTCCCGGTGAGTGACAGACCCGGAATTTCTCCCGCTCGTACCTGCTGCTGCTTCTGCGACTGTGTCCATATCTGTGGAACCTGTCTGCCGATGTACCATTGATTCCCTGGAGCTGTCCTCTGTTGGCTACCTACCAGCGTATGTGTCTATCGCCACCTCTGGTGAAGACCTGGTGGCCGTTCTAGTTCACTCCTCCAGGCTGGTGATCGGTACCTTCGCCCAGCAAGTGTGACGCCCCTGAACTAGTCAGGGTGCCACAGGGTACTGCACCCTCTTTTATCTGCTGGTGCAGGACTCAAACTCCCATGGTTCTGGGATCCTGACTTTGGTGTTGCTCCATCAGCATTCAAATCCTAACCACACCTCACACCACACCCTGTCAGGCACAGCCAGTGGGCGTTCTAGCTGGAATAGGGCCACCCGCCTAGGGGTCAGGTAGACTGGTGGGAGGGGCAGAAAGAGAACAGAAGTAGCTCCCAGAGAGTGAGGAGCTGGGAGTAGCAGCTCCCAGGAGCAGTGGTAGCCCTCAGAGAGGGAGGAGCTAGGGGAGTTGGAGCTCCCTGGGAGACGTTGGCTAGGTCGCAGACGGTGGTCTGGGACCGGAGGAGTCGGAGACCCAGTCGCAGTGTATTAAAGAAAGGAGCCAGACTTAGTTTTGGAGAACGGTTGGCACCGGAGTACCTAGTAACAAAACCGGTACCAAGCACGGCGGGGTACTGGACCCTAGATCAGGGAGTAGCTTCAAGCAACCTGATAATTAACCTGCGGAGGATAGTATCTCTATGAACTGTCTCCAAGTGCTCAGAGATCGAAGGCATCAACACAACGAGGGGATAGGGCTTTCCAACCCATGCAGCCTACTGAAATCCCAAGTGTCAGCCATCAAGAACACAGCTTCCTTACCTAATCGTGGTGAGTGGGACCCTGAAAGCTTCAGGTCGAAGGGTCACACAGAATATCTAACACTAGTGCATGGAGGCAAGGTACCGACCACCCGCAACACCAAAGAGAGTGGACCCCCGGACAAGCTCCCCCCAGAGAGGCAGCGGTACCCAGATACTTGGTTTACCTTTGTGTCCGAGTCTGCCTTGCGATCGCATCACTACCAACACTGCCTGAGTGAGTATGTGGTCCTCCCCTGCTTCCAACCAGCGCTGCACTCCCGCTGCACCTCCACCATCCAGAGTCCTGGGGCCTCCCCCTACCCATGGAGGGAATGTCATCTGACTGTGTGGCGCCCCTAACCTGGTCAGGCACCACTGAGTACTGCACCCATGCTGGATCATTACAACACAGGTAATCCCAGAGGCTGACTAGGGTGTGGAAACACACAGACACGAAGTAACCAGGAACACACACAGCTTAGAGGGGACCCCTGAGCAGTCCCAGGGTGGGGGCATGGCCCTTGCCTCCCAGCTAGTGGTGGGTGGTGTCACTGGGAACAAAGGAGTTGTGCAGAGGCAGCCAAAGGAGAAGGAAGTGGAGGAGTCGCGTCTGGAGGGCAGAGCAGTAGAGCAGGGCCCTTCTAGACACTGCACCGTTTGTGGCTGCTGGCGGGAGAGAAGGGCTACTGTTCAGTGCTGCCTGAAAACCACCTAAGGCCAGAGTGCAGAGAGGTGGCCGAGTAAGGGGACTGTCAGTAGACCCAGCCCACACGGGGTACAGGTCCCTAGAGCAGGGGCCCATTCAGTTGGCCTGCCCAACCTGCCAGTGAGGGCACTTTATGCACCTCACCAACCTACACCGAGTCCACAGCTACAGCAGCAACGAGGGGCCCATAAGTGACAGAAGGCAAGCAGCCAGAATTACTTGGTCCACGCTGCCCGCAAACGGGCCAGAAAGGGGAGAACGGCGTATGCGACTTCCCTGGGTGATTCCAGCAAGACTTCAGCCTGCGCAGAAAGAAGTAACCGCCCACGAAGAGGTGTGGCTACCTAGAGAACCCCTGCAGCATTCTGACCTCGTGAGCAATGGGAGTGGATCTGACCTTACCCGGCGGAGATGTTCAAGTCTGGTGGAAAAAGAAGGTTCGAGTCTGCTGCAGGAAGTGAAGCTGGAAGGTTGCAGAGAAGACACGGGAAGCATGGCGTCTGCACGTAGTGACCCAGAACCAGACTCCGCTGCCTGGTGGGACTGGGAGCTTGCCCAGTTCTGCGACCGACTGCAAGCAAGGGTGATGCAGCAAATAATGGAGGGACGCACCGAGCTCCGGGAGATGGCTGGAGCAGTTCGGGCCTATGAAAGGTGGACCGAGAGGCAAGTGTCACGCTGGGCAGCGACCACCCAGACCCCGATGCTGATGCCTATGGGTGAGTTCCGTGTTGCCCCTGCCCGCTCGAGTGTACCAACCCCACCGGCGCAGTTACAGGAGGTGATCCCTGCAGCGATGCCCGCCATGATCCCTGCAGCGATGCCCGCTGAGACCCCAGCTGCGACCCCGACTGAAGTCCCTGCTGCGACGTCTGGTGCCGAAGTGTCCCGTCCGGCCAGACAAGACCAGGCCGCAGCCACGCCTGACCCGCCAAGACCAGGCCGCAGCCACACCCGGCTCGCGAAGACCTGGCCGCAACGTCATCTACCCCTGCCTGTGAGGCAGAAGCAGCCACCGCTCCCCAGCCGCTGACTGAAGCACCGGGTCCTGCGTCCCCGCCGGGAGAAGACCCTGCGTTCTTGAAGTTCAACGCGGAGCTGAGTGCGCGGTTCCCAAAGGACTTGGTGGATCGATACCTCGTTCCCAGGCGGTTACCCGGACATGGAGTGGTCCCAGCAGCTGCCATGTCCAAGAAGAGCCCACCGCCCTGGCCTGCTGAAGAACTCCAGTCCCCAAGCGCTGCTGCCGGAGTCACCGGAGAAGTGCTCGAGAGCACTAAGGGGGAGGAGAGGCCTGGAGGCTGAAGCGGCAATCCCAGAACCGCCGGAGGAAGAAGATGAAGCACCCTGTAACGTTGAGGGAGGCCCGGAGCCCGAGATGTTGCCCTACTCCCGCTGGGAAGAAGTCCCGACACCCCCTGCTGAGGGAGAAGCGGTGGCCATCATAATATCCAGTATGTATGTGAATTGGGAGCCCACAGACAGCAAGGTGCCAGCAGCACGGAGTCCAGCCAGCAGAGCATGGCGCCGCACCAGAGTGAAACCAACCCCAGTGTAGCATTCCCCATACCGGCAGAAGGAAGAAGTGACAGCCCGGGATCTGGAGGAAAAGCAGTCGCTCAGGAAAGCCCGGCACCAGGTTAGAGGTCCTCTCTACCGTGGAGTCGTGGAAGAGTTCAGCCTGAAAACTGGCTACGGGTTCATAGTGGCGCACGGCGTAAAAGAGGGCATTTTCATAAGTCTGAGAGATGTCATATCTCATTTACCCAGAGGACACCCTGGCCGAGACTTACATATGGGAAACCTGGTCGAGTTTACCAGACACCAAAGTGAACGCGGCTGGTATGCACTGGACGTAGTACCATGCCCCAGGAATCCCTACTACAGCCCAGCAGCTTCTACCAAGTCCCCACAAAAAGACAAAGAGCAAGATAAACACAAAGAGCAAGACAAAGACAAAGAACAAGACAAAGACAAAGAACAAGACAAAGACAAAGCTACAGATGGAGATACAGCTACAGATCCAGATGAAGCATCAGATGACAGCGCAAGAGCAACGTCAAGCACCAGTGAGAGAAGAGAGTCCATGTGAGTGAATAAAGAAAAGTAAAGAAAGTTACCAGTTTGCAATGTTCAAGTTTTAAGATTACGTGCCCACATGAACTAATGTGAGAACTCGTTTTACAAAATCTTTGCACCTGGTTTGTGCATTTATACTAAGGACCATAGGCTATGAACTGGCTATAGCCACAAACTCTCACAGTGTTGATAGTTACCCCAGAGGTACCACCACCAGAGCACGCCCATTTATGGGACCTGGCTCGCCTACAACAAGGGAGCATGCCTGTTTATGGGGCTTGGCTCTCCACCACAAAGAAGCAACACCGACTGAGAAAGCCGCCTCTACATCCTGTCAGAAGTGGCCGAAGACGCGGCTCGACGGGAGAGGGGCTTGCCTTCAACCAACAGCCCCAGGAGAGGAAGATTGGAGGAAAGGTCTAGGGAAACAGATGGCCCAGACCTGGTTGCTAAAAGGGCCGGTAACCTGCCTCCTGAGAGGGTTCTGGGTGGGTAACGGACTTGTGGGTGGAGAGTGGTGATGTATGGTACCTGGTATGTTTTATGATGCTTTTATATTGTTTTACTGTTTTAAATGTTTTGCATTTTTAAAATGTTTGTCTTTACAGCCCGAGGACGTGCTGTTGGTAACTAAGGGGGAATGTGGCGCTCCTTACCTGGTCAGGCACCACTGAGTACTGCACCCATGGGTCAGTACAACACAGGTAATCCCAGAGACTGACTAGGGTGTGGACACACACAGACATGAAGTAACCAGGAAAACACACAGCTTAGAGGGGACCCCTGGGCAGTCCCAAGGAGGGGGCGTGGCCCTCGCCTCCCAGCTAGTGGTGGGTGGTGTCACTGGGAACAAAGGAGTTGTGCAGAGGCAGCCAAAGGAAAAGGAAGTGGAGGAGTCGTGTCTGGAGGGCAGAGCAGTGGAGCAGGGCTCTTCCAGACACTGCACTGTTCGTGGCTGCTGGCGGGAGAGAAGGGCTACTGTTCAGTGCTGCCTGAAAAACACCTAAGTCCGGAGTGCAGAGAGGTGGCTGAGTAAGGGGACTGTCAGTAGACCCAGCCCGCATGGAATACAGGCCCCCAGAGCAGGGGCCCATTCAGTTGGCCTTCCCAACCTGCCGGTGAGGGCACTTTATGCGCCTCACCAACCTACACCGAGTCCGCAGCTACAGCAGCAACGAGGGGCCCATAAGTGACAGAAGGCAAGCAGCCAGAATTACTTGGTCCACGCTGCCCGCAAACAGGCCAGAAAGGGGAGAACGGCGTATGCGACTTCCCTGGGTGATTCCAGCAAGACTTCAGGTCGGGGTCACCTCAAAACAAGAAGGGCTAGGAAGGCGAGTCAGCAGTCACCCCTACATCAGCCGAAGGGATATTTGGTTCCACCTGGTCCACCATAGCATCGCCCGGGTTAACTCACCCCTGCCACCTGAAAGTGAGTAAAAACCCTGAAAGACATTGCTGTTTTGTGTGTCAGTTCTTCTGCAACCTGTGGTACTACACACCTACACTAGGCCCTGGGGCCAGCCTCACTCTCGGGAGGCTACAACATCTGACTGCAGCTAACATCAGCCCCAGGCGTCCCCTAAACTGTAGTGGCGGTCACCCCCCTAACCGCAAATATCGAGAGTGGCGTCACAAATCCCATTGAAGTTAACCTACCTGTGACCAGAAGATTTCCAAGCCCGTGGAGACCCTGCGGCGACCTGCACCAGAAGGTAATGCGGGGCTCCACATCTCCCCCACTCCATCTCCCCCCCGGGTACTCCCATCGGCAGCGACGGTACTCCCCCCGTTACTGTGAACCATGGGTGGCGTCACGAACTCTTATCCCCTGTAAATACCCCCTTTTCATTTGAAGTGGCCATGAGCCCCCGGGTCCGGAGACCCTCGAGCCACAGCAGCAACCCCCGGATCCGAGCGATTCGACCACTGCAGGGGCGGCACACAAGCATTACAAACACATTGGTAGAGGAATTGCCACTAGGAATTTCAGGGCCCCATACTGGCAACATTTGGGGGCCCCCTTGAGGCTCTGCCCCAGCTCCGCCTCCACTCCAGCTCCGCCTCCACTCCAGCTCCGCTCCCACCCCACGAATCTTCCATAGTCTCACCGCCACTCTTGGAAAAACTTCACTTCTGCCTTGCCTGGAGTTGCATAGAGGATGCATGCAACTCCACAGCAAATAATTGACATGCTGTGGCCTCGGAAAGCCGCATCGCAGGTCAGTTATTGCTGCTGACCGTACACGTGCAGTGGGCTTGGGATTTCTAGAAATCCCATCCACTGTGCATGTACTGTACATTGCAGCACTAACACTGATCGTGGGCACGCAGCCTTAGCAGATTCTTTTCTACAGCCTGGCTATTAGGGCAGGGGGCACCAAACAGCCTCTGATACAAAGGCTTTGCTGGTGCTGTATTTTCCTAAGGAGATTCTTTATTACAGCCTGGATAATAGTGAAGAATCTCCTTAGGAAAATACAGCACCAGTGAGGCTTTTGTATCAGAATGTTGGGTGCCCCCTGCCCTAATACACACCTGCTCTAAACACCAAGGAACCGCCCGCCAAACACTCCCCACGGCCTCCGGGCCTTGACTTACTGTGTAGCCTCCAGGCCAGGTGACTTGCTGCTTGCCGCCTTGAATCCTCCGCCGTGTTATGACGCTGCCTGTCTTCTGCGCCTGCGGACGGAATATTATATTCCTGATTATTGTGACACACGCGCCGCGAGCATCAGCCGAGGGTCGTGCGATTGTGATGTGATTTTAGGATCGTATCACAGCTGTGGAAAAGAGGGAGGGAGCATTTTCTCCCCATCTCCTCTGCTGCCTGTCTCTGCATATATTGTACTGCACTCAGATTGCATGCGAGTGCAGTGCAATGTTTCACACGTAGCCATAGACTTGAGAATTGAGCCCATACCAGTAACATGGAAATCCTTTATTTTGTTAACAAAACACAGACCTTAATGGACAGTTGTTTTGTTGTGGGTTGAGTTGAAGTTTTCATTGGTAGAATTTGGGCTGCAAAATATTTAACTTGTGCTCTATGCTGAGCAATTAAATTGTGGTTTCCACATAAATCTCTGTAATATATGTAAATATTGATTTCTATATTTCTCACTTCACAGCGACTATACGTGATAAAGGCCGTTGGGCCGAAACGTCCACCATCGTTTGTCGCCATCAAATAAATAATCACTTTTTTGCAAAGAAAAAAACTTTTTGGCTTCATTTTATCAACAAGAGAGTGCAGTGTCTATTATTTAATACGTTCTGGGACTATTGACCCCACACTAGCACCTCTAATGAAACCATACTCTAGCTAAGTGCACACCAATACCCTATAACTTTAATACAGGTGTGAACAGCTCAAGGTCATTTAAATGTCCATGTTTCACATGCGAGTTCTTTCAGTGATATTCACATATAGAGAATGTACCCATTACAGTCTAGGTGGCTGTTCATATAACCAACAGAATAGAACAAAAAAAAATCTGCAGGACCAAAGTCCATGGCCACTGTAACAGAAGTCTAAGAACCTCCTACCCGGAAGCCTCTTCTAAGGCTGGTTTCACACTACGTCTTTTTAACATCCGTTGAAAACGTTATTTTAACGGAAGTACGGATCCTGTGCAAATCCGTTTTCACTTCAATGCATTTTCAATGGACTCGCGTCCACCTGCGTTCGCATGCGTTTGCGTCCGTTAGACGCAGGATCCGTCCTTTTGCGTTATTTTAACATGTTTCAAAAACGCAACATGTAGCGTTTTTTTGCTTTGTCAAAATAACGCATCTCACAGGATCCTTCACATTGCGCCGCGAGCTGTAATGCATTTCAATGAGTGCTGGATCCTGCCTAGCAGAATGCGTTCAGTTGCGTTGTAACAGGATCCTGCTTTTGTACTGAGCATGCCCAGAAAGTACTGAGCATGCCCAGAACCAGTCTCCAGTGATCTGTCTATCTCTCTACTCCCTCCCTCACCCCCTCTCTCTCTATCTCTGTCTTTCCCCCTTCCTCTCTCTCCCACCTGAGAGCTGCGGACACTCGTAACCAAGGTAAATATCGCGTAACCACTTCTCTTAGTTACCCGATGTTTACGTTGGTTACGCGTGCAGGCAGCCCTGCTCCTAGCAGCTGCAGACACTCGTAACCAAGATAAATATCGGGTATCCAAGGCCGATGTTTACCTTGGTTACCAGCGTCTGCAGCTGTCAGAAGCCTCCTCCCAGTCTAGCTCCCCTCACTCCCGATCACATGACTCCAATGCCCGCCCCTAAATATCCAGTGCAGGATCCTGCAAAATAACATATGCGTTTGCATACGTTATTTGCTGTAAAAACAGGATCCGTACTTCCGCTAAAAAACCGTTTTCGGCGGATGTTAAAAAGACGTAGTGTGAAACTAGCCTAAGTAGTAGGTCTGGTGCAATGTCATTGTTACGTTATGTATACTGTATTTAGGGTGCATAAAGGAATCGGAAACAATCCACTGTAGATTTGTGAAAAAAAAATTGCATTGGATTTTTCTAAATCAGTTTGCAAAATCTTTGGCAAATTTGCAAGATTAGTGCAAATGCTGCAATGAAAATCTGCTATGAATAATAATATATCTTCTGAAATCTATTTTTTTTCCCACTATATGTGGATGAATGGTTGGAAATATGTAAGTAATTCACCATGTCCAATAACACTCTGATAATATACTTTACTTCTCCCTTTGTTAATAATCATATCTGTATGTGTAATCGGTGCCGGCGTCACCAGGGCATGTGTCGGGGCCCTGGACAAATGGGTAGCCCACTCACCATTGGCAAGGGTGGTGATCTTTTCTGTGGTACCCCGGGCTGATATCCAGGCACTGCAGTGATTGGGTCAGCAGCTGCATTTTGAGCGGGGGGGGGGGGGTAAATGAGTAAAGCGCAAATTGTTCGAAAACCTTATGCATGTGGGTAAAGGGCTTCATGAAACTAGAAAACAGCTGATTTCCTAGGGAGAAAGTTATAATTATCCCATAGCAATAAAGTAGGAAATAGCTGAAATTTCAAAGGTTGAAGATCGAGGCTCTGAAAATCCCAGACTGCAATGAAGGCAAAGCACACCCCTGCTCCATTCATTCTCTATGGGACTGCCGGAGATAACGGAGCTCTTTATTAGCTACTTCCAATAGTCCCATACGCAGAAGACGTCATTCAAGTTGCCGAGTGAAATATAGCGCCTGCGCATACCTCGCCGTTTCACACATGCGCACATATGTATTAGGCTCTACATGCAGTAGGGCAGAGAAGAGTGCGCCTGCACGAGCCAGCGATGTCTCTGAGCAGGTGCGAGACTTTCCCCCACTATGTGGATGACACGTCCTGCGTCATCAACGTCAATCATAACAAGAGTATGCCGATTGGCACACAGAGGAGGGACAGTCACTGCAGGAAGCATGCCCATCAGACTGGACCATCCAAATTTACATGCAGTGCCAGAGATTTTCAAAATGTATTTTGGAAGTGTACAGGGGGAGTCAGGGGACAATATGCATCTTTAAGGAATGCAGCACAGGCGCTGCTGAAGATAGGTGGTAGTTTTGGTTTATACATGAAAAATCTAGCAACAGGTTCCCTTTAACGTCTAAACCACAAAACACACTCTCTCATAATGGTCACTGTACGTTCAACATGGTACCATATTGCAAAGAATTCTCTGAGGATCTGAAAATAAAAAAAACTGGTGCTCTATATAAAGATGGCTATAAGAAGATTGCCAACACCCTGAAACTGAGCTCCAGCACGGTGGCCAAGTCCATACAGTGGTTTAACAAGACAGGTTCCACTCAGAACAGGCCTCACCATTGTCGACTAAAAAAGTTGAGTGCACGTGTCAGTTTCATAACCAGAGGTTGTCTTTTCAAAATAGATGTATGAGTGCTGAGAGCATTGCTGCAGGGGTTAAAGGGGGGAGTCAGCCTGACAGGGCCAGGATCATAGATTGCATCAAGTTGTTCTGTACGGCTGTCATTCAATAAGGAAGAGATTTCTTAGATGATGCACAAGAAAGCCCACAAACAGTTTGCTGAAGACAAGCAAACTAAGGACATGGATTACTGGAACCAAGTCCTGTGGTCTGATGAGACCAAGACAAACTTATTTGGTTCATATGGGTTCAAGCATCCATAAGGCAGGTTTCACACATCAGTTTTTCATGGTTCAGATGGGGTCAAGTGTGCCTAAGGCCTGAAACACACATCCGTTAAAAATACGCACGTGCCACGAGACACGCATTTTCCCTGCGTGTTGCGTGAGGTAAGTATGTGTCTCGGGTACAAGCGGTCCACATGTGTTCTCCGTGTGCTATCCGCAATAGCACATGGAGAACAGGTAATTTACATACTTACGTGGTCCGCGCTGCTGTCCAGGGTCCTGATCTTCGGCTCCAGCCCCGCCCACTCCCCGCTGACGCTGCTTCCGGCCGAGCGGAGGGGCGGAGATCAGCGCCCGGGACATCACGCCCACCTCCTTTACACACTCATAACGAGCGGCAGCCGGCAGGAACAGTTTATGACATTAATTAATGACACGTCTTCTCCGGCGCGTGTCACACGGGCCCGCATCCACACTACATCCGTGTGGTACGAGTGCGGACCGTGTGACACCCGTGCTGCCGGAGAATCCGTGGACATGTCAGCGTGCAAAATTCACGGACGCACGTAAGTACATAACAGACACACGTTCCGTTCATAAATACTTATGTGTGTCCATACAATAGTGAAAACATAGGTCCACGTGTCTCCGTGCCGCCGGTACGTGAAAAAACTGCCAAACACGTACCAGCGGTACGGATGTGTGTCGGAGGCCTCAGGCAGGTTTCACACATCAGTGTTTCATGGTGCAATTACAGACCATAATTTAAGGACTGCCAGCAGGTCTTTGAACTCGAACTCAACAGACTCATTGGCGTATATGAGGTTTTCAAGATTTTATCAGGAGAGCACTAGCCAGTCTGTATTTAGAGCATGAAACAGTGATGTGTGAAAAAGACCGAAAACTCTCAAATAATACAGTTTGCAATTCACACCACAACCACTGGGTGGCCACCAGTAGCACAGTATCACAAAAACCCATGTCAGAAATCTTGGGATTATTGAATGTTCTCAGTGAGTGGAACAAAATTATAATCTTGTGATACCTTTTAATGGCTAACTAAAATAAAGTGATGTTACAAAGCAAGCTTTCGAGACATCTCAGGTCATGTCATACCATGCCTGATGAAGGGACCTGAGATGTCTCGAAAGCTTGCTTTGTAACATCACTTTATTTTATTTTAGTTAGCCATTAAAAGGCATCACAAGATTATAATTTTGTTCCTCTCACTGAGAACATTCAATAATTTTTCAACTGGCTAAGGCTATGTGCGCACAGTGCGTTTTTCGCGGCGTTTTTGCGCGTTTTTCGGGTGCGTTTTTGGCCTCAAAACTGCAGGACTTTGCTTCCCCAGCAAAGTCTATGAGTTTTCATTTTTGCTGTCCCCACACATCTGTTTTTTTTCAGCTGCGTTTTTGTGGTGCCACAAAAACGCAGCATGTCAATTATTCCCGCGTTTTTCACTGCGCTTTTCATCCATTGAGTTCAATGGGATGTTGAAAGACACAATGAGAAACGCAAATAGCTGCGTTTTGGTGCGTTTTGGTGCGTTTCTAAGACCAAAAACGCAGCTATAAACGCAGGAGGTGGGTAGTAAAGTGACGTGTACAGGAAGAGGATTCCTTCTGTCAGTATATACAGAAGCGTGAATCCTCCCGGTACCGTCACCGCTGCGTCCACCTCCCGTCCTGTGCATGTATGCTGCCGTGCGGCGCCATGTACAGGCAGGAGGTGGAAGCGGCTGCGAAAACAAAAGTTAACAGTAGAAAAAAAAAAAAGTTATACTCACCTGTCTGCAGCCTCCCGGTGCCATGCCCGCTCCCAGCTCCTCTCACGGTATCGCCACCCCCGCTCCGGCTGTGTGCAGACGGCCGGGAAACCTCCGATGGATGCAGGACCTGGCGATGGATCACCTGATGCAGTCACCTGACGCATCAGGTGATCGTAAGTATCGCGGTGACGCGGACACCCGGCCGGTATCAGTGGATGCGTCAGGAGACTTCATCCCTGATTACCGGCAGCTGCTTCAGCGATCGGACAGGATCAGACTCCCGCCCCATCGCTGCAGGAGCTGCCGGTAATCAGCACATAAGTGAGTATTATTTATTTTTTTTTTTTCTTTTGCACCGATGCATCTGCTGATTGTATAATCGGCTTTTATACAATCAGCTGATGTGTGATGTGATTCAGCCCCTAGAACCTGACATCATCTGATCGCTTTGCCTTCCAGCAAACCGATCAGATGATATTGGATCCGGATTGGACGGCGCGGGACCCTGACCCAGGATTACTGCGGAGGGGGGGTTCTTTATTTCAATAAAGATGGAGTCACTAATTGTGTTGTGTTTTATGTCTAATAAAAATATTTTTCTGTGTGTTGTGTTTTTTTTTTTTTATCTTTACTAGAAATTCATGGTGGCCATGTCTAATATTGGCGTGACACCATGAATTTCGGGCTTAGGGCCAGCTATACAGCTAGCCCTAACCCCATTATTACCCGGCGAGCCACCCGGCATCAGGGCAGCTGGAAGAGTTGGATACAGCGCCAGAAGATGGCGCTTCTATGAAAGCGCCATTTTCTGGGGTGGCTGCGGGACTGCAATTCACAGCGGGGGTGCCCAAAAAGCATGGGCACCCTGCACTGTGGATTCCAATCCCCAGCTGCCTAGTTGTACCCGGCTGGACTCAAAAATTGGGCGAAGCTCACGTCATTTTTTTTTTTAAATTATTTCATGAAATTCATGAAATAATTTAAAAAAAAAAGGGCTTCCTTATATTTTTGGTTCCCATCCGGGTACAAATAGGCAGCTGGGGGTTGGAGGCAGCCCGTACCTGCCTGCTGTACCCGGCTAGCATACAAAAATATGGCGAAGCTCACGTCATTTTTTTTGTTTGGGGGGGCAAAGAAATTCTGCATACAGTCCTGGAAGGAGGATGCTGAGCCTTGTAGTTCGACAGCTGCTGTCTGCTCTCCTGCATACACTATTGGATGGAGGATGCTGAGCCTTGTAGTTCTGCAGCTGTCTGCTCTTCTACATACACTAGTGGAGAATGAAGAACACATTGAAGAAGGAAATGACATCAGACCTTTTTTTTTTTGTTCACTGATAAAAAACGCATAAGGACGCAGTGAGCAAAAACGCAGCAAAACACAGCAAAAAACCGCACCAAATCGCGGCAAAACGCGTGCGTTTTTTGCCGCGTTTTTTCGACGCAGGTGCGTTTTTTTGCGTTTTTAGCGGCCAAAAACGCACAAAAACGCAGCGTCAAAAAAACGCAGTGTGCGCACATAGCCTAACACGGTACCAAAACCTTTTCACTTGTAAATCTTGGGATAGCATGACTCAAGAAAAAAATCTAACGGACACATACTTCAGCAGGTAGACACTGGTAAATGATTGAAGAAGAATACAAAGGGCATTTATTAGTAAAGCTTTAAAACTGTTTACTATCCCTCTGTAATTCATCACCTAAAGAAGAAGCTGATAACTTCCTTCCATATCAGAAACTGATCATGGGTCAGTGTCCTTATAGATCAGTGAATGCAAACAGAAGAAGGCACTAAAGTGCAAAATAAGCATCAGTTAAAACAATCACATGATTAAACGATTGCTCAAAGAGTATAATGCATTTCTGAAATGATCACTGTTGTTTTAACAAACATTACATAAATCAACAGTACAAGTGAATATAAAAACATTGTAATATAATATATTACAAATGCCTCTTTCTCCACTGACGTGTCACTTTTTCCATCACCTGCATCCTCTAACACAGCAGTTTATGGAAAGGAAGCAGGGTCTGTTGTAGTGAGTGGCACAGAAGCATACAGACATTCAGCTTCTAGTAAGTGTTTCATCTCACCTCAATGATGAATTTACTTGTAAACTACTCCGCACCACCATACAATGTCCTTCATGTTGCTGCTGCTTTTAACCATGTGCTAAACAGAGATACGAGAGTAGGATCTCCTCTTTTGTATCTGTGAGGTGTATGGAAAACATCATAGCATCTGGTCTCTATCCACTAGATGAAGGATAACTGAATATTATAAATAGAGCCAGCAGAGGGAAAAACTGGTGAAAAATAATCCAGGATAATTAATGACAGCTTGTTGAGAACACTGAACAAAAAAACATTGCTTAAAGGGAATTTTCCAGTTAATAAAGGGGATTTCCAAGCTGATGAATTTCCACAGATCCCAAACTCAAATGGGATTTCAACTTTTAGAAAAATTGACTCCAGTAATATAATATAATGTAATGCTGGTGCCAACACTAGTTTTATCAGGATGTATATCCTTAGGCTATGTGCCCACGAGACTATGTACCTGCGGATTTTGCCGTAGAAAACCTGCGGATTTATCTGGATTTTCTAGCAAGTATGTGGCGCCCCTGAGGCTTCCGTCGCCACAGGTCATTGCACCCCATCAGCGGTGTGATGCCCCATTCTGGGAGAGGAAGAGAGTGAACTCCGGTCCCCTGGTAAATCCACACTACACCCATTGTTAGGTACATACTGGGACCAGGGAAAGTGGCAGGCAACCCTCCCATGCTGCATGCTGAGAGGGGCTGTAAGACCCATCCCTGCTCCCATAGGGTGGTAGCTTAGCAACTGGGGAGGTGGGAGGAGCCACCAGAGAGCAGATAGAGAAAGGAAGGTCAAGTTAGTTTCAGTTTACCTCAGGGAGTGAAAGAGTGAGGAGCCAGCATGTAGTTGGAGAAGAAGAACGAGAGCAAGGAGGGAGGAGGAGGCCTGCTGGAGGCAGGCAAGGAGGAGAAAGAAAGAAAGAAAGAAAGAAGGAAAGAAAGGCTCCAAGTCAGTCAGGAGCAGAGAACCAGAAGGAGACGCTTCCTGGTGAAGAACCTGGGACCCAGAGGTCCAGGTGACACCACGCAGAGACAGAAGGAGTCGCAGGGCCGCGGGTAGTCCTGGAGGTACCACGAGCAGTCCTTGTTAGGTACCGAAGAGAGGGCCTAGAGGCGCCACGGGTAGTTGCAGGCTGCGGTGGCCTGTTCCACATTAACATCGGTGGAGTGATTAAGCTGCGACAGGGGACGGTCCCTAGAGACTGGAGGACTGCAAAGACAATCTCCAAACAGTAAAAACCGAGGCCCAGGGAAGGTTGTAGACTCCCAGGGCCAGAACCCATAGCAGACCTTCAGAAAAGGGGTAATCAGCCGACAGGTGACCCCCCAGCCTGGAGGCTGTAGTGGAGGCCAAGCCAGGTCCACCCTAACAAAGGCAAGGCTAAGGGAGACAGCAGAAGAAAGAGACACCAAGAGAAGGGCACCGGCTTTCACTCTCAGATTCACCCAGAAACGGCGGAGGTCCCTGACAGGGGTCCCAGCAGTCCAAGGGTCCCTACAGCTGTGACAAGAACTGTGAGTAAAGAGCTTGAACTGCACCCTTGAAGTGGCCTCTGTTATTTCTGCTGCATAGACACTCACAAGCACCAACTGTGCCTCGGGCAGTGCTCCACCTGTGGGGAGCAGTACGACCATTGCTGCCATAATATCATCCCGGAGGCCTCACACAGCAGCGGCGGCTTATTAGCCGCATACCACAGGTGGCGTCACGAACACAACCATTAACAAGCAAGCCACATATTTTACTGACACCCACCAGGGCCACGGAGCCGGGCCCAGCCACCACTGACTACCACCGGACTAGTCCGGCCCGGCACCGGGTGTCCCACAGCCCTGGGGTGGGCGAGTCAATTTTTGGCGTCACGAACAGGATTTCGTGCCCGGTCACACCGGGTACTGTGCGCCTGAAGAACCGTGTGACAGACTGTGTACTTTACTGAGAAACCGCCGCCATTAGCGCTGCTGAGAGCAGGAAGAAGGGGGGCGTGCAAGAAGAAAGGGCGCGAAGAGAAGCCCCGCCCCCTTGTCCAAGAAAAGCGCGCGAAGCGGTGCCCGCCATAGAAGGCGGAGGAAGAAAAGATGGCGCGTGAAGAAGCTAAAAGGATGGACGCCGAGCAACGAGCGGCCAGAGGAGGAGTGGCCGAGCCAGGACACGCACCTCAGAACCGGGTTGTGTCCTGCGTCCTGGAGAGCGGAGAAGATCCAGCAGCCACTGCAGAGCCGGGTAAAGAGAGTGACACCCCCAGCCGGCGGAACCCGGATTGCCAGGTGGGGTTCCTGCCCGGTCCTCCTGCAGGCGCGCGTGCCACGACCGCAGCTCCGATACCAGCACCCTGCAGCAAGACAGCGACCACCAGAACACCGGAGATGCAACTGAGGGGTGAGTCATTTAATGCCCCTGCTGGCGCGAGAGCCCCAACCCCCGCTGCCATGCCCGCGGTCCCTGGAGGGACGCCCGGCACGGCGACGCCGGTCCGGGCCGCAGCTACGCCAGGTGCGGCCCGCCAAGATCTCACCGCCGGAGCGACGCCCATCCACACCGCAGCAGCGACTCCAACCCAGGCCGCCGCCATGCCAGGCGCGGCCCGCCAAGACAAGGAGGCAGCCCCAGAAGAGCCAGAGTGGCGCCGTATGGCTGGTAACACCCTGCAAGCCAGCAGTCTCGCGCCAGCCAGTAACCCTATGCAAGCCAGCAGCACTACCTCAGAGCAGGCCCAGGCCGCAGCATCTTGCAGCAGGCCTGCTACAGCCACGCAGGAGACGCAGACTGTGCTGACCGCTGTCTACCTGCTGCCAGGTGGGGAGCCGGAGAAGAATCCCTACATGTAAAGAAGTAAGAAGCAGCTGAACTGTACATAGCCCCTCATTCTTTTTGAAGAAGTCCCTTGTGTTTCTGCCCCTCATTCTTTTCAAAGATGACACCCTTTCATGCTGTACTGCCCCTCATGCTTTTTGAAGACGTCACCCCCCCATGTTTATGTGTTACCGGGCCACTGAACTGGAATGTGGGCCCCGGTGAATGTGTATGTGTCTTATGTAACCAGGCCATTGGACTTAATGGCTGGTTGATTCTGTCCCATTGTTGATTGAAAGAAACGAACTGTCGGGCTACTGGACTTGTTGTAGCCGAAAATGTATATAGTTGCACCTGTTGTGCCCCCTACCAGAATGATGGGGGATGTGCCCAAACTGTGCAATGAACTGAAAGTGCACACATAGTTTCTTTATAAGAAGTTCGCAACGTTTACCGATATGTGCCTCCCATAAAGGGAAGAAATGTTTTATTGTTTCATGTTTTGCATACAAAAATGTTTTGCAGTTTCTTCACATGTTTTTGTTGTTTTTCAGCCCGAGGACGTGCTGGGATTTGCTGTGGGGGAGTGTGGCGCCCCTGAGGCTTCCGTCGCCACAGGTCATTGCACCCCATCAGCGGTGTGATGCCCCATTCTGGGAGAGGAAGAGAGTGAACTCCGGTCCCCTGGTAAATCCACACTACACCCATTGTTAGGTACATACTGGGACCAGGGAAAGTGGCAGGCAACCCTCCCATGCTGCATGCTGAGAGGGGCTGTAAGACCCATCCCTGCTCCCATAGGGTGGTAGCTTAGCAACTGGGGAGGTGGGAGGAGCCACCAGAGAGCAGATAGAGAAAGGAAGGTCAAGTTAGTTTCAGTTTACCTCAGGGAGTGAAAGAGTGAGGAGCCAGCATGTAGTTGGAGAAGAAGAACGAGAGCAAGGAGGGAGGAGGAGGCCTGCTGGAGGCAGGCAAGGAGGAGAAAGAAAGAAAGAAAGAAGGAAAGAAAGGCTCCAAGTCAGTCAGGAGCAGAGAACCAGAAGGAGACGCTTCCTGGTGAAGAACCTGGGACCCAGAGGTCCAGGTGACACCACGCAGAGACAGAAGGAGTCGCAGGGCCGCGGGTAGTCCTGGAGGTACCACGAGCAGTCCTTGTTAGGTACCGAAGAGAGGGCCTAGAGGCGCCACGGGTAGTTGCAGGCTGCGGTGGCCTGTTCCACATTAACATCGGTGGAGTGATTAAGCTGCGACAGGGGACGGTCCCTAGAGACTGGAGGACTGCAAAGACAATCTCCAAACAGTAAAAACCGAGGCCCAGGGAAGGTTGTAGACTCCCAGGGCCAGAACCCATAGCAGACCTTCAGAAAAGGGGTAATCAGCCGACAGGTGACCCCCCAGCCTGGAGGCTGTAGTGGAGGCCAAGCCAGGTCCACCCTAACAAAGGCAAGGCTAAGGGAGACAGCAGAACAAAGAGACACCAAGAGAAGGGCACCGGCTTTCACTCTCAGATTCACCCAGAAACGGCGGAGGTCCCTGACAGGGGTCCCAGCAGTCCAAGGGTCCCTACAGCTGTGACAAGAACTGTGAGTAAAGAGCTTGAACTGCACCCTTGAAGTGGTCTCTGTTATTTCTGCTGCATAGACACTCACAAGCACCAACTGTGCCTCGGGCAGTGCTCCACCTGTGGGGAGCAGTACGACCATTGCTGCCATAATATCATCCCGGAGGCCTCACACAGCAGCGGCGGCTTATTAGCCGCATACCACAGGTGGCGTCACGAACACAACCATTAACAAGCAAGCCACATATTTTACTGACACCCACCAGGGCCACGGAGCCGGGCCCAGCCACCACTGACTACCACCGGACTAGTCCGGCCCGGCACCGGGTGTCCCACAGCCCTGGGGTGGGCGAGTCAAGTACAGACACTCCCCATGTTATTGTCGCGGGCGGAGGGGCGCGCTCGCCACGCTCGGGTCCGGGGCTTCTGCTGCTGCTGCTCGGTGGCTCGAGCGGTGGGCCAGACCCAGGGACTCGAGCAGCGCTCCTCACCCGTGAGTGAAAAGGGGTGATTTGTTTGGGGAGATAGTTCGTGACGCCACCCACGGGACGTGGTGATGATGGCACCACCGCTGCTGGTGACGGGGATCCCGGGATCGATGGTAGGGAGCAGCTAGGGTGTTGTCCCCTCCGTGGGTAGGGGGATGGTGTTCCCGGGGCCCGGTGATGGTGCGGGGAGGCTGGATAGCTGGGATGCAGGGTTGCAGGGGCAGCGCGGCGCGGTACTGGATGGCACTGTTGTACTCACTCAGACAGAAAGTTACAAAGTCTCTGGTAAACCAAACGGTCGGATGGACGGGTCCCGCAGCCGGCTGCAGTGTCTTTGCTCTCCTCGGATAGGTGACGGTGGTTGTCTTTCCCTGCACCTGTGTAAAATGTGTCGACTCCGATGGTTTCCCAACGGTAGCCCGCTCCCCGGCGTATTGGTACCGTAGGAGCCCTTTTGCTCGCAGGTGCTGGCCCTTGGATCTCTAGCCTGTGGCGGTGGCTGTATATCCTTACGGTGTGGACTGTTGCCTTCTGGCGGGACTTGGGTGTTAGGAAACCCCTGGGGTTCCGGTCACTCTCAGATTTGACCGTTGTAAGCGGCTCCAAGCCTAGTCGGGGTCCGATGGCCCTGCCTGTGTGCTTAACTTCACTCCGATCCCTGGTTCGGTACCGGTGGGCCACCGCCCAACCCCGGTCCTACGGTTCCGCAGAGATCCGATAACTCCTGCAGACGGCCACCACCATCTGCCAACCTTGCTGATGGTGCCTGGGCTCCTACCCAGACACACACAGTTTCCGACCTCTCGCTTTCACCTCCAAAACTAATCCGACTACTTTTCCCGCCTCCAGGCCTGTGAACTCCTCAGTGGGTGGGGCCAACCGCCTGGCTCCGCCCCACCTGGTGTGGACATCAGACTCTGGAGGGAGGCAACAAGGGTTTTGTTTGACTGTTATGAACTGTCCAGGGGAGGGGGTGTGTGTTGTTATGTCTGTGACTACCTGGCTAGTCCAGGGCGTCACATTCCCCCTTGGTGAAATGCAGACCATCCGCGGGCTGCCCGTCCATCACCGGTTTTATTTTTCAAACTGCAAAATATAAATTAACATGTAAACATACAACATAAGCACATTTTCATTCGTCCCTTATGGGAGGCTCGGTACTTTAACGTTGCAAACGGTAAACATTTTTATTAAAACTGACGGGTTCATGTGGTCCGCTCCCCCATCCAAGTAACCTAAACCTTGTTGCTGCCGCTAAGAAGCGGGCAGCACCCTTTTACCCCAGTCCTGGTCCAGGTTACCCGAGCGGGAACGGATACGGTATCTCGCACCCGGCTGTCACTTCAGGGGAACCCATGTCCACGGGGACCCCTGAACCCCAGAGGATGGCCACCGGTCCTGGTGGTGGCCGGACCCCAGCCTGCTCCGCTGCGGGTCCCTCCTCCAATCTGCCTCTCCGGAGGCGGCACGGAACGGAAAACGGCCCACCAATTATTTACAAACCCATAAGTTTGTGGGCAGCCTGCAAGTTCTCGGCCATGTTCATGAGTAGTTCCTCATGTGGGCGGTAAAACACACAGAGTCCCCACGGGGACAACTTGCTGGCAACGGCCGGGAATCAGGTAGTTGAGAATCAGGTTACAAACTCGGATGATTGGTGTTAATTCATTCAACGGAAACACGGTGCTGGGGGTCCCAACGAGGACAACTGGGTTGCAACGGAGGACCGCTGCCATTATTGCTCATTTCCATACTCTTCACCCTGCTCCAGGCGAAGAACTACAGTCTCTAGCCCCTCCAGCACGCGGCAAGCGTGCCGGGGAAGGGCCGCCCGGCATCCATTGTTGCCACTCCGAGGGATATAGGTAGCCTCCATATTGTGCAAGCCGAAGACCCCTTCTTGCTCTGAGACGGGCTCTGTGTCAGCCCCTGAGCCACTGTCATCCGACTCCAGGGGACTGAGGGCGGGACCCGGCCGAACGGATACGGTTTCCAACTGAGCCCAGACCGGCGGCTCCTCAGCAGCAGGCAATTTGCCGTCGGTTGGTGCACGGAGGACCGCCATCGGTTCTTCTGAGTTAACCGCTCTGGCAGTTGGTTGGCCGGCATCCTCTCGGGCCTCCGGGCCCTGGCAGGGCGTAAGTGCGGACTCCGCCAAGCCCATCGGGAGCGGCGGGCTGAGTGGTGCAGCAAGGGCGGCCAGCACGGGCGATGGAGCGGGCCCTGCAGCGGCCGGGGGTAGACCGGGTCCTTCAGCCGCAGCAGCCGGTCCCTCGGGGACATAAGGGCGTGGGTCACTCACCAGCTCCTCTAGCATGGCTTCTATTTCATGCGCCCGCACAACCGCAGCCAGCTCCTCCAGTTCAGCGGTCCAGCGATCCAGCAGGTCACACACCTGGGCCCGGTTGCGACAGCACAGCATCATCACTTGGGAATTTAGCCACGCCGCTGTCCCGGGCGCAGGCTCTGGGGACTCGGGGCTTTCCGATGGAGTGGACATACTGACGCTTGTGCTTCCAGGAACCGGATATGTTTCAGGGTCCTGGCGTCCCCACTTCTTATGCCCTCGGCTACATTAGGCAGGCCTTCACCCGCCCCCCCCCCTTGGTTCTTTCTAGCACTTCCTCTTTGGGGGCGGGGCTTCATTTTCGCGCCTTCCCTGCTCGGGGAAGACGCTCGAGCGGGAAATCTTCGCGCCCAAGATGGCGGAACTTCAAATTTTTCGGCCGGACGCCGCCGGTGGGGGACTGCAAGGCGCACTTCTACCGGTAGGTAGATTGGTTCTAATCCTGTTCGTGATGCCAAGTTGTCGCGGGCGGAGGGGCGCGCTCGCCACGCTCGGGTCCGGGGCATCTGCTGCTGCTGCTCGGTGGCTCGAGCGGTGGGCCGGACCCGGGGACTCGAGCAGCGCTCCTCACCCGTGAGTGAAAAGGGGTGATTTGTTTGGGGAGATAGTTCGTGACGCCACCCACGGAACGTGGTGATGATGGCACCACCACTGCTGGTGACGGGGATCCCGGGAGCGATGGTAGGGAGCAGCTAGGGTGTTGTCCCCTCCGTGGGTAGGGTTTGCTGTTCCCAGGGCCCGGTGATGGTGCGGGGAGGCTGGATAGCTGGGATGCAGGGTTGCAGGGGCAGCGCGGCACGGTGCCGGATGGCACTGTTGTACTCACTCAGACAGAAAGTCACAAAGTCTCTGGTAAACCAAACGGCCGGATGGACGGGTCCCGCAGCCGGCTGCAGTGTCTTTGCTCTCCCCGGACAGGTGATGGTGGCTGTCTTTCCCTGCACCTGTGTAAAATGTGTCGACTCCGATGGTTTCCCAATGGTTGTCCGCTCCCCGGTGTATTGGTACCGTAGGAGCCCTTTTGCCCGCAGGCGCTGGCCCTTGGATCTCTAGCCTGTGGCGGTGGCTGTATATCCTCATGGTGTGGACTGTTGCCTTCTGGCGGGACTTGGGTGTTAGGAAACCCCTGGGGTTCCGGTCACTCTCGGATTTGACCGTTGTCGGCGGCTCCACCGCCCAACCCCAGTCCTACGGTTCCGCAGAGATCCGCTAACTCCTGCAGACGGCCACCACCATCTGCCAACCTTGCTGATGGTGCCTGGGCTCCTACCCAGACACACACAGTGTCCGACCTCTCGCTTTCACCTCCAAAACTAATCCGACTACTTTTCCCGCCTCCAGGCCTGTGAACTCCTAGGTGGGTGGGGCCAACCGCCTGGCTCTGCCCCACCTGGTGTGGACATCAGACCCTGGAGGGAGGCAACAAGGGTTTTGTTTGACTGTTGTGAACTGTCCAGGGGGTGTGTGTGTTGTTATGTCTGTGACTACCTGGCTAGTCCAGGGCGTCTCATTATCCTATGGGATATGGGGAGTGCTGTGTCCATGCTGCGGTATGTGCTGCTGCGGAATATTCTAGGTCCCGCAGCCGCCATAACTGAATGTCAATTATTCATGCGGAAATATCTGCGGAAATCCCGCCTCTCCACTATGGAGATAGAGGCTGAGACTTCCGCAGGTAAGTCGCATGAATGTCCGCAGGTTTTCTGCAGATATTTCACTGTAATCCCGCAGCAATGGATAGCTGTGGATTCCGGAGAGCTGCTGCGAGAAACCTGTGGATATATCCGCAGGTACATAGTCCCATGGGCACATAGCCTTAAACAATACCCTTTAGAAAATATCAAGGGGAGATAAAACATAGTGGTGGTGATTAACGGAGGATGCCTCATTCTATGCGGGAGGATTTGGACTTACAATTTGGATTGCAGTGGATTTTAAAACAAATATGCAAGAACTCATTATCATGAACAAGCTGCTCCAGAACCTTAATATACTAAAATTCCTTCTTTATTTAAATCAATTCAGGAGTTTTAAAGAGAATCTGTCACCAGTAGTGATGGGTGAACCCGGAATGTAGAGTTCGGGGACCGTGCACGGATTTCTCAGGGAAGTCCGTGTTACTGTTCAGGTTCGGCTGCAGCCTTTTCAGCTGTCTGCTTTATCTGCACTGGGTTTCAAAATACGGGGGAACGTATGCCATTTTTTCCAATTATTTAATTTTTACACTTCACTTCAGTGACCCAAACAACTAGAATTAAGGCAACCAATCACAGATGCTGTCACAATGGGTAGTCGGGGGAAGCAATGAATATTCTTAAGATTTAATGAGTGCACCCAGAAACAGTGTGACAGGCGCGTGGAAACTCTGTGAGTATGATTGGCGTGCTTTAATCCCTATTTTGCTTCCTTTTGCAGCCCCCGATAGCCCTTACTACCACCATTTTATAGCACTGAAGTTAGGGTCCTCATAGAATTACATGGGGGTCCAGGCCAGGCTCAAATTCAAGTCAAAGCAGAACCTGAACTGCACCATTTTTTTTTTAAAGTCCGTCCGGATCAGCTGAACCCGGACATCTGCGGATTCGCCCAACTCTAGTCACCAGTTATTTCTTGTCCCAACAGAGAACAGTATAACGTAGGGGCAATGACACTGATTAAACTGCTGAAACAAATGTATTTGGGTTTCTTGCTCTAGTTATATATGGTACTTCTTGCAGCTCTGTCAGTCCTCTAAATCATAAGCTTCAACTATATAGTCCTTGATAGTCATGTGATCTCTAGCTATCCCCTTCCCTAGTATTGATTATGGACAGAATTGGAAGTAAAATGTCAATCAATTGTCCAAGCTGAATTATAGAGAGCTACTCTGTAACAGGAATAGCAGAGCTACAGCACACAAAACACTGATCTAATCAAAACAACCGTAAGAAGCTAGGGATCTGTAGTGCCCCTGAACCCAACAGGGTGCTACAAGGTTCTGCATCCCCACAAGGATGCATGGCCTACCCCCTTAGGGACCTAGAACCCCATTGATGGTAAGACCAAAAACCCAGGTAATCCAAGTTTTCCCCAACATTCCCGATTACAATGGTACCCAGCTAGGGTGGGACCATGGATGGCCGCCTGGAGGTGGAGCCACTCCAGTCCACTAGTTGACCAGGTGGAAGGAGCAGACTGTGGACAGAGAGAACACAGGAAGTCAGTAGTCAGAGGAAGAACTGCAATGACTGTGGAGAGTAGTCAGTTGAGTAGTGACTGTAGAGGTTTGAAGGTGGAAGTGAAGTGACACCCTGACTCGGGTTAACGGTGACGTGGTACCCAGGAGAGGTGGATGCCGGTGGAGTACGGTGGAGTACTCCCGGAACTATGCACCGATGGGGTACAGGACCCTAGGACAGGAAAGAGCTTTAAGCCGACCTGTTAACACCTCCACAGCAAAGGGGACCATCAAGGACCTTGCTGACCCTAAAGAATCCGAAGACTCAGTAGCAAAGGGAGAACCGGGGACAGGACCAGAGACTCCAACCCCACAGGGTTCACGCTGCCGTCAGGCGGACAGAAGTGGACAAACCACAGAACAGGAACCCCCAGTGTTCTATACTACGGGGACCCACTTACCAGAGACAGGTGCAGGGGAAGAAGGTACCAAAGAAACCAGTCTGACACTGGGACAAAGGGAACCTGGAGGCGAAACCAGCCGGCCTCGGGCTCCCAGCTACCAACTCAAAACAAGTGAGTAAACCAGTTGCACTGAAGACCTGCGTGGACTCCCTTCTTCCGACGCCCACTGCACCATACACCCTCTGGGGCAAAACCCTACTTGCGGAGGGATTACCATACTAGCTGCCAATACCACCAGCCCCAGTAGAGATAATCTGCAGCGGCAGCTCCCTACATTTAGTCGCAACACCGCAGTGGCGTCACATATATACTTAAGGCTAGTTTCACACTTGCGTTCAGCACATTCCGTCACTATGGAGAATAGCGCAGTCCGTTAACGCACTGCGCTATTCTCCATAGACTTGTATGGACGACGCACTGTAACGCAAGTGTCTGCGTTGCATCCGCTGGACGACGCAGCGTCGTTATTTTGACGCTGCGTCGGGCGGATGGAACGCTGCATGTAACGTTTTTCTGCGCTTGGCGGAGTGTCAAAAACGCAACCTGCAGGAATCCATTAGGCGTCCGTTGTTTTTATAATGGACGCCTATGGCGGCGGATTCCGTTAGAATGCGTCATTTGACGGATTCCGTTAACGCAGCTGTCTTTACACAACTGCGCATGCTCAGATGTGTAAAGACAAGGGAAAAAAACTACAACGGATTGCGTTATTTTGTACGATCTGTAGCATGCGTTGTGCCACTATATCCAACGCATCCGTTGCATGCGTCACACAACGCAATGCTATGGATCCTGTCCAACGCAAGTGTGAAACTAGCCTTATTCAACAATCCCCTGTAAATATGCCTATTACAAAAAGGGCCCAGGGCACGGAACCGGGTAACGGCCACCACTGTGACATTCCCAAGACGTACACTGCCCGGAACCGAGTACCCCATATCCCTGGGTGCTACAGATCCAGCACTGGAATAATTTTCTGCCCCTATTCTATATTGCTCCCAGATTCAGAAGACTGAAAATGCAGAAAGATTTCCTTTAATCCCTTCCCAACAAGGTGATTTTCCATTTTTTCGCTTACATTTCTTTCTCCTTTTCTTCAAAAGGGAAAACTTTTTTTTATTTTTCAATCAATATAGTTGTATGAGGGTAGTTTTTAATGCCATCATTCATTGTTAAAGGAAATCTGTCATGTAAAAACACTATTAACTTGCAGATATAGGGTTAGTCTGCAGGTTAAGAGTGTTCTGACGCTGTGTGGCCTAGCACTCTGCATTGTATCAGCACAGAGCCAGCTATCAGTCAGTGCCGCTGTATGCTTACAGCTGCTGCTAACTATGCAAAGAGTAGTGATGGAAACCGCGCCAGGGCTCAGTGTGTCGACCGCAAGGCGTCAGAACATTATTAACCTGCATAATGACCCCATATCTGCAGGTAAATAGCGTTTTTTACATGATGTTCCCTTTAAGTGCACATTAGAAATATCCCAGAAGTGAACAAAAGATAAGCTACCTATCACTAACTACACCTCCCTTGCTTGCATATGCCCTCACAGTTATTGCTCCCACAGTCCTTAGGCAGATCATACACATTAGATGGCTGGCAAGTTGAACAAGGCTTCAGTTGCTACCTGTCTGCAGTCTCCGGGACCTCTGCTCCCTGTCTGCGGTCTCCGGGACCTCTGCTCCCTGTCTGCGGTCTCCGGGACCTCTGCTCCCTGTCTGCGGTCTCCGGGACCTCTGCTCCCTGTCTGCGGTCTCCGGGACCTCTGCTCCCTGTCTGCGGTCTCCGGGACCTCTGCTCCCTGTCTGCGGTCTCCGGGACCTCTGCTCCCTGTCTGCGGTCTCCGGGACCTCTGCTCCCTGTCTGCGGTCTCCGGGACCTCTGCTCCCTGTCTGCGGTCTCCGGGACCTCTGCTCCCTGTCTGCGGTCTCCGGGACCTCTCCTCCCTGTCTGCGGTCCCCGGGACCTCTTCTCCATGTCTGCGGTCTCTGGGACCTCTTCTCCATGTCTGCAGTCTCCGGGACCTCTGCTACCTCAGTGCGGTCTCCGGGACCTCTGCTCCCTGTCTGCGGTCTCCGGGACCTCTGCTCCCTGTCTGCGGTCTCCGGGACCTCTGCTCCCTGTCTGCGGTCTCCGGGACCTCTGCTCCCTGTCTGCGGTCTCCGGGACCTCTGCTCCCTGTCTGCGGTCTCCGGGACCTCTGCTCCCTGTCTGCGGTCTCCGGGACCTCTGCTCCCTGTCTGCGGTCCCCGGGACCTCTTCTCCATGTCTGCGGTCTCTGGGACCTCTTCTCCATGTCTGCAGTCTCCGGGACCTCTGCTCCCTGTCTGCGGTCTCCGGGACCTCTGCTACCTCAGTGCGGTCTCCGGGACCTCTGCTCCCTGTCTGCGGTCTCCGGGACCTCTGCTCCCTGTCTGCGGTCTCCGGGACCTCTGCTACCTCAGTGCGGTCTCCGGGACCTCTGCTACCTCAGTGCGGTCTCCGGGACCTCTGCTACCTCAGTGCGGTCTCCGGGACCTCTGCTCCCTGTCTGCGGTTTCCGGGACCTCTGCTCCCTGTCTGCGGTCTCCGGGACCTCTGCTCCCTGTCTGCGGTCTCCGGGACCTCTGCTCCCTGTCTGCGGTCTCCGGGACCTCTGCTCCCTGTCTGCGGTCTCCGGGACCTCTGCTCCCTGTCTGCGGTCTCCGGGACCTCTGCTCCCTGTCTGCGGTCTCCGGGACCTCTGCTCCCTGTCTGCGGTCTCCGGGACCTCTGCTCCCTGTCTGCGGTCTCCGGGACCTCTGCTCCCTGTCTGCGGTCTCCGGGACCTCTGCTCCCTGTCTGCGGTCTCCGGGACCTCTGCTCCCTGTCTGCGGTCTCCGGGACCTCTGCTCCCTGTCTGCGGTCTCCGGGACCTCTGCTACCTCAGTGCAGTCTCCGGGACCTCTGCTACCTCAGGGCGGTCTCCGGGACCTCTGCTACCTCAGGGCACTCTCCGGGACCTCTGCTTCCTGAGCTCTGTGTGCCTCTCCTGGCTGTTGCACCAACCCCCATGTCCTCACCTGGACCTTGGGCTTGGAGGATTCACCTCACCTAGTAAACCAAACAACACGTAAGCCAGCGGCTTATCTCCAGGAGAACAATTCAATCATCAGTTGAAATAAGACATGCACAAGCTACATCTCTCCTGATCATCAGTTGGCGATCCCATTGACATTAGACCATCAGCCGACATTAGTCTAATGTATATGGGAACCTTTACTCTGCTTCACTATTACCAAATGCAAACAAATTCATCTCTCCTTCCCTCTACCCCCAGCCTGACCTAATCTGCTGACTTGCTCCTAAACCCTAGATCCCTCCTTTTAAAAACACAAAACAAGCCAAACACTCTACTTCTCCCTCCTGTTCTCTCTCACTCTCTCTGCTCTTCCTCATTGCTTATGATATATCTTGATATCCTGGTAATAAATATGGTGAAGGAGTTAACCTTCTCCTATCAAACAAATGCATCTTCAACCCAATCTCACTTTTACCTTACTTTCCTTTGCGCTTTATCCATATCCACTCACCATCCAACCTCCAAGCGGCCATCATAATCCGACCCACAGGCTCTGCCACCACCTTTTTCAATGGCTTCACCATGTGGCTTCTACACTTTTTCTTTGCTAACTCTCCTACTGTCATCAAGAGCGATTTCAACATACCCATTGACCCCCACCAGTGCACAGTCTCCAAATTCCTGTCATTTACATCATCCTCCAGTCTGGTTCTCTACAACCACCTATAAAGATAGATATACACTAGGCCTCACCTTCACCCACCTCTGTTCTCGATCCAACCTTACCTCCTCTCTGTCTATCTGTCCTTTACCTATTGTACTTATATTCTCATCCCTATCATCTTCAACTACCTCATAAGTCCAGCAATCAATATACCCCTGTAAAAACCAAAGACATTTGAACACTTTGACGGTCTTCTACCACTGTCCAACACATCTTCACTCCACAACACAAACACTGCCACGGTTTTCTGCTATGCTACACTCACATCAGTTATTGACTCTGTTGAGCCTGTTTACATAGCAGAAGGCAATGAATCAACACACATCCCTGGCACAACAACCTCGGCAAAAATCTGCACCAAGCAGCCTGAGTTACAGAGCGGCACTGGAAGAAACTGCGCTTGTAGGAAGACTTTACCACATCAACAAATCAATTTTCACTCAAACAGTTATTCCACACTTTTAATTCCCTTCTCCATCCACCATTGAACCCTCAGGCCTCACTCTTTTATGGGCACTCCAGTCCTTAACTGGGTGCCTTTGACTGCTGTGACCAGCACTGATGGGATTAATTCCGTCCCATGCAAGCTCTCCTCCCCCTTGCTTAATGTGGTCCAATGGGATTCTCCCCCCACCTTTCCTCCTCCTTATATTCCCAGTGTCCAGCTTGTCCGGTCTCTCTTTGCTGTTGCAAGACCCGGAGGCAGCTGTGTAGCTGTGCACCTGGAGAGAGTGAGTAATGGCGGACGATCTAACCGCTGCCATCCTTGAGCGCATCAGGAGGGAAGGGGATGCATGGCTCTCATCACTTGTTGTCAGCCAGCATCCCGTCCTTCCTGACAATATAGCTCCTGCCCCTATGTCCATCCCTGCCAGCAGGCGGTCAGCGCGGCGCGCTCGCCCCTCTGTGCGCTTGAGCCCTGATCATGCACCCCAGCGCTGTGTGCAGCATGCCCGGTCCCGAGGTTCCCTTAGCCCCCCTTCACAAACTCGGCGTTCACGCCGTACTGTCGCGCTCCCTGCAGCCCCAGTCGCGCCCCCTGCAGCCCCAGGCCCGCCTACCTGTCAGTTAAGGAGCGCGGTAGCCGCGCCCCCAGCTCACACTGCCAGCACTGCTCTCCTGCTTCATCGGCCTTAGCGCTGTGAACGCCCACCCACTTACCCGGCCACGCCTACACAGCGGTCACGTGGGACGCGACCCGCTCTTTTTCAAACTACACAGTTTCCCCAAGCACCGGTATCCCCTCCCACCTGCCAGTCATTAAGCACGGTGGCAGCGCCCCCTGTTTGTCACGCTGACAGAGCGGCGCAGCCATCTTACAGTATCGCTGGCCCCAGCACTTCTTCTAACCCCCTCACTGCCCAAGCCCTTCTGCACTACCCTCCTCCATTGCCAGCTGCTATAATGGGAGCACAAGCCAGTTCTAGTGGATCCTCCAGTGAGGTCCCTGTTTCTCACTGTTACTGTTACTGTTACTATAAACCCCCCCTATTTTAAATGCAGCCATTGCTCCTGCCCCTGCTATCATTACCCCCCCTATCCCCCTCCCCCTGTTGGGCTGCTTAGATGCTGCTCCTCTACTATCCCTACCCCCTCACCCCCCTTTATTAACCCCTTGTCTGCCAGCGCTGCCCCCTGCTGGTACGGCTGCTACCATCCTACCCCGAGCTACTGATCCCGAATGTGCGGGTGCTGGATCCCCGTCATGCCGTCATCGCCATCATGGTTGTGGTACCAACTGCGCACGATCCTCCTCTGCTTCTTCCTCGCTCTCTCGCCCCGCTGGCCGGCGTCGCCCGCGTAGCCGGGTTCATGGTAGTCGGAGCAGCCATTCGCGACGTCACAGGGCTTCAGGCAGGAGCCATCGTTCAAGATCTTCACGGTAGCGCTCGCCTTCTTCTTCTGACAATTCGTCATGGTCATCAGAGAGTCCACGTCGCAGCGCAGGTCATAGGTCGCATCGGTCGTCTCGCCGTAATCGAGCTGAAGTGGACCTGCTGATGTCACCCGCTGCCACCCAGCCTCCCCCGGTTCCTCAAGGAAGTGGTGAGTACTCTTATTCTGGGGCTTGGGGGAATAATCCTTCTATCATCCCTATTTTAGAAGCTTTAACCACTCAGGTTCAACCCCCTGGGCCTAAGAAGGTTCACATTAACCCATTACATTTCAATCAAATTACTCAAAAAACCCCTCCGGTGCGTGCTGACATACACAAGGATGCATTCTTCTGTGGTGTTTCTCCCCTTGGCTCTCACTTAGACCAGGAAACAATAGACAAAATTTGGGCTAACGACTATGTAGATATTTGGTCCCTGGTGTCTACTGATCAGCATGCGGCCGATAAGGAGCGCAGAGCGGGCGATAAGCCTTTTGAACGTAGACCAAAGGTTGCCCGTACCATGAATAATTGGCTTCAGGCCTTCGCTGTTTTAGGTTGTGTCATGGGGCAGAAACACCCTGAGCGATGTTCTGAGTTATTCATTTACTTAGACTCCATTTATAATTCATACAAAGCCCATGGTGGTTCAGCCTGGTGGAAGTACGATGAGGAGTTTTGTAGGTGCCTGGCACTTCAACCACACTTAGGTTGGGATGTGAAGGCGACTGATTCGTGGCCCCTGGTCATACAGCCGGATCAGGGACAGCGGCCGTTCGTAGGCCAGGCTGCTGCTGGTTATCCAATGAAGGTCACTGCAGATTTTTTGGTCTCTGTAAGTACAAACATGAGTGCTCTGCCTGCGGAGGTTCCCATGCCGCAGTCAAATGCAATCGCCCCTCCTCAAAACTGCCGTCAAAATCTTCGCAACAATCCGAAGCCAAGGACCCCGGTGAGTGTTGCCGCGATGGGGCCTTGGCTCGACCGTTAGCCCAATAAAGACTCAAGTTATCAATTGCGTTTTGGTTTCACTTTTGTTTTTTTCATCCCCTTTAATTTTTCTAAGAGCCCTGTTTTTGCAAACAATTTGAAATCCGCACAGGACGCACCTCTTGTGCTGCAAGAAAAGCTGCAGCAAGAAGTTTTAATGGGCCGAATTATTGGCCCCTTCCATGACACCCCCTTTTATAATTTGCATGTTTCTCCTTTGGGCGTTGTCCCAAAAAAAGAAGCAGGCAAGTTTCGCTTAATCCACCATTTATCTCACCCAAAGGGTTCTTCTGTGAATGATGGGATTTCTGAAGCGGATGCATCTGTCTCGTATGTTTCTTTTGACAGAGCTGTCACCCTACTAAAGGAGGCGGGGCCGGGGGCGTTGATGGCCAAGTCTGACATTGAGTCGGCCTTTCACCTTCTGCCAGTGCATCCGGATTGTTACCACCTTCTAGGGCTTTCCGTGGACGGTTTTTACTATTATGACACCTGCCTCCCCATGGGTTGTTCTATTTCTTGCCATTACTTTGAACTTTTCAGCTCCTTCCTAGAATGGGTCCTCAGGTTTGAAACGGGAATTCGATCTGTCATTCACTACCTCGACGATTTTTGGTTTGTTGGCCCTCGGGATTCCCAGGTCTGCTTGACCCCTTTGGATTCTTTTCGTTCACTTATGTCTTTTTTCGGTGTCCCCCTTTATGCCGATAAAACTATTGGTCCTGTGACCTCGCTGTCCTTTCTCGGAATTGAAATTGATTCCATCGGTATGTTTTTTCGCCTCCCACAGGAGAAGGTTGCTAAGCTCCTTGAGCTCATTCAAAGCTTTTGTTCTGTTCGCAGTGTTACACTGCGGCAAATGCAGTCTTTGCTTGGGCTCTTAGTTTTTGCTTGCCGTGTCATGTCCATGGCCAGGATTTTCTCTAGGCGTTTGTCCCTTTCCACCAAGGGTATTCGCCTTCCACATCACAGGATTCGTATAACGCCCCCCCCCCCTTCGTTCGGATCTAATGGTTTGGAGAGAATTCCTACTGTCCTATAATTGCCAGACCTACTTCCAGACACCAGAGGTGTTTAATGATGATTTACCCCTTTTTTCTGATGCGGTGGCATCCTCTGGTTTCGGGGTTCTTTTTGGTGACCAGTGGTGTGCGGAGCCATGGCCTGCATGCTGGCACAGCTCCGCAGTCACAAGTAATGATACTCTCCTTGAGCTTTTTCCCATTGTCACGGCTGTCGCCATTTGGGGCCCTGAGCTCCGCAATAAAAAAATATGGTTCTGCTCCGATAATTTGAGTGTTGTCCATGCTATTAATTACTTGACATCTTCTTCCCTCCCGGTTATTAGGCTTATCAGATTTCTGGTATTAAAATGTTTGTTTTTAAATATCTTACTGCGTGCCCGCCATGTTCCTGGCATTCATAATGCTTGTGCTAACTCGCTTTCTCGCTTTCAGTGGCAGACATTCAGAGAGCTATCCCCTTCAGCCCAGTTGGAGGGTCTTCCGTACCCATCGTACCTGTGGGAGCTAGTGGAGCTCAATTGATGCCATTAATGAGATCTTCGGTGACACAATCAACCTGGCAAGCCTACGGTAAGGCATGGTCTGAGTGGTCTGGTTTTGCAGGTGATAAGCCGGTTATGTGATGCTAGTCGTCTGGAGGTCACATGTGATTATTTACTCCATCTCTTCCAGACAGGTGTTTCAGGTTCTGTGGCGCAGCATTGCCTCTCAGGTGTGTCTTTTCATTTTCGTCTTTTTGGTTGGCCGGATGTTACAAAAGTATTTTTCGTCCGCTAGGTGATCAAAGGTTGGAAGAGAAGCAGAGTCTCGGTAGAGAGCAGGCGCCCTATTTCTATTGTTTTGTTGCAGCGCTTTATTGCAGTTATTCCCCGCCTTTGCTCCTCTCCTTTTGTATCTGCCCTTTTTTCAGCTGCGTTCGCCTTGGCGTTTTTTGCCGCACTTCGTATTGGTGAGCTGGTCCCTTTATGAAAGAATAAACCTGGTGGTTTGCGTTTTGACGACGTTTCTTATTGTGATGGGGGCCTGCGCATTCGCATAAGGAAGTCCAAAACGGACCCTGCGGGTGTTGGGTCCTGGGTTCCTTTGTACGCCATCCAGGGCCCGGTTTGCCCTAGAGCGTTGGTTGCTACGTAACTCTCCTTTCGGCGCGCCGGTTTTTGTTTTTTCTCCCATGAAGATGGTTCCCCCCTCACACGTTTTCAGTTTTTGTCCATTTTTCGTAAATGCTTGCGCAATCTGGGCTTACAGCAGGCGGAATTCAGTACCCATTCCTTTAGGATAGGCGCTGCTACTGAGGCTGCTCGCGCAGGCCTCTCCAATCAGGAAATTCAGAGGATTGGTCATTGGCGTTCCTCATGCTTTGCTCGTTATATTCGACCTGAGTTATTACTGTTGTAATATGTGTTTCTTTATAGGTACAAACCCGGTGGTCTGCATATTGGGCCACTCTTATGTTTTTTGGGCGTCTCAGCGTGCGGAGCAGCACCCCGGTGGAAGATGCCTTGGCCTTCGTGGACTGGATGTGTTCTGGAAGGGGATTCGGGGCCTTACATGGCCTCAGGTGTTGCCAGAAGTGGTTTCGTTGTCCCGCACTGTTTCAGCCCCGCTAATTCTCATTATTCATGTGGGTGGAAATGACCTTTGCTCTTTCCGCTTCGCCGAGCTGTGGACCATGATGCGCTCCGACCTTGAAAAATTCCACGGATTTTTCTCGGAGCTTATCCTGGTCTGGTCGGGGATCATTCCGCGTGCCGTGTGGCAGGGTGCTCGGAACGCAGAAGCCGTGGAGCGTTCCAGACGCAACCTTAACGCCAGAATGACGCGGCTAGTTCGATTTAGAGGTGGCCTCGCCATTCGGCACAGACAGCTTGAGGGTAACAATGCGTCCCTCATGTTGCCCGATGGGGTGCACCTTAGCGACATAGGCCTTGACATTTTCCTTTCCGACCTACAGGATGGAATTGAGCAAGCCCTTCTCTTTCTGGGTGGGGGACGGAGCACAGTATAAATACTCTGCTCCTCCTTGGCGGTCATGTTAATGTTTACAAGGTTGATTTGCTGCTCTTCCGCCGGGAGTCCGGCTGGTGCTTAATATTTGCACTGAGATGTGCATTGGTCTTCGGCCCGTTATGAGAGTTTTTATAATGTTTACAATTTTATGGCTGTGACCGACCTCCATCCATTAAAGGAGTATTTTGTTAAAATTTTGGTGTGGTCTTTTCCTTGCATGGGACTGAGGGGTTTAGTTAAGGGGTTTATGGTTCGTAGCAGTCTATGGGCACTCCAGTCCTTAACTGGGTGCCTTTGACTGCTGTGACCAGCACTGATGGGGTTAATTCCGTCCCATGCAAGCTCTCCTCCCCCTTGCTTAATGTGGTCCAATGGGATTCTCCCCCAATGGGATTCCTCCTCCTTATATTTCCAGTGTCCAGCTTGTCCGGTCTCTCCTTGCTGTTGCAAGACCCAGAGGCAGCTGTCCCACCCTCCCTCCCTTGTTTCTTTACAGGTGAAGTTCCGTTGGTAAAAAGTCACAGCGCGGTCATGTTAATGTTTACAAGATTGATTTGCTGCTCTTCCGCCAGGAGTCCGGCTGGTGCTTAATTTTTGAACTGAGATGTGCATTGGCCTTCGGCCCGTTATGAGAGTTTTTATAATGTTTACAATTTTATGGCTGTGACCGACCTCCATCCATTAAAGTAGTATTTTGTTAAAATTTTGGTGTGGTCTTTTCCTTGCATGGGACTGAGGGGTTTAGTTAAGGGGTTTATGGTTCGCAGCAGTCTCTGCAGACTTTGCCTCATATTTCAAAAACAAGATTAACCATATCAAACAAAGCTTTACTATTCTACAATCACAATCCCTCTACATGATAGATCAATACCCTTCCCATCACTGAAAAAAAGATTGCACATTCTCTCTCCAAGTCACACCTGGTTTTGTACACTCCTCACCTTATTACTTCCAAGATTATTCCCAAGAATCCCCCATTGTTTGGAACTCAGTGCTACAGCTCTGACCTAGTCTCCCGGTACTTACCTGCATGTAAACTTCGATCCTCACAAGATCTCCTTCTCTACTGCCCTCTCATCTCCTCTTCCCACCATTGCATCCAAGATTTCGCCCGTGCCTCCCCCCTACTCTGGAATGCTCTGCCTCAACACATCAGACTCTCGTCTACCTTGACAAGCTTCAAAAGGAACCTAAAGACCCACCTCTTCCGACAAGCCTATGTAAGGGGTGGACGGACCCCTAGTGTGGAGAAGACGTTTCCCCCCCCCCTGAAGACGCCACAGGAGTATGGTGGCACATTGTACCATGTTGTGTGTTATGTACGGTTCTTCCCCCCCTAGGTGCCAGTGTAGTGAGTGGTTCCCCTGGTAACAGTGACAGGGAAGGAAGGGGCAGGGCAGCCTAGGAGGGAAGAGAAGGGGGGTTGGGCTCTGAATGCAGGGCAGTGTGCTGTGAGATGTAACATGGGAGAGAGCTGAGGAGAAGTGCCGGGGCAGAGTGCAGGAGTGGGTGCTGTGGCAGTGGAGCAAAGAAGTTGGAGCTAATCCGGAGCCGGTAGTGAGTACTGGAGCCGTCCCCTAGTTCAATACAAATCCCTGGGAAAGGGCTGGGCTAAAATCGGGATAGGAGTACCACTGCTAGGGGGATAACAATTGGCCCCTGCAGGCAAAGGAAAGTGCCCGTAGAGAAAAAGGAGACCGTTTTTGTAGAAAAGGACTTGTAACTTGTAACGTACTAAAGTAAGCCTGCTGCAAACAGAAAGATGGAAGCTTTGTTTAATAAAACGGTGTTTGGTTTACCCGCTGCCTGCAATTGTCTCTTTCCTGAAAGTGAAGAAGGAGCTGGAGAGCACAGAAAGAACGCTGTCATGAATGGGCCCCATGCATCCACACTCTGCCCCAACAACACACCTGTTTTGCAAGTAACGGCCGGGCCGGGGTTTAGCCTGCGGCCCACAAGGCGAGGGGACTCGACTACATCCCCTGAGGCGCCCCCTGCCCCCGTTACATTTTGGCGTAGTCGGCAGGATCAAGCCCGCAGAAGAGAAACCCCGAGTAGAGACCAAGTGGTGCCTGATGTACTGAACAGGCCACAAGATGGCGGCAAGATGGCGGCCGTCCTCATGGATTTAGTGAAGGCGTGAAAAGTGGGCGCCAAACAAAAAGCGCTGGGCTGGCCTGTAAGGAAGAAGCCCGGAGTGCACCGCCCAAAGAGGGAAGGTGCTTGCCCCGAGATACTGCAGAGGTCTAGAGACGTGGGTGGCGCCGCAAGAAAGAAAAGTCGTCGCCAACACTATGCAGACCTGGTGGGTGAAGCCGGGGGTGGAGTATGGGCAGAAGCGGGAAAAGAAGAACCGCCTCCACCTTCCCCAGCGCGATTGCAACCCCGGCAGTGGAAGAAGAAGCAAACTCCAATACCTGGACCAAGCAGAATGGAGAACAGAGCGTGGCGCGCTCAGCATAAGCAAGCGCTCGCTGAAGCCTGTGGGCTGAAGAGTACCCCGACGGTCGCGCCAAAAGCGGCCGCCGAACCTATGGCTGGAGACAAGCCAAGAGAAGCATCGGCATTACTGGTGATACATCAGAGTATGGTGTCGCACCCGGTAGTTGTTGTCGGCAGCCCACTTCGGTCCCGTCCAGCTACCCCCTCACCCCCGCAGGAGGCTGAAGGGCCTGAACCGGAGAAGGAAGTACCGGAGCCACCGGGTTATGAGCCGTTTCGTAGGCTACCCCGCTTACCTGGACAGTCCCTCTCCGACCATGTGAGGGCCCAGTGGGCTGAATGGCTGCGTGCATACCACCCAGCGTGAGGGTTAATCATCCGGAAGAAAAAGATCTGTTTGTTGTCGAAAGCCGGTACTGTTGGAAGCCGGTGAGTGTTTATGGTTAAAGCTACGTTAAAAGAACTGAACCCGGGAATAGAAGAATGCAGGAACTATGCATGGACTTCTCCCGCGACTGTTAAGTAAAGAACCCTTTTGTTTCTGTTGGTCGAGGCTCATCTAAGACCGGGAGCGCTTGAGGAGAGCCTCCGGGCAGAAGATCAGCCAAGACCGGGAGCTCCCCTGGAGGGACTCCGGGCATCGGACTTGTGTGCCAATCTGGTGTGCTTTGATACGTTAGTTTTAAAATGTTTTTTATTGATAAGAAAGAAAAAGAATACTGCTGAAGAAACGTGTGTGTGTTTTCTATATGCGTTGTCTTGTAGGTGCGGAACCTCGCCAGGAGGCTGAGGTTAAAGAGGGGAGGAATGTAAGGGGTGGACGGACCCCTAGTGTGGAGAAGACGTTTTCCCCCCCCTGAAGACGCCACAGGAGTATAGTGGCACATTGTACCATGTTGTGTGTTATGTACGGTTCTTCCCCCCCTAGGTGCCAGTGTAGTGAGTGGTTCCCCTGGTAACAGTGACAGGGAAGGAAGGGGCAGGGCAGCCTAGGAGGGAAGAGAAGGGGGGTTGGGCTCTGAATGCAGGGCAGTGTGCTGTGAGATGTAACATGGGAGAGAGCTGAGGAGAAGTGCCGGGGCAGAGTGCAGGAGTGGGTGCTGTGGCAGTGGAGCGAAGAAGTTGGATCTAATCTGGAGCCGGTAGTGAGTACTGGAGCCGTCCCCTAGTTCAATACAAATCCCTGGGAAAGGGCTGGGCTAAAATCGGGATAGGAGTACCACTGCTAGGGGGATAACAATTGGCCCCTGCAGGCAAAGGAAAGTGCCCGTAGAGAAAAAGGAGACCGTTTTTGTAGAAAAGGACTTGTAACTTGTAACGTACTAAAGTAAGCCTGCTGCAAACAGAAAGATGGAAGCTTTGTTTAATAAAACGGTGTTTGGTTTACCCGCTGCCTGCAATTGTCTCTTTCCTGATAGTGAAGAAGGAGCTGGAGAGCACAGAAAGAACGCTGTCATGAATGGGCCCCATGCATCCACACTCTGCCCCAACAACACACCTGTTTTGCAAGTAACGGCCGGGCCGGGGTTTAGCCTGCGGCCCACAAGGCGAGGGGACTCGACTACACCCCTGAGGCGCCCCCTGCCCCCTTTACACCTACAACCTGCCGTAACCCTTAATCTGATACAGCGCCGCACAATCAGCTCTACCCTAACCTACTGTATCCTCACCTATCCCTTGTAGACTGTGAGCCTTCGCGGGCAGAGACCTCTATCCTCCTGTACCTGTCTGTGTCTTGTATTCTTTATGATTATTGTACTTGTCCCTATTATGTATACCCCTTTCACATGTAAAGCGCCATGGAATTGATGGCGCAATAATACTAAATAATTATAATAATAATAATAGGTGGCAGCAATGTATGTTCCCTGCTTGTAAAATACTGGTTGCCATCTTCTGTTGTTCCCTGGACCGCTTCGGTCCTCTTCTGCACCGCATGACCAGAGCTGTTACCGGCCTGATCACGTCAGTGTTGGATTGTAAGTCACTTTTCAATGTAAGTCTATGAGACTCAGAATGAGGCTCTCGTGGGCTTACATTAACCCCTTTACCTTCCAGTCTGTTTACACCTTCCTGACCAGGCAATTTATTTTCATTTCTGACCAGTGTCACTTTGACGGGTTATAACTCTCAACGTTTCAAGGGATCCCGGCAATTCTGACAATCTTTCCGTGACATATTGAACTTCATGATAGTGGTAAATTTAAGATGATATTTTTGCATATATTTGTGAAAATATCGGAAATTTAGCAAAAATTTTTCAAAATTTCTTAGAATGTTAATGCCATTAAATCACAGAGTTATGTCACACAAAATAGTTAATAAATAACATTTCCCACATGTCTACTTTACATCAGCACAATTTTTTAAACATTTTTTTGTAAGGATGTTGGGAGGGTTCAAAGTTCATCATCAATTTCTCATTTTTCGAAACATGATTACAAAACCATTTATTTTTAGGGACCACATCACATTTGAAGTGACTTTGAGAGGCCTATGTGACAGAAAATAAACAAAAGTTACACCATTCTAAAAACTACACCCCTCACACTGCTCAAAATCACATCCAAGAAGTTTATTAACAATTCAGGTGCTTCACAGGAATGAATGAAAATTGGAAGGAAAAAATTAAATTTTTACTTTTTCCCACAAAAATGTTACTTTAGCCCCAAATTTTGCATTTCCACAAGTTTTACAATAGAAAATGCACCAAACAATTTGTTGTACACTTTCTCTTGAGTACGTCAATACTCTAGATGTTTTGGAAATCTCCATTTTGGGCGCACGGCAGGGTTCAGAAGGGAAAGAGCATCATTTCAATTTTAGACTGCAAAATTGTCTGGAATAGGTAGCGGATGTCATATCACACCTGGAGAGCCCCTAAGTTGTCTAATCAGTGGAGCTCCCCCACACGTGACCACATTTTGGAAACTAGACCCCTCAATGAATGTTTGTAGATGTTTAGTGAGCATTGTGAACTCCCTTAGGTGCGTCATAGAATTTTATAACATTGAGCTGTAAAAAAAATTTTTTTTATTTTTTTTTACCACAAAATTGTTTCTTCAACCAGACAGCTTTTTTTTCACAAGGGTAACAGGAGAAAATGCACCATACAGTTTGCTGTGCAATTTCTCTTGAGTACAAAGATACCATATATGTTGTCGAAATCAACTGTTTGGGCACACAGCAAGGCTCGGAAGGGAAGGAATGCCATTTGACTGCAAAATTGGCTTAAATCATTAGCAGATGCCATGTCGCGTTTGGAGAGCACCTGATGTGCCTAAACAGTGGAGCTCCTCCACAAGTGAGCCCATTTTGAAAACTAGAATCCTCAAGGAATGTATCTAGATGGTTGATGAACACCTTGAACCCCAATGTGCGTTTAGGAATTTTCTAACAATGAGCCATGAAAATGAAAAAATATATTTTTTAACACAAAAATGTTGCTTTACCCCAAAATCTTTCATTTACACAAGGGTAACATAGGGTAGATAATGCACCATACAATTTGTTGTGCAATTTCTCCTGAGCACACCAATATCCCATATGTGGTCAAAAACTACTTTTGAGACACAGTACACAGTAAAGAAGGGAAGGTGCGCCATATTAGAGTGCAGATTTAGTTGGAATGCTTTGTGCGTGCCATGTCACATTAGCAGAGCCCCTGAGGTGCCAGAACAGCAGAAATCCCCAAAAGTAACCCTATTTTACAAACTGCCTGCTGTCAGCCCCTCTCCCCAGGCTCAGAGCGGTCATGTGAGTGAGTGCTCCTACTGTGATTTTGCTACTTCCGGTCATTTCATGTCAACAGGGGCAGGACATTGTTGACATGCAAAACAGCCACTGCATGTTGCCGCCCTGCTGGGCAGGAACAGTGCGATGAGTCCCTGCCCCCCTCCCTGTGTGCTGCTATCTGTGCCCTGTATGTGCTGGACAAACAGGGTTGCCTTCTCTGTCTAGGACACCATGATTGCTGTTTGCCCGACAGTGTCCTCAGCTCATTATGTTGTATGGTGCCCGAGCAACTGTGACCCCCCCTCCCCCGTGCAGCATCCTGTGCTCCTCGCTTCTGAATACAGTGAGGGGTAGAGAGCAGGGATGTCACCTGAAACCAGCGAACAACAGCACTGAACTCTGTATCCCTCGGCTGTAAGGATGCTGCAATCATCACAGCACAGAGGAGAAGAGGCAACATGGGTGAGAAGAGAGAGCAAGCGGGGGGGGGGGCAGAGAGGAGAGTGCATGGCTGACAGAGCGGGGGGGGGGATGAGGGGGATGGGGGTAGAGAACAAAGTGCATGGCTGACAGAGCAGGGGGGGGCAGGGAAGAGAGTTCATGGTTGAGAGACAGGGGGGGAGTGCTGGGAGGGCAGAGGAGACAGCGCAGGGGGAGAGAAAAAAGTGCAGGAGGGGGCATTATATAATGTATTATATAACTCTAGGTGTGTGTGCGCGCGTGTGTGTGTGTTTGTATATATCCTATAGACTCATATTAGGGGCTATATATAATTTTCATTACATAGTATTCATTTATCTATCAGGTGCTGGGGCAGAATACTGACAGGGAATGTGTGTGCAGAGGGCGAGGCTGGACAGCGAAGCTGGGCATTGCCAGCTGTGACTGTGAAGTTCGGCAGTCAAACATGTCATGTTTGGTTGTGCTGAATGTAAATAAAGAGCTGCAGAGAATAAAGTGAAAAATCAAGAGGAACAAAAGTTAGAAAACCAAAAAATAATGTAGGAGTGTTTTATATTACAATACAGCACAGATTAGCTTAAAAATTTTTTTGGACTTTATGTCTGACAACTCCTTTAAAGGTATTATTTCATTATCATAAATGATTTACAATGTAAAAACAAGCAACTTTGCAATTTACCTCTTATTAGAAGGGTTTGTCCACTACTAGGACAATTCATTCTGATTCCAAATGTTTCCCCCAGGTGAAATAATAAAGCCTATTCTCACCTCCTGTACCAGCACCATTCCAGCAGTAATACAGCTTACGGTGCTGGGGCTCACATAATGCTGTGACGTCACGCGAGCCATGCGTTCAATCAGCGCCAGCTGCTGTCTCTCCGCCTTCAGACCAAACAAGCAATCAACAGGAAGTGAGTGCAGCCGCAGGGTTGACAGAAGCCGGCACTGATTGGAAGATGGACTTGCGTGACGCTACAAAGTCACATGAGCTGTGGCACCGGTGGAAGAGCGCTGGTACGGGAGGCGAGTATAGGCTTTATTATTTTACCTGGGGGAAACATGTGGCGTCAGAAGGGGTTGTTCCAGTAGTGGACAACGCCTTTAAAAATCCTCTCAGGAACCTTTTTAATTCTATAGGTTCCAGGCCACCTTTACCATCCATCAGCAGAGGCTGGACAATCCTTACAATCTCTTTGCTATAGGGATTTCAAGTGCTGAAAATGGCCAGATTGTGTGATGCAGCCAGCTTCAATGCACTTGTGTCCCTCCAATGCTTGGATGACTTTCCTTACCGCATCAGAGGACGAACAGTTTTCTGTAAACACTGCATCTGTCATGAACTATGCGATTCATCAGGAGCCCACTGCCCCCCCTGCAAACAGGAAACCTGGAGGCATGTAAGAGGTGCATGCCAGAAAGCAAAATCATGAGAATAGAGCTCCTTCAGACGTGAATATTATATGGACATGAACTGTCCGAGACCAAAGTTTGGACAGCACACAGACCAATTTAATTTAATAAGGCTATTCAGATGACAGCTTTATTACATGCACAGAGTAGTGTGAAAAAAATTGCAGCATGTACTATTCTCTTCCATTATCTTAGATAAAACTCACAAGAAGATGGGTGTGCAAAAAAAAAAAAAACAAACGAACAAATTCCACACAGATCATCCATATTGCAACCAAGTTTTAGATTGCCATTATTAATCTAGGAAACTTAATTTGATCATGTACATTTTAAAATGTTGATATATAAAAATCGATGGCATACGGATGTAAACTACGGACATACAGTTGGAAATTGCACTAGTTTTCTGGATGAAAATCGAATGATTTTTCATACAGCTGACACCAGCATAACCCTTTAACTCCAAAAATATGACAAGCAATTTTGATCTTTTCAAAACGGCCATGTTTAAAGGTAGCGATATGAATTTTTCAATTGCAAAATTATACAAAAACCTTATTGTACTAACCTATCACACACACAGATGTGAGTTACAGCCCTATTGCAACAGACAAGTTTTGAGTTTCACTTACTTTTGTGGAAGTGTGAATAAGAGACACCAAATGATTGCATCATTGTGGACTTTTCTGTCTTCATCAAAATAGCAAACTAGCTTCAGGGTTAGCTGGCTAACACAAAAATCAGCACTCCAGTGTTTTGTTTTTATTTCTCTACTAATGTAGGGCTTCTAATCCAAGTCCCCTGCCCCTAGTCTTATATTCAACCTCTTGCATCTTCATTTATCATCAGTGCCATTCTGGTCAGTCTTCTACAGTTTGTGATCTAATGGCTGCTCCAGTGTTTCATGGAGCGCACAGGAGGTCAAAAGTCAATGCAGGTTATGAGAGCCTCATTCTGGCCTCGTTCTGGCTCTCATAGATTTGCATTGAGATCTTACGACATAACTTCTGACTTCCAGCCAGAAAGAAGTTGAGGTCACAAGGCCTAAGGACCGGATTGACATTGATAAAAGGTGAACCTTAAATTAAAAGTACCACCCCAGTCTTGGAAAAAAAAAAAAACTCAGCTGAAGTGGTGCTGTGATTCCCTGGACCCCAGGGGTCACAGAATAACATACACAACCCCCTCTCCTGGTCAGGAACACCAGTCAAACAAAACCCTTGTTGCCTCCCTCCAGGGTCTGATGTCCACGCCAGGTGTGGAGGAGCCAGGCAGTTGACCCCACCCACCGAGGAGTTCACAGGCCTGGAGGCGGGAAAAGTAGTCAATCATGTTCAGGAGTTGAAGTGGAGAGGTGGTAGTGAGAGGAGAAAAGTGTGTGTGTGTCTGGGTCAGAGACCAGGCACGATCAGCAAGGTCGGCAGACGGTGGTGGCTGTCTTCAGGAGTTGGTGGAGGTCAGCAGAACCATAGGACCGGGGTCAGGCAGTGGCCCGCCGGTACCGAACCGGGGAGCAGATTGAAGCCAAGCACCAAGGCAGGGTACTCAGACCCCGACTAGGCTAGGAGTCGCCGTAAAGGTCAAATTCTCTGATTGCGGTCTGGACCTAAGGGGTTCATTCCCAACCAAGTCCCGTCAGAAGGCAACAGCCCAACCCGTCCGGATAAGAGCCACCGCCAACGGCCAGCGCCTGCGGGCAAAATGGGCTCTCCCGACACGTACAAGCCGGGGAGCGGACTACCCGTGGGAAGCCATAAGAGTCAAACACACACACATAGGTGCAGGAAACGACAGCCACCATCAACCCGTCCGGGGAGAGCGAAAACACCGCAGCCAACTGTGAGCCCCGTCCATCCAGCCGTTTGGTTTACCAGAGACTCTGTCCTTGTCTACCTGAGTGAGTACACCAGTGCCATCCGGCACCGCGCTGCACCGCAACGTTGCACCCGCACCCACGCTGCCTCCCCACATCGGCCCCTGCACCTATACCTACTCCCTACTCCCCAACCGGGGCCCCGGGACCAACAGCCCCTACCCACGGAGGGGTCAACACCTTAGCTGCTCTCCGCCATCGCTTCCGGGATCCCCCGTCACCAGCAGCGGTGGTGCCCACCATCACCACAACCCGTGGGTGGCGTCACAACCGACATCTCACCACAAACCTTCCCCCCCTTTTCACTCGTGGGCGAGGAGGCGCTGCTTGAGCCCCCGGGTCCGGCCCCGTGATCAAGCCACAGAGGAGCAGAAGCAGCGGACACGAGGCCCGCGACAACTTGGCGTCATGAACAGGATCCTACCCATCTACTTACCAGTAGAAGTGCGCCTTGCAGTCCCCGCCGGCGGTGTCCGTCCGAAAAATTTGAAATTCCGCCATCTTGGGCGCGAAAGGTTCCCGCTCGAGTCGTCTTCCCCAAGCAGGGAAGGCGCGAAAGTGAAGCCCCACCCCCAGGAGAAGGAGGTGCCGGAGAGAACCAAGGGGGGGGGTGAGAAAAAGAGGTCTGCGCCTGACGGGGCTGTCGGAGGGGCGCCGGTCGCGGTCGCGCCCGGAGATGGTAATATGGCAGCCCTTGCTCCAGCCGCAGAAGTGGGGGGGGCCACGGGTCCAGCGGTCGCCCAGGTAATGCCGATCTCCCTGCCCTATGTGCCCAGTGCTACCTGGCTGCCGCAATACGATGGGAAGCCTGATACTTTGCAGGCGTTCCAGAAAAAGATTAGCCCGGTCCTTGACCTGTATACCATGACCGGCAGACAGCGGGCGTCGGTAGTGCTAGGGCAGCTAACCGGAGCGGCTGAGCAGGAGACGGAGACCTGGACCTATGTGGACCGGGCCTCAGTGACTACCATTTTTGAGAAACTCCAAACCGCTTTCGGGACCCGCACAGAAGCTGAATTGCGGATGCAGTTTTACCAATGCCGACAGCGACCTGCAGATAACATAAGAGACTATGCCCTGCGTCTGCATACGCTGAAACGAGTGGACACCATTAACGATGTGGACAGCAATAAGATGCTAGTGGAACAATTCCTGCAGGGGCTAGGGTCCACGGAGGACCGCAAGCAGCTGCGGCTGTGGGCCCTGGAACATCCCAATCTGGACTTTACCGTATTGAAAGAGCGGGCCATCAAGGCCCTGCAGGCCCCAAACCCTGACACCCCTGATGTAACCCCATGGCCGGCTGAAACCGCTCCTGTCTCGGTAGCATCTCCCCTCCTGGCTCTACCGGCCCCTGCAGCGCCCGGTGGACTGATGGAGGAGCTGGCCGCACAAGTCCGCCGCAAGGATGGAGACCTCGCCCGGATCCTCTCCGCACTCCAACTTCCGACGAGAGTCAAGCCCCTGGAGAAGATCCAGCTCGCCGACAGCCCGGAGGACGTCCCCTGGATGCAGCAGAAAAAGACCAACGACCAGCGGTATGGACCCCCTACCTGTTACAGGTGCGGCAAGCCTGGTCACTACTCCCGGCGATGCCCGTTAAACGAGCAACCCCTGGGGCTAACGGCCAATCCTCAGGAGTAGACCCTAACGGCCCTACCGATTGGCGAGACCGGTACGTTGGAGGCCGCCCAATCATCCCCCTGGCAGTGGACGGCATCCCGACCATGGCCCTATTGGACACAGGATCACAGGTAACCACTATGCCATATACATTATACCAGCGGTATTGGGATGATAGTGAACTTGCCCCCCCTGATGACAGCCTGACCATTATTGCGGCCAATGGGCTCCCTATGACACAGGTGGGCTTTAAAGAAGTGACCCTGACTGTGGGACGTACAGAGTTAAAACACCAAGGGATGATTGTGGTGCTGAATGAATCCAGTGACCGTAACCCAAAAGTAATTTTAGGGACTAATGTAATTGAGCATTGTATGGGGAAGTACTGAGTCTGTTGCAACAGTTGTTCGCCACTGCAGGAGGAGGCCGACAGAGGGCAGTGCAGCGTGAGATCCGGGCCCTCCTGCATTGGCAGCAAGTGAACTTGACGGGTGGAGAGATTGGTGGAGTGCGGGTGATGGACGTATCCCCTTTGGTGGTGCCACCAAGGAGCGAGATGAAGATTTGGTGCAGTGCAGCAGTGGGCCCCCAAGGGCGCGATTACCCGGTGATGGTGGAACCCACGCCTTCAGAAAACTGGCCCACGGTGATGGCGGCCAGAGGGGTGATTGACGTCAAGAAGGGGAGAGTGCCTGTGAGAGTGCTGAATTGTGGGGAGGAAGAAGTTAGGCTTCCCCGTTACGCTACCATTGCCAAGCTGCTTACCATAGATCCCCACGCCATTCACGAAGCCACCCCTCCAACCTCTGCACCCCCCAATAGTGGCACACCCCCCCGAACAACTAGAGGAGTGGTGCCAGGAATTACATGTAGGCACTGAAACTACACCCACGCATCACAAAGAGGGGGTATACAGGGTAGTAGAGGAGTATGAGCAGGTTTTCAGCAAACACCCGCTAGACTTCGGGAGGATTAAAGGGGTTCAACACCAAATCCCCACGGGCATACATCCACCCATCAAAGAAAGGTATAGGCCAATCCCACCCGCACACTATCAATGCGCTAAGGACATGTTGAGGAACATGAAGGAGGCAGGGGTCATCCGGGATAGTTGTAGTCCCTGGGCAGCTGCAATGGTGCTGGTGAAGAAGAAGGATGGCACCATGAGAATGTGTGTGGATTACTGGAAGATCAATCAAATAACGCATAAGGATGCTTATCCTCTCCCCCGTATTGAAGAGTCGCTGGCTGCACTGAAAACTAACTATTTCTCTACCCTCGACCTTACCAGCGGATACTGGCAGGTGGCGGTTGCACCAGAAGATCGTGAGAAGACTGCATTTTCCACCCCTGTGCGACTCTGCGAGTTCAACAGCATGCCGTTTGGGCTGTGCAATGCCCCTGGGACCTTCCAACGGCTTATGGAGTGCTGCCTGGGACATCTTAATTTCGAAACTGTCTTACTGTATCTGAACGATGTAATCGTGTATTCCCAGACGTATGAAGCTCACCTGGAGCACCTAGCGGAGGTGTTTGCGTCCCTTGCTAAGTACGGGATGAAGCTGAAACCCTCCAAGTGCCATCTGCTGAAGCCTAAGGTGCAGTACCTCGGACACGTGGTGAGTGCAGAAGGTGTCGCCCCAGACCCTGAGAAGGTTACCACTATCCGGTACTGGCCGCGGCCGACCACAGTGAGGGAGGTGAGGCAGTTCCTGGGCCTGGTGGGCTATTACCGCCGCTTCATCAAGGGGTACACGAAGATGGCTGCACCAATGCAAGACCTCCTCGTGGGACAGACCAAGGGTGGTAGGGCCCCCGGACCCCCGTTTGTGTGGGAAGAGAAGCACGAGGAGTCCTTTCACCAGCTGAAGTCAGCCTTAACAGGGGAAGAAATCCTGGCGTATCCCGACTACGGCCTCCCGTTCATCCTTTATACCGATGCCAGCAATGTGGGCCTGGGGGCAGTCCTGTCCCAGGTCCAGAACGGGAAGGAGAAAGTGATCGCCTATGCCAGCAGAAAACTCCGGCCCACGGAAAGAAATCCCAAGAATTACATTTCCTTCAAGCTTGAATTCCTAGCCCTGGTGTGGGCAATCACCGAAAGGTTTAGGCATTACCTCGCGGCGGCGAAATTCACTGCCTACACGGACAATAATCCGTTGACCCATCTGGATACGGCCAAGCTAGGCGCACTGGAACAGCGGTGGGTGGCTTGGCCGTCCAACTATGACTTCACTATCAAATACAGAGGCGGCCGTAAGAACACCAACGCGGACGCGTTATCCCAGATGCCCCACCTACCTGATGGTGGGTCGGAAGACGACGACCTCGAGGAAATTGAGTTGCCCGCGTTCCACCAGCCACCAGCTGAAAAACTGTGTCAATCAGCAACAGGTGGATCTGGACCCGCTACCCAGTCAGGGGTGGCAAGAAGCCCAGGATCAGGCGCCTGCCGTCCAGTTGGTTAAGATCATGATTGCACAGGGCTCCTCCAAAATGGATCCCTCAGCTCCCTCTGAAGCCCAGTGGCTGTGGAAAGAAAGAGCCCGGCTATACCTGCGTCAAGGGAAGCTGTATCGGGAGCTGATCAACCCGAAAACTCATGAGAAGGTTCGCCAGCTGGTGGTTCCTCAGGCCAGCGTGCCCAAAGTCTTACAGGCATACCATGATGGCGCTGGGCACTTCGGGTGGAAGAAGCTGGAGATTTTGCTGAGAGAGCGGTTCTATTGGAATGGGATGCGGGAATCTGTGGAGGCCTGGTGTCGAGAGTGTGGTCCCTGTACACTGAGAAGGAGGGATGAAGTCAGCCAGAGAGCCCCCCTACAGCTGATCATCACCCATCAACCGCTGGAATTGGTCACCTTGGACCACGTCAAGCTCGCACCCAGTCGAAATGGGTATACCTATGCCCTAACCATCGTAGACCACTACTCGTGGTTCATGGTGGTTGTGCCAGTTAAACATCTGACAGGCCGTACCGCAGCTAGAGCATTCCAGGCCTACTTTTGTCGACCGCATGGGTACCTGGAGAGAGTGCTCACGGATCGGGTCCGGCCTTCGAAGCAGAGGTGTTCCAGGAGTTTTGCCAGTTGTACGGGTGCAAGAAAATCAGGACCACACCATACCATGCCCAAACCAATGGGATGTGTGAAAAGATGAATTACTTGGTCCTGGGTCTCCTCAAGACACTACCAATGGAAGAACGAAACCTGCGGCCGGAGAAGCTGCCCGACCTGGTAGACATGTACAACAACATTCCCTGTAGTTCTACCAAGTGTACACCCGCATATCTGATGAGGGCCCGACCGGGCCGGCTGCCGGTGAACCTGGAAATGGGCCTGGACACTCCAGAGGCTCTTCCCACCACTGCAAACTGGGATACCAAGCGGCAGGCGCAGTATCGATGGATTCAGGAATATGTGGAAAAGAATCTGCGTCAGAGCCGAGAGAAGCAAGAGCAGCGCTTCAACAGACGGGCTCCGGCTGTCCCCTTTGAGCCTAGGGATATAGTGCTGAAACGGAAGAGGAGAACCTATAAGCTTGATGATCAGTGGTAAAGAACCCCGTATGTCATACAGCCCACTGTAGGGGAGAACGAGAAGACTTATCTGATTAGTCGCGACCAGGGGAAAACCACGGCTACAGTTTCCAGGAACCACCTGAAGAGATGCCCACAACCCTTATGATTGGCAACTGAAGTCCCAGGCCCCATACCGAACGGGGAAAAGAAAGAGGTGATCCACACAGTGATGGGTGACTTCCCAGTAGACTGGCATATGCAGAACGGCGTGGTGATTATAATGTTCCCACAACCCATGGAAGAAGTGGAAACGGAAATAACCGCCAGTGAACCGCTTGAACCAGTGCCCAGGGATGCACCTATACCAAGCCCCCGTAGGTCTCCACCTGCCATACCCGACAGATGGGAAGAGGAACCAGTTGTCTCCTCTGTCCCAGTGCCCCCCAATGACGTCATTGGGCCCAGAAGGTCCACACGCCCCAACCTAGGTAGGCCCCCGCTTAGGTATAGGGAAACTGCCATCTAGGGGTGCCGTATGTTGATTGTGTAAATATCTGAATGAATGAGCACTAATCACCCGAGATTCTAACCTGATTTGCAGAAGAACCGTTGTCCCCGTTGGGACCCTCAGTATGTTGTTGTCCCCTTTTTGCCACGTTACCCTCCTGAAGCAGCCCACATGAGAAACTGCTCATGAACACGGCCGAGAACTAGCAGGCCACCCACGAACTTGTGGGCTTGTAAATAATTCCGGGCTGGAGTTCCGTTAACCGCCTCCGGAGAGGCAGGTTGGAGGAGGGACCCGCAGCAGAGCAGGCTGGGGTCCAGTCACCACCAGGAGCGGTGACCATCCTCTGGGGTCAGGGGTCCCCCTGGACGCGGGGCCCACTGAATGACAACGGGTGCAAGAAACCGTACCCATTCCCGCTTGGGCAACCTGAACCAGGTTCAGTTTTCCGGATTGGGGAAAAGGGGTGCTGCCCGCTTCTTAGGGGCAGCATCAAGGTTTAGGTTGTTTGGGTGGGAAAGCGGAAGAACTGGGACCCGTCCATTGTTATTAAAAGTGTTTTTATTACTGTTAGTAACGTTAAAGAAACATGCCTCCCGTCAGGGAAGATTTGAAAAAAAATGCTTGCCGTTTGTTTGTTTTTCTCTGTTATTTATCTTTTTCAGAAGAAAAAAATAAAACCGGTGATGGACGGGCAGCCCGCGGACGGTCTGCGTTTTACCAAGGGGGAGTGTGATGCCCTGGACCCCAGGGGTCACAGAATAAGATCACATACACACACCCCCTCCCCTGGTCAGGAACACCAGTCAAACAAAACCCTTGTTGCCTCCCTCCAGGGTCTGATGTCCACACCAGGTGGGGCGGAGCCAGGCGGTTGACCTCACCCACCGAGGAGTTCACAGGCCTGGAGGCGGGAAGAGTAGTCAGTCAAGTTCAGGAGTTGAAGTGGAGAGGTGGTAGTGAGAGGAGAAAAGTCTGTGTGTGTCTGGGTCGGAGCCCAGGCACGATCAGCAAGGTCGGCAGACGGTGGTGGCCGTCTGCAGGAGTTGGTGGAGGTCAGCGGAACCGTAGGACCGGGGTCGGGCGGTGGCCCACCGGTACTGAATCGGGGAGCAGATTGAAGCCAAGCACCAAGGCAGGGTACTCAGACCCCGACTAGGCTAGGAGCCGCCGTAAAGGTCAAATTCTCTGATTGCGGTCTGGACCTAAGGGGTTCATTCCCAACCAAGTCCCGTCAGAAGGCAACAGCCCAGCCCATCCGGATAAAAGCCACCGCCAACGGCCGGAGATCTAAGGGCCAGCGCCTGCGGGCAAAACGGGCTCTCCCGACACGTACAAGCCGGGGAGCGGACTACCCGTGGGAAGCCATAGGAGTCAAACACACACACATAGGTGCAGGAAACGACAGCCACCATCAACCCGTCCGGGGAGAGCGAAAACACCGCAGCCGACTGTGGGCCCCGTCCATCCAGCCGTTTGGTTTACCAGAGACTCTGTCCTTGTCCACCTGAGTGAGTACACCAGTGCCATCCGGCACCGCGCTGCACCGCAACGTTGCACCCGCACCCACGCTGCCTCCCCGCATCGGCCCCTGCACCTATACCTACTCCCTACTCCCCAACCGGGGCCCCGGGACCAACAGCCCCTACCCACGGAGGGGTCAACACCTTAGCTGCTCTCCGCCATCGCTCCCGGGATCCCCTGTCACCAGCAGTGGTGGTGCCCACCATCACCACAACCCGTGGGTGGCGTCGCAACTGACATCCCACCACAAGCCTTCCCCCCCCTTTTCACTCGTGTGCGAGGAGGCGCTGCTAGAGCCTGCGGGTCCGGCCCCGTGCTCGAGCCACCAAGGAGCAGAAGCACCGGGCCCGAGCGCCAGCGATTCCCAGGTGAGCGGCGCTCCCAACCCCTCCGCCCGCGACAGTGCTTTAATACACACAAAAATAAGTTTCATTACAAAATGATCAGCTGTGTGGCCTCTAGTTAAACACAGCAGCTGTTCCCTAGCTATATTGTGTAAGGTCTATCATCTGCTACTTAAAGGGACTGTCAGCAGACACTCCGCCCCTTTTATTGACAAATCGGGCTTCATAAAGTCAGAGAAGGAAGGAGATAAATAAAAAACAAGTTGGTGGGAAAGTGCACTCAGGGTCGGGACGAGGGGTAGGCATCTGCCTCAGGCGCTACTTCATAGCTATCCAAGGGAGGCGTATTTCTGGGGGGGCATTGCCTGTTATTGCTGAATGCCTGCGGTCGCCTGTCCCCTTCCTCTGGCCGCAGGCATTCAGCACAGTGATGGCCGCAGGCCATTTTCTGCCTGCGCCCCTCGTGGCCATCGTTCCTTCCCCACACTCAGCACCACTCAGGATAGGAGCAGAAAGGCTGCAATCAGCTCCCTGCTCTGCCGGAAACTCCGGTACACGCAGGGGACGTCAGATAGCGCGATGTAGTGACGTCAACGTGCTATTCAGCGCCCTCTGCCATCTGTATGGAAGAGGAGATGGCGCTGCACTGAATGGGGAGCCAAGATTAGGTGAGTATAAACTTCTTTTAATTTTCTATTTTACATTTAATACAATGGAGCATATTGTACCTATCGCTTGAGGACAAAAGGGGTTATTAATGGGGACAAAAGGGGCTGCTATGGTGACATTACAAAAAGGAGCTGGCTAGGGGGACATAGGGGGCTGTTAAGGAGACATTACAAGAAGGGTGTGACTATGGGGACATAGGTGGGCTGCTGTGAGGACATTACAAGAAGGGGCTGGATATGGGAACATAAGGGGCTGCTATGGGGACATTACAAGAAGGGGCTGAGTATGGGGACATTACAAGAAAGAGCTGGCTATGGGGACACTACAAAAAGGGGTTGCTATGGGGACAAAGGGGCTGCTATGGAGACATTACAAGAAGGGGCTAGCTATGGGGACATAAGGAGCTACAATGGAGACATTACAAAAAAGGGGGTGGCTATGGGGACATAATGGGCTGCTATGGAGACATTACAAGAAGGGGTTGGCTGTGGAATCATAAGGGGCTGCTATGGGGACATTACGAGAAGGGGCTGGCTATGGGGACATAAGGGGCTGTCTATAAGGACATTACAATAAGGGGCTGGCTACGGGAACATTAGAATAAGGGGCTGGCTATGGGGACATTACAAGAAGGGTCTAGCTATTGGGACATAACGGACTGCTATGGGGACATTACAAGAAGGGGCTGGCTATGGGGGCATAAAGAGCTGTCGAATGGGGACTTTACAAGATGGGGCTGGCTATGGGGACATAAGGGTCTGTCTGTGGGGACATAAGGGGCTGGTTATGGGGACATTACAAGAGGACCTGGCTATGAGCTATAAGAGGCTGGCTAAAGGGACATAAGATGCTGGCTATGGGGACATTACAATAGGAGGCTGGCTGTGGGGATATTACAAGAGGGGAGTGTCTATGGGTTCATTGTACTGTATCGGTGACTGAGAGGTCATAATACTGTATGGCGTGCTTTGGAGACCATCATACTATATAATGAGGGGTTGAGGTGGACATCATACTGCATGGGGGGCTGTGATAGACATAATGTATATTGGGGGCTATTGTGGATATTATACTGTATGGACAGCTGTGGTGACCATCATAATGTATAGGAGGACAGTGTGAAGAAGGGATACAGTTTGGAGAGGACAATGTAGTGGGCAGGATGAGGTAATAATGTGACAAAGGGGCACAGTATGAAAATGGAGAAGGGGCAGCGTCAATTGGGGTCACAGTATGGAGAGAGGTTAGCATGGTGGGGGGACAGTGTAGAGTTATAGAGCGTGTAAGGGAAAAAAGTGGAGAGGGGACAGCCACAATATGGGCTGTGGTTCATAGGGGCAGGCAGTGTGGCATTTATAGATGGTAATGGCAGTCAGATGGTGGTTATACCTCATTAAGGCGGACAGTGTGGTGAGTGTAGCTCATTAGAGTAGACAGTGTGAAGACTATATAGCACAGGCGGCTTCTTGAGGTCATAATATGGACATATTTTTATGTAGAGGGTATTTTAATAAACACTCTTATTTTTAAAGAGAACTGTGTCGGGATGTGCCACAAAATACTGGAGAAAAAGGAAGTCGGCACAGAAGAGCTGTAGGTGTGAAAAGTGACTATGGCGTCTGGACAAGATAGAGATGAAAAGAAAGAATCTACTCAAAGATAATGTAAGATACCTGGATGTAAATGTTTACTTGTTGATACGGACTTTATATCATTAGTACTGTGGTTCCTGTATGGTCCGTAGTCTGATAATTACTTATAACAACTTTCAGCATCTCCTTACTATTGTTAAGGACATACTAGGAGTTATATCAAGCTTCATGACTTGATATTACAATTAACTGCTGTACTAAGTTTGATGACGTATTCATGTACTGATTGTGGCCCTGGTGATGTATTCATGTACTAATGATGGTACTGGTGTTGCATTTATTTACTGAAAATGGTTCTTTTGATGTATTCATGTACTGATGGAGATTCTGGTGATGCATTAATGTACTGATAGTGGTTCAGGGATGAATATAGATACTTTTCCCTGGTAGTGTGTAAAGGGTCTGCAAACAATAAATGATTCCATACCTAATTATGAAAAAAAAACTCACTGTTGAGACTGACCTCTAAAGTACACCACTTTTTTACTTTTGCTGGTATTTTTTTGTGCAACAGGTAACAATTCTAGAGGAAGTGATTATCAGAGCTTGATAGGACCCTTTCACACATCAGTTTTTTGCCGTCAGTCACAATTCGTTGGCTCAACAGATCCGTTGCAGATTGTGGAAAAACTGATGCGACAGATCCGTTTTTTTTTAAATAACTTGGAGCATGCTCAGTTACAAAAAAAAAACGATCCGTCGCCGGATTCCGTCATTTGACGGATAACGACAGATCCTGCGCCCATAGCTTTCCATTCTACCAAACGACGGACGGCGAAGGATCCATCGCTGTCCGATTTTTCGACGTAGACAAAAAACGTCCATTGTCTCTGTCCGACGGACAAACAATTTTCGACGGATGAAACATGAGGCCATCCGTCGAAATCCGTCGCTAATACAAGTCGATGAGAAAAAAACGGATCCAGCGGCATCAGTCGCCGGATCCGTTTTTTTCAAAATTCGACGGATTGTGACTGACAGCAAAAAACTGATGTGTGAAAGGGGCCTTACCTGACCCATCGGAGAGGAAGGGGTCTGTGTTTGGGGGCTCCTGTTAACTTAGCCTCTGACCTATTTCTTTACATGTGGGCTGAGAGTTAATATGGGGGACACACCATAGACTTTATCTGCCTAGGGCACCAAAATACCTTGTCCAAGCCCTGGGTGCACTTATATGTTGAGCCAATGTTTGGCCAAGCCATGATGCAGCAGACACTTGTACTTGTTTTTAATAGTCATTCTGCGTTCAGAGTGTCCCTTTAAACATCACATACTGTTTGTACCATTCTTCATGGTGATAATAACTCTCATAGGCCTTGGCATAATTGTCCAAAGACTATAATGCGAGTGTAAGCCAGGATTTAGACCAGCAAATAAAAAAAATCATCCTTTTTTCATTTGTCTGTACAAGAACAAATACAGCTTCCTATGTTAATAATGGGAATGTATGCAGAAAAATTTGAACGAGCCCTAAGGGTATGTGCGCACTAGACGTTTTTTTCACGCTGCGTTTTTATGTGCGTTTTTGTCTAAAAAACGCACCCGCGGCTAAAAAACGCGGCAAAAACGCATGCGTTTTTGCCGCGATTTGGTGCGTTTTTTGCTGCGTTTTTACTCACTGCGTTTTTAATCAGTGCACAATGCCATTAAAGATTGTTGATGAAAAAAAAAAAAAAGGTCTGATGTCATTTCCTTCTTCAAAATGTTCATTGTATGCAGGAGAGCAGACAGCTGCAGAACTAGTGTATGCAGGAGAGCAGACAGCAGCTGCAGAACTACAAGTCTCAGCATCCTCCATTCACTAGTGTATGCAGGAGAGCAGACAGCAGCTGCAGAACTACAAGTCTCAGCATCCTCCATTCACTAGTGTATGCAGGAGAGCAGACAGCAGCTGCAGAACTACAAGTCTCAGCATCCTCCATTCACTAGTGTATGCAGGAGAGCAGACAGCAGCTGCAGAACTACAAGTCTCAGCATCCTCCATTCACTAGTGTATGCAGGAGAGCAGACAGCAGCTGCAGAACTACAAGTCTCAGCATCCTCCATTCACTAGTGTATGCAGGAGAGCACACAGCAGCTGCAGAACTACAAGTCTCAGCATCCTCCATCCAGGACTGTATGCAGTTTTTTGCCCAAAAAGAAAAAAAAATGACATGGGCTTCGCCATATTTTTGTATGCTAGCCGGGTACAGAAGGCAGGTACGGGCTGCCCCCAACCCCCAGCTGCCTATTTGTACCCGGCTGGGAACCAAAAATATAGAGAAGCCCTTTTTTTTAATTATTTCATGAAATAATTTAAAAAAAAAAATGACGTGGGCTTCGCCTAATTTTTGAGTCCAGCCGGGTACAACTAGGCAGCTGGGGATTGGAATCCACATTGCAGGGTGCCCATGCTTTCTGGGCACCCCCACTGCGAATTGCAGTCCGCAGCCACCCCAGAAAATGGCGCTTTCATAGAAGCGCCATCTTCTGGCGCTGTATCCAACTCTTCTAGCTGCCCTGATGCCGGGTGGCTAGCTAGGTAATAATGGAGTTAGGGCTAGCTGTATATTATCAGCTAGCCCTAAGCCCGAAATTCATGGTGTCACGCCAATATTAGACATGGCCACCATGAATTTCTAGTAATGATAAAAAAAAAAACACAACACACAGAAAAATATTTTTATTAGAAATAAAACACAACACAATTAGTGACTCCATCTTTATTGAAATAAACCCACCTCCGCAGTAATCCTAGGTCAGGGTCCCACGCCGTCCAATCAGGATCCAATATCATCTGATCGGTTTGCTGGAAGGCAAAGCGATCAGATGATGTGTCAGGATCAAGTGCCTGAATCCCATCACACATCAGCTGATTGTATAAAAACCGATTATACAATCAGCAGATGCATCAGTAGAAAAAAAAAAAATACTCACTTATGTGCTGTGGTGATTACCGGCAGCTCCTGCAGCGATCGATTGGACAGGAGTATGATCCCGTCCCATCGCTGCAAGAGCTGCCGGTAATCAGCTGATGAAGTCCCCTGACAGCAGGATCAGCTGATAGCCGGCCGAAAAAGCCGGCGACACCGCGATCAGCTGATGCGTCAGGTGACTGCATCAGGTGATCAGCGCCAGGTCCTGCAAGCAAGGTCCTGCCCCGGGGAGACTGCACACAGCCAGAGCGGCGGTACCGGGAGGAGATGGGAGCGGGCATGGCACCGGGACCCTGCGGACAGGTGAGTATATATGACATTTTTTTTTTTCTACTGTTCACTTTGGCTTTCGCCGCTGCCTCCACCTCCCGCCCAGACATGGCGCCGCACGGAGCTGACATGCACAGGACGGGAGGTGAAGGCAGCGGTGACGGTACCGGGAGGATTCACGCTTCTGTGTTTACCAACAGAAGGAATCCTCTTCCTGTACACGTCACTGTAGTAACCACCCCTTGCGTTTATAGCTGCGTTTTTAGTCATAGAAACGCGGCTATATGCGTTTTTCATTGCGTTTTTAACATCTCATTGAATTCAATGAGTGAAAAACGCAGTGGAAAACGCAGAAATAATTGACATGCTGCGTTTTTGTGGTCACCACAAAAACGCAGCTAAAAAAAAACGCTGTGTGAGGACAGCACTTCTGAAAACCCATTGACATTGCTGGGGAAGCAATGTCACTGCGTTTTCAGCACAAAAACGCGGTAAAAAACGCCGCTAAAAACGCGGCAAAAACGCCTAGTGCGCACAAGGCCTTACACAAAGTTGAATTAATCTGTAATTTTTGCCATTTTATTATGGTTATATATATGACTTTAGGTATAGAATAGACATGCATAGATGTGCAGAATGCTTTTAAACCATGAAGCTATAGACAAGTATACTTGTATTTGTATTATATCTGTATAATAAGTGAAAGGTGTAATTATCCCCTTCCAGACGGGGCCAATTTTCAATATTTGCAGCTTATTTTTTCTACCTTCCTTCCAAGAGTCATAACTTTTTTTTTCCCCATTGACAGTCGTATAAGGGCTTGTTTTTGTATCACAATTTGTATTTTTTAATAACTCCACTCAACTTATCATTTAAAGGGAACCTGTCATGGCAGAGAACACTATTCACATGCAGATATAGGGATAATTTGCAGGTAACTAGCGTTAGAAAGGTGCCATATGGAAAGTGCAGCTGCTGGGAGAAAATTAACTTTATTCCTCCCAGGAGCCACCAGCATTTAGTCATAAAGGTGCCGCTACAATCATCGCTCACAGCAGAGGCTGTATGCACTTCCTTGGTGCTTTGAGTGAAAACTCCTGGTGTAGTGCATCAATGAGGAGACGGCTGTCAATCCAAGTGCTGGGCATGCTTACAGCCATCGCTCTCAGGATTGTGGGTGATGACTGTAGCCATGCCGGTTTGCCTCTATTCCTGAAAGCCAGCAGCTCCCAGAAGGAATAAAATTATTTTGTCCCCAGTAGCCACACTTTCAGTAGGGTGGCCAGACACGTTTTGTAACTCTAACCACTAGATGGTGCCCAGAATATAATGACACATAATTACATCTTATGGGAAAAAAGGCGCCAGTGGCAAAGTATAAGAGGAGATCAAAAGAGAAACACAGATGCCCATGAAGATCAATGGTACAAGTGATGTATGAATGACAACAGCAAAAGCAGCATAATCAAATGTAAAGTGGCAAGTGCTTTCACATAAAGGTCTGTGTCCCTGCCTGTGTCAAACGCGTTTTATATTTTTATCTAGTGGTCATTTTACATTATTATTGAGAGATAAACCGAATTCTCTTTGTGGATCTTATTGATTGACAACTATCTATTACCTTTTTTCGCTACCACTTTACTTATGCTATGTATGGACTCTGTGTTGTCACAGTTTTTGCGTCCTTACCATTGAATTACTTACTTCTACTTTTTATGGATATCTAATGTAGTGTTGCCTATATTTTTGACGTTCTTAATAAAACTACATTTTTTAAACTAAATAGGTCTTATTACTATTGTCTATTTTGGGGGTTATTACACTCTATTTTCTTGTATCTTAAATTCTAACTTGCATTGGGAGTTCACAACATTACATTTTTGGGATTATTGGCCTGTTACGGTTGCTGTGGCTCTGGAGACTATGTCCGGATTTCTTGCTACTGCACATGTGCAAGCGCTGGAGACTAAGTCCTATCTTGGAGCCATTGCACATGTGCGGGTGACATCATCGCTGACACGAAGTTACATGTCTCTGACACCTTCTAAGCTGATTGGCCGCTGGTCATGTGCTTATGACACGTGGTCACATGTCTCTGACACCTTCTATGCCGATTGGTCGCTGGTCATGTGCTTGTGACGCTTTACTCGGTGATAGGCCAGCGTGACATCATTGCTGTCATTCTGGCAGCGGATTGGCTCTGCTGTCCTCCATCTTGGATGAGGCACAGAGTCTATATAAGACCCTGACGCACGCCGCCCAGCGTTCAGTCCTCTTGGTTCATGCATGAGAGTAGACGCTCTGTGCACGTCCCTTTAGGCATCTCTCTGTCTATGCTAGGTGAGCGCTACCGGCAGGGTAGCGTTCTTATACCTTACAGCTTCGGCTGCGGTCCGTATCCTTACATCTTAGTGGAGCGGACATAGGCAGGTGCCTGAGGCAAATGGTCCGGCTGGGCCTTGTGATTCTACTCGTAGGTAGACGTTGCCGCTAGGGTAACGTTCCTTATACTGCGTCTGGCAGTTGTTCGTATCCTCGCACACTAGGGGAGTGAACATAGGTAGGAGCTTTGTGCGGCTTATGCTGCTGTCCGTCTCTTTTGCACCACTAGTGGAGCGGACCTAGGCAGGTGCCATATCTAGTGGTTCGTGTCCTCGCACACTAGTGGAGCGAATGCAGGTAGGAGCTTTGTGCGGCTTATGCTGCTGTCCGTCTCCTGGCACCGCTAGAGGAACGGATCTAGGTAGGTGCCATTTCACACTCACTGCTTTTGTCTCTGTGACCATTAACAGAGATCATACCACACACCCTCCAAGTAAGGGAGGAATTGCTTTATTTTCTAATTATATTCCTCTGTGAGTTAACAGAGGTATTGCACTCTGCACTTGTGCTATTATTATTTACAGTTGCACACTTATATACCCCTTATCCTCTGCCATAGTCTGCAGCAGACTCTTTGCACGGTGGACCCTGACTGTCTGATATTCCTTTGGGTTTTATTATCAGACAGTCCCCCGTAACAGGTCCCTTCTATTGTCCACATTTCAGTTTTTTTCTAAATTCAGTGTATGTTCTATTCTTTGTATTATCATGATTGCAGTATAATGTCACATTAAACACTTGGTTGTATTATTCTCAGTGTTCTGCAGATTGTAAAGATCTAATAAAGCTCAAAGGGGATTTCCATCCCTGGGAATCTGGGAATTTTTTGACAAGCACTTCATCTTGCCAAAAGCTAATAATATGTAATGTACACACTTAGGATTTGGCTGTTTGCCATTTTAAGCCTTCATCATGTGATCAAAATTATGAGGTTTGCATGCTTGTGGTCCCGTGTCATCTAGATTTCATATGGTACTCACGTGAAGACCGCTTGAACTGGCAAGTAATATACACACTCTTAGGACTTTCCCCAGGGCTGGACAATCACATTAAGATTTTTTTTTCTGAGAACTGGATGAGTGGATTCTTGTAAATGGTGGTATACCACAAGGTTGGAGTGGGATTTATGCAGCGTCTCACTGTGGGAGTTTAAAGGGGTTTTCCTACAAAGTTAATTTTTGTAAACAGATCTTGGAATAATAATAAGTTCCACAATTGGATGTTTAATAAAAATGCTTCAGTGCTGAGATAATCTCATAAATGTGTCCCTGCTGTGTACTGTGTAATGGCCGTGTCTGACCGACCGTACAGGGACATGATCTGATCATACCATATCCCCAGGGCAGGGGAAGATGCAAAAGAGTATAAAGACATTACCGCACAGGATCCCAGCTAATTCTTTTTGTGAGGTAAAATATTTCCCTGCCTGTTTTAAAAAGTGCTTTACCTAAAAGAAAGAATTATTTGCAATCCTACTTTTTTATTTCCTCCCCGGCCCAGGAGCTGTGGTATGATCAGACCATGTCCCTGTACGGTCAGACACAGCCATTACACAGGGGGCACACATACTGTATATAAGATTATCTCAGCACAGGAACAGGTTTTTTTTTACACATCAAATTGTGGAACTTATTACTATTCCAGGATCTATTGAGTCAAATGAACTTTGTGTGAAAACCCCTTTAAATTAACCTATGTGGTTGTCTCTGACTAGACTTTTTAACCCCTTTGTCCAGAATTGAATTCTTTTGCCCTGTGATGGCATTTCTCAGTTTGCTTGCTTAACCGAGGTTGACACAGGAACACAATTAATTTAAAAGTCCAGTAGGTTTATTTAGCCACTCATAAACCGCAAGCCAGGAACATAGCATGAGCCTTCCTTTTCGGCTTTACAGGAACATAAATATAACACAGTACGGTATTACAGTCCACAGCAGCTACTTCCATTTACTTTTTTGCAAAATAAAAAAAAGTATGATTACTTTTCAGAGCGCTTGTGGCATTTATTTATTTAGTGCTTGAAAATAACTGGTAGCCACACATAATATTGACACTTTGGGCACAATTTGGCCATTTTCACTTAGGGGTGTACTCAGTTTTGTTGTCAGTGGTTTAGACATTATTGGCTGTGTGTTGAGTTATTAAGAGTGCACATTAAATTTACACTGTTATACAAGCTGTACACTATAACAGTGTCCTATCTTCAGTGTTATCCCGTGAAAAGATATAATAAAATATTTGCAAAAATGAGGGGTGTACTCACTTTTGTCACATAAAGTATTATAGCCAGGGGGACTGACTGCAAAAGAAAAGCCAAAAGGGACCTCAGTGCTCTGCCCCGATTGGACCTCAATGGTCTGATTGCTATGGCATCTCCTAGCTATACTGTATGTAACAATGTTATGTGATGGAAATACGACAGAAAGTTGATAGAAACACTGAGAAAAAAATACTTAGATTTTTTTCTAAACATAAAACTACAATTTTCGGCCCATTACAGACACTACCAGGCCTTCGCTATACACGTATCTATAAAGATAATACTAGCGCTAAACCCACTATACCTTGATTGGCCGCTAGATACTGGCAAAATACCCTTACTTTGCCAAAAGAATAAGTATAAAAGTGAAATAAAATAATAATTTTATAGTAATCTGTGCCACTCCAAGTTATTAAAAAAAGGTTATAAATAGGGTAAAATAGAGTAAATAGACCGAAAGGAAATACTTAAATTTTTAATTTTTTGTTCTTTATTTATCCACCAAAAATAGTTATAGACACTCAAAAAACTATTAAAATCAATTATTTGATAGAGATCAATAATTAAATAATGCGCATATAAAATTTTTGTGGCACAGCTACAAATAAAATATACAGTACAGACCAAAAGCTTGGACACACCTTCTCATTCAAAGTTTTCTTTATTTTCATAACTCTGAAAATTGTAGATTCACATTGAAGGCATCAAAACTATGAATTAAAACGTGTGGAATGAAATACTTAACAAAGAAGTGTGAAACAATTGAAAATATGTCTTATATTCTAGGTTCTTCAAAGTAGCCACCTTTTACTTTAATTACTGCTTTGCACACTCTTGGCATTCTCTTGATGAGCTTCAAGAGGTAGTCACCGGAAATGGTTTTCACTTCACTCGTGTGCCCTGTCAGGTTTAATAACTGGGATTTCTTGCCTTATAAATGGGGTTGAGAACATCAGTCGTGTTGTGCAGAAGTCTGCTGGATACACAGCTGATAGTCCTACTAAATAGACTGTTTGAATTTGTATTATGGCAAGATAATGCAGCTAAGTAAAGAAAAACGAGTGGCCATCATTACTTTAAGGCTATGTGCGCACTAGAAATGTGAAGTTTCTCAAGAAAATTTCTTGAGAAACTTCTGCCAGTGAAAGATTTCCGGACCTGCGGAAAAAATCCGCATGCGGATTTGCCGTGGATTTGCCGCGGATTTACCGCGGATTTACCGCAGGTTTGTCCCTGCAATAAATAATAAAGATAATCGATAGACAGATAATGGATAGAGGGAAAGATGGATAGATGAATAGATAGATAGAGGGATAGATAGATAGATGAATAGATAGATAGATAGAGGGATAGATGGATAGATAGATAGAGGGATAGATAGATAGATAGATAGATAGATAGATAGATAGATAGATAGATAGATAGATGAGAAAAACCTATATAATGTTCCACCTCCCTGCATTTTCTAAGCTGGCACCCTTTAGTGACTTTCATGTGGCACTAAAGGGTGCTTAGCCTTGTATTTAGCCATAAAATAAATAAATAATTAAAAAAAAAACGACGTGAGGTCCCCCCATTTTTTGTAGCCAGCTAGGGTAAAGCAGACGGCTGCAGCCTGCAGACCACCAGGCAGGTAAGTAGATAGTGACTACCTACCTGCCCTGCTGTCAGCCCCTCTCCCCCGGCTCAGAGCGACCATGTGACTGCTCCCACCGTGATATTGCAGCTTCCTGTGATGTCATGACGACTGGGCTTGCGCTTATGCTGCCTTGTCGACAGGCATCACAGCTGACATCATGTAGCCGCCCTGCTGGGCGGGTACATGGTGCCTGAGTCCCCGCCCCCCCTCTCACATTCCATAGTTCAGGGGCCTCGCTGCCTGTACGCTGCATGCAGCCTCCATGCTGCTGGCGGCGTGCAGGCAGTGGACCCCTTGCTGAACACTGCCTGTGCTGGGGTCGTGCAGTCAGCGCTGTATATCAGGTGATAGATTCCTGGGCGCTCTACAGATGGGAGCGCTGTATACAGCGATGATCAGCCGCCGGCCATTTGGGTGCATTGCAGCCATTTGGTAAATTCAAAAAAGTTCATTTTTTTCTCATTAATGTAATGTACACTCTACAACACATCTTGACAGAAAAAACAGAAATGCAGAAGTTTGTGCAAATTTTTTAAACAAGAAAAACTGAAATATGAGACGGTCGTAAGTATTCAGACCCTTTACTCAGACACTCATATCTAAGGGTACTTTCACACTTGCGTTGAACGGCATCCGTAGCATTGCGTTGTGTGACGCATGCAACAGATGCGTTGCATATAGTGGCACAACTGATGCTACGGATCGTACAAAATAACGCAATCCATTATAGGTTTTTTTCCTTGACTTTACACATCTGGGCATGCGCAGTTGTGTAAAGACGGATGCGTTAACGGAATCCGTCAAATGACAGATTCTAACGGAATCCGCCACCATAGGCGTCCATTATAAAAACAACGGACGCCAACGGATTCCTGCAGGTTGCTTTTTTTGACACTCCGCAAGGCGCAGAAAAACGCTACATGCAGCGTTCCATCCGCCCGGCGGTCACTGACGGTCAGCGACAAAACAACTGATGAGCCGTGGGGCGGATAAAACGCTAGACCATCCATTGCTATTCGTAGCTAATAGAAGTCTATGAGGAATAAAACGGTTTCCTGCAACGGTTACCATAATTCCTCAAGGCTGCAGATAGCAACGGAAGCCGTCCAACGCAAGTGTGAAAGTACCCTAAGTCACATACTGTCCATTTCCTTGTGATCCTCCTTGAGATGGTTCTACTCCTTCATTGGAGTCCAGCTGTGTTTAATTATTTGGTGGAAAACTACTGTTTGGGCACACGGCAGAGCTTGGAAGGTAATGAGCACCATATGACTTTTTGAACGCAAAAATAGTGGCAATCGATAGTGGATGTTATGTTGCTTTTGGAGAGTCCCTGACGTGTCTAAACAATGGAAAACCCAAGTGACCCCATTTTAGAAACTAGACCCCTCAAGGAACTCATCTAAATGTGTGGTCAGCACCTTGATCCCCCATAATATGGCGATACCTAATATATGGTGGTAAACCAGTTTTCAGACACACTGATAAGCTTTAAAGAGAACCTTTCACCACTTTTTTGCCCTATCAGCTGTGGCCACCACCAGTGAGCTCTTATATACAGCATTCTAACATGCTGTGTATAAGAGTCCAGGCCGCTGTGAGAACATAAAAATCACTTTATAATACTTACCTACCGGTCGCTCGGTTAGCCTAATGGGCGTCTCCATTCTCCGGTGCCGGCGCCGCCTCTTTCAGCCATCTTCGTCCTTCTTCTGAAGCCTGTGTGCATGACGCATCTACGTCATACACACTCGCTGATCCTGAGCAGGCGCACTACAATACTTTAATCTGCCCTGCTCAGAATGCCGGCGAGTGTTGATGACGTCGGACCCGTCATGCACCGCGGCTAGAGAAGAAGGAGCATAAAGATTGCCTAAAGAGGCGGCGCCGGCACTGGAGAACGGAGACGCCCATTAGGCCAACCGAGCGACCATTAGGTAAAAGTGTTTTTTATGTTCTCACAGCAGCCTGGGCTCTTATATACAACATGTTAGAATGCTGTAAATAAGAGCCCTGTGGTGGTAACCACAGCTTATAAGGCAAAAAAATGGTGACAGGTTCCCTTTAAGGGCAAGGAGTGACTTTTTGGAGCGCAGACTTGGATAGGCACCATGTTGCATTCGGACAGCTCCTGAGGTGCCAAACAATTGAAACCCCCCACAAGTTAGTCCATTTTGGAAACGACACCCCTCGAGGAATTATCAAGGCTCATAGTTATAGTAATGATGTTAATGCTTTTGGTTTTACTGTTGCACAAATTAATAATGTGATGGTATGTGTAAGATGTGCGAAGTACATCAGACTATAAAAGGGTGTTGTGTCAAGAGGCTAAAACCAAATTCTATCATGAATGTGAAGTAATCCTTAATGCAAAGGCCATGTTTATCAGGTCAGGTTTCACAATGGTAAATTGTGTCCTTTCATATTCCCCTATTGGAGTATACTCTGCAGCTTTTCTGTGTTAACCTAGTACAATATTGGCACCATTAGTTTCAGAAGTACTTGGACCCGTGCCTTAATGACTGATAAATATTAGGGTGTTGATCACTCCCTCCTGAAACTGAAGGAAGCTTTGTATAGCAATCCACAAAACTTTAACATTTTCCCTCTTGGATTCTCTTATTGATGACCAGGGTAGATTCATTTTAGACTAACTTTTCTTAAACTAAAAATTGCAAACTTGGTATGCACAATAGCTAATTGGTATCTCCCAAATAAGGATCAGTTTCTGCCGATGGGGCAGTACAGCTCACTATGGTCTGGTATCAGAGACAGGAGCCAACTTAACTCGGTCACCGCGCAAAATACGCGGTGACAAGAACTTTTGGCACGATATATGTACGGTAGTTTGCGGGAACGCACTTCACGCAGCAGAAATCCTGAAGGGGTTAATGCTAAAGCTGTTTGGAGGCAGCAGAAATGAAATGATGTAAGAATGGGAAATCAATCATAACCAAGGTTTCTTGTTTTGTTTTGGTTTTTTTTTTTACCTTGGAAGCAAAACATTGCTAGACCTTTTCTTTTTTTTTGTATCTGCAATTAAAATACATGCCTTATCCTGCCAGGAATGCAAGTCACAAGATGCTGAATAATATTTAATAGGGTTTTCCAGGAATAACACACCCTTCAGCCTATCAGATACCAACTGGTTAAAATAATAGAAATGTTACTAAAAGAGAAGAGCGAACTTGATCGGTAAAGTTTGTAGGGTCATACCGAACATGGACTTTAAAAAAAATAAAGAAAAATCAGTGTCTGAGTTTGAATGCTTTACATACGCGGACCACCTGTTTGAGCATCGCTGTGGTCGGGAACGCTTGGTGCTTATCCCAGTGCGAGCCGCTTGCAGTCTCTGAATGGCTCTCACTGGAGGTAACAATAACGCCCACCCCCGAAAATGCTCTGTTTATGGCTGGCTATATGTGGGTGGAAAGACAAACTGCCAATCAGTGACTTCCATTGGGGCTCAGGATCTGGGATCAGGTTCAGGTCAAGTCCGGATCCCAAACTGAACTTTATCTAAAGTCCTGCTGAACCCCGAACTTCCATGGGTCTGCTCATCTCTAGCTACTAACCCTCCACAGGTATAGCACTGCTCTTGATGACTATTTAGAGACTCAGCTGACTACAGCATACATCACCAATCAGTGAGCTCAGCGGCGGCTCTGGCAATGTGGATGTGCCGCCCCTGCAGCAGTCGAACCGCTAGGATCCGGGGTCTGCTGTGGCTCGAGGGTCTCCGTACCCGGGGGCTCGCGGCCACTTCAAATGCAAAGGGGGTATTTAGAGGGGATAAGAGTTCGTGAAGCCACCCGTGGTTCGCGATAAGGCGAGTACCGCCGCTGCCGATGGGAGTACCCGGGGAGATGGAGTGGGGCAGCCAGATGACGTTCCCTCCACGGGTAGGGGAGGCCCCAGGAATCTGGATGATAGAGGTGTAGGGGAGCGTGGTGCAGATTGGAAGCAGGGGAGGACAGCGTACTCACTCAGACAGTGTTGGTAGTGATGCGACCGCAAAGCAGATTCCGACACAAAGGTAAACCAAGTCTCTGGGTGCCGCTGCCTCTCTGGGGGAAGCTCGTCCGGGAGTCCGCTCCCTTTGGTGTTGCGGTTGGTTGGTACCTTGCCTCCATGCACTAGTGTTAGATGTTCTGTGTGACCCATCGGCCTGAAGCTTTCAGGGTCCCACTGCCCACGAGTAGGTAATAAAGCTGTGCTCTCGATGGCTGACACTTGGGATTTCAGTGGGCTTCATAAGCTGGAAAGCCCTATCCCCCTTGTTGTGTTGATGCCTTCGATCTCTGAGCTCTTGGGGAAAGTTCATAAAGAGACTATCCTCCACAGGTTAATTATCAGGTTGCGTGAATCTACTCCCTGATCTAGGGTCCAGTACCCCGCTGTCCTCGGTACCAGTTCGGTTACTAGGTACTCCGGTGCCGACTGTTCCCCAAAACTAAGCCTGGCACCTTTCTCCAATACCCTGCAACCGGGTCTCTGACTCCTTCGGTCCCAAACCACCGTCTGGGACCTAGCCAACGTCTCCCAGGGAGCTCAAACTCCCCCTAGCTCCTCACTCTCTGAGGGCTATCACTCAACTAACTCTGCTCCTCCTGTGACGCCCTGGACTAGCCAGGTAGTCACAGACAGGCCCTTGCACAAACACCCGTACCCTAACAAGGTAACAGCAGCCAACCTAAAAACCCTGAGTCACCCCTCTCAGATCTTGACGTTCACACCAGGGGGCGGAGCCAGGTGGTTGGCCACGCCCACCGAGGAGTTCGGATAGCCTGAGGCGGGAAAAACACAACAGATCTGTTAGGAGGGAGAGGAGAGTAGTCTAGAAGGAGTAAACGTCTGTCAAAGATCTGGGTCGTAGCCCGGATACCCTGTGGCCAGGAGGCAGACAGTGGTTGCCAACTGCAGGAGCCGGGAAGACGGCTGGTGGAACCGTAAGGGACCGGGACAGGGTAGTGGCCCGCCGGTACCGAACTGGGGAACCGACTGGAAACCGAAGCACCAGGAGAGGTACTCAGACTCAGAACGAGGCCCAGAAGCCACTGGACCGAGTCGAATTCACTGATTGAGGTCTGGACCTTAGGTTCTTTCCCACCCAAGTCCCGACTGAAGACAACAGCCCAACGAGGGGGATAGAAAGCCACCGCTCAGGCAGAGAGATCCCACGGACCAGCGTCTGCGGGCAAACGGGCTCTCCCGACACACACAAAGCCGGTGAGCGGACTACCGTCGCTGAAGCATAGGCAGTCACAATCTACAAAATGAGGTGCAGGAGAAAGGCGGGAACCACCGAACCGGGTGGGGGACCAGACGCAGCCGGCTGTGGGCACCGACCACCATCTTTTTGGTTTACCAGAGACTCCGGTGTATCTGTCATAGTGAGTACAACAGTGCCCTCGGGCCGCGCACCGCACTAACACGCCCACACCTCGCAACCACCGGGCCCTGGGACCATCACCCCCTGCCCACGGAGGGGTCAACACCAGGCTGCACAACACCGTCCCCGGGAGCCTAGTTAACGGCAGCGGTGGTGTCCACACTCACCACAACCCGTGGGTGGCGTCACGAACTTAAATCCCTAAACACCATGGCCCCGGCAGTGAACCTCCCCACCGAAGACCACACCCCCTCACGTAGCGCCAGCTTCCCTTCAGAGCGACATGACCCCCGGGTCCAGAGGCGCTCGAGCCACCAACCAACGAGCCCGGATCCGAGCGGCTCGGCTGCCAGCCGAGCCCCGGGGTGGTACACTCCCACCAGTCTGTCTGACCCATAGGTGGGTGGCCCTTTTCCAGCTAAACCACCCACCGGTGTGCCTGACAGGGTGTGGTGTGAGGTGTGACTAGGATTTGGATGCTGATGGAGCAATACCAAAAGTTAGGATCCCAGAACCATGGGGGGGTTGAGTCCTGCACCAAAAGATAAAGCGTGCAGTACCCTGTGAAACCCCGACTAGTTCAGGGGCATCACATGGACATACAGCTTACTGAGCAGACAGACCTCTGTTGCTCCGAAGATAGTAGATGGCTCTCACAATATCTCAATTATTCAGTGACCTGATTGGAGGGGATTGTCTCCTTTGCTCAGTGTCAATCAAATGGTTAACAGCGGGGACCAGAGCTTCCGCTGATCCCGCTATAGTTCAGAAGCCTGCTCTAAGGACCAGAACGGATAATTACAGCTTCTCCTTAAAGCAGAGAAGAACCAGATAAACGTATTATGTTGTGCTAAAATTGGGTTTCATCAGAAATCTGGCACTGTTTGCCTTCTTTGTCTATTACTAGTGACAGAATGAGATAACTGAGAATCCATCAGTGAGCCCGCTATGACGGTCTGAGAGAGTTTTATATCTTTTTCTGAGCTGTTATTGAGGATTATATGGCCATAGACTACATTAAGGTTCAATATGCAGGAAAACAAAGTTTATAAAAGCTAAACGCTGTAATATTTTTAATGAAACCCAGTTACAAAAATTATTTTTAGCCTCAAATACGAGCATTTAAAGGGGCAGTATTGCACAACCATCCTTATTCCAATCATCACTGGGCGGTGCAGTATTTGGCCGTGGCCACAATACGGTTGATTGCACTGCGCTTCACAACTGGGCACATCTGCCTGTCACCGGGAACAGCTGATTGGCGGGTGTCAAGTATTTCATGCCCACCGATTGGATAGTGACCTGTCCTAAGAATAGGTTATCAATGGAAAGGTCCAGGACAGCCCCTTTAAGTAAACTGTACTTAGTAAAGGAAAAAATGTCCCCAAAGGTCGAAAATCCCATCTGCCCTGGTATAGACACGTCAAAATACGCCGCTGCAAACTGATGGGATGGTAAGAAAAAGACACACAGCGCACAAGTAATAAAACACTAAAGACTGAACCGTGTAATGTTACTGTACTCACAGAATAATGGCAATGTGTCATTTATATAAAAGAAAATACAGAATTGCAGAAGTTGTTGTTTTCCCACCTAAGGCCAGAACATAACATATGTACATTACATGGCTGCCTCTTCTGAGAGGTGGAGGGAGTAATATCCACCCTGTACCGGGTAACTATAACACAGTGGGAGTAATAAGCAGTGTAAATGACTAGTAGTAATGAAGGATGACACTACCAAGAGGTGTAAATGGCAGTAATAATACTGCCAGTGATAACGATAGTACTGCAGACACTGGGAGTTATAACGACTGTAGTTGTCTGTCCTGCGATGACGTCACAGGGGAATTCCTGACTGGAGCCGGAAGGCTCTGTATACATCAATGTGGGGGATATTGGGGGAGGGGCGGCTGACGCGTCCATGTGTGCCGGAGCAGAGGAGACAGTGAGGGTAACACAAGGGTACGTACTATTAGCTGGCAGCACCGTCCTGTGCCCGTCCACGGCCCACACCGCACTGGAGGAGGGCGGGAGGTGTGACTGGAAGAGGCGGGACCCGGACTGACACCGAGCGGCGGAGACACAGTCAGTCACAGATGGCTGAGCGGAGTGCGGAGTGGAGTGTCACAGCAGGTGAGTGCCCCGGGGATCGTCCTGTGTGCGCTAGTGGCCCTGTATACGGACCACCAGTCCCGAGTGCGGCCCGATAGCCCTGTATACGGACCACCAGTCCCGAGTGTGGCCCGATAGCCCTGTGTACGGACCGCCAGTCCCGAGTGCGGCCCGATAGCCCTTTATACGGACCACCAGTCCCGAGTGCGGCCCGATAGCCCTGTATACGGACCACCAGTCCCGAGTGTGGCCCGATAGCCCTGTGTACGGACCGCCAGTCCTGAGTGCGGCCCGATAGCCCTGTATACGGACCACCAGTCCCGAGTGCGGCCCGATAGCCCTGTATACGGACCACCAGTCCCGAGTGTGGCCCGTCAGCCCTATGTACGGACCGCCAGTCCCGAGTGTGGCCCCTTAGCCCTATGTACGGACCGCCAGTCCCGAGTGTGGCCCCTTAGCCCTATGTACGGACCGCCAGTCCCGAGTGCGGCCCGACAGCCCTATGTACGGACCACCAGTCCCGAGTGCAGCCCTATGTACGGACCACCAGTCCCGAGTGTGGCCCGTCAGCCCTATGTACGGACCACCAGTCCGGAGTGCGGTCCGATAGCCCTGTATACGGACCACCAGTCCCGAGTGTGGCCCCTTAGCCCTATGTACGGACCGCCAGTCCCGAGTGTGGCCCCTTAGCCCTATGTACGGACCGCCAGTCCCGAGTGTGGCCCCTTAGCCCTATGTACGGACCACCAGTCCCGAGTGCAGCCCTATGTACGGACCACCAGTCCCGAGTGCGGCCCGACAGCCCTATGTACGGACCACCAGTCCCGAGTGCGGCCCGACAGCCCTATGTACGGACCACCAGTCCCGAGTGCGGCCCTATGTACGGACCACCAGTCCCGAGTGCGGCCCGACAGCCCTATGTACGGACCACCAGTCCCGAGTGCGGCCCTATGTACGGACCACCAGTCCCGAGTGCGGCCCTATGTACGGACCACCAGTCCCGAGTGCGGCCCTATGTACGGACCACCAGTCCCGAGTGCGGCCCTATGTACGGACCACCAGTCCCGAGTGCGGCCCTATGTACGGACCACCAGTCCCGAGTGCGGCCCTATGTACGGACCACCAGTCCCGAGTGCGGCCCTATGTACGGACCACCAGTCCCGAGTGCGGCCCTATGTACGGACCACCAGTCCCGAGTGCGGCCCTATGTACGGACCACCAGTCCCGAGTGCGGCCCTATGTACGGACCACCAGTCCCGAGTGCGGCCCGATAGCCCTATGTACGGACCACCAGTCCCGAGTGTGGGGCGCGAGCCCTATGTACGGACCGCCAGCCTCGAGTGTAGCCCATTAGCCCTATGTACGGAGTACCAGTCCCGAGTGTGGCCCGTTAGCCCTATGTACGGACCACCGGCCTAGAGTGTGGCGAGTGAGCCCTGTGTACGGACCGCCGGTCCCGAGTGTGGGGCACGAGCCCTATGTACGGAGTGCCAGTCCCGAGTGTGGGCCGTTAGCCCTATGTACGGACCGCCGGCCTCGAGTGTGGGGAGTGAGCCCTATGTACGGACTAGGCCTGTGGCTGTGTGGAGCTGCCATATGTGCTGTACCCCGGCACTGCTCACTTGCCCCCTGCACCACTGTAGGCTGTCTGGATTGTAGAGCCATGTGACAGAATTGAAGGTTGTTACTGTGCTCTAAATTATCCACGTCAGTTCTGGAAGGTAATCCACTTCATTATTTTATCAGGATTTTCTTGCATTTCCACGTAATGATGACCATATTTAATTTCCTTCATTATTTTTTTTTTTTTTTGCCTTTTAAATTGATTTTTTTTTTTCATCAAGTAAAAATAGGCTGTAACTTTTATTGTCGGTTCAACTGTTTGTTACTGTGGCATTTCGGGTCTGTGCGCGCGTTGTTGTGTTTTCTCGCTAAATATTCGCCGCTTGTTGTGCTTTATTATCCTGGTATCTGTATATATTTTCCTTTTTAATGTGATGGAATATACATATTATTTAATAAATGATATATTGTATCCTTATATAAGTGTGTTATTCTTCTTTGTAGGATTTATCATTGATTTATTTGTACTCACCTTTTTATCCTTTTGTGGATTGGTATCTGATATACTGTAGTGCTGCAGCTTGTGTACACAGCATGGTTATCGTGAAACGAGTGTTTGTATAAAGCTTATTTCCCAATTCTCTTGCAGTGTAAATGCCCCTTAAGACATTAATGCAGCAGGGTTTTCCCCATGATTGTTGCTATCCGCATAATTCTGGAGCATTTTGCTTAGTAAATGTGTGCACGGTTGGAAGGTATTTTCAGTTTTGTTAAGAATTGACATTCTGCTTCTTACAATTGCCATAAAACGCTTTTTGTGAACATAGACATTTACAGTTTGTGTTAAGTTTTTTTTCAACCCACAGTCCATCCACCGAGGTTACGTCATGCCTGGGAATTTCCTAGCTGCTTTTTATAGGGTGGGTGATAACTTTCCCCATCCCCCAACACAACTCTGAGCTCTATATTTTGTGTAAAGGATTACTATAGTGGGGCAGTTTCCTCCTGCTAAAGAAGTCATGTCAGCTTGTCTGCTAAATAATACTTGGAAATGAGAATTATTTTATGATCATAAAAAACTCTTTTCACACTGTGTTATCCCCTGTTCACTAGTTCCATCAGGGCTTCCGTCTAAACCCCCCAGGATTCAGATGTATGTGCTGCGCCGACGGGGCCATTGACTATAATGGTGCAGACTGAGTCACGGAGTGCTCTCCCCTGCACCATTTTCGGCCATGTACACCTCCTAGAGGGAGATTCCTAGAAGCCGTATACCATGTCTAGGTGTCCGCCTCCAGTAAGTGTATACAACAAAAATAGTGCACGAAGGAGCACACAGTGACTTCGTCTGCACCATTATCAGGGCCGTATTTGCCACTAGGCACCCGTGGTCCCGTGCCTAGGGCGGCACGTTGCGGGGGGCGGCACTTTCTGGTAGCAAAAAAAATATATATATAAATTTTTTTTTTTTTTTTTACATCCCCGCCCCCCGTTCCTCCCTCCGTTACACTCGGCTGTGTTCTGGGGGGGGGATTTTGGGAGGGAGGAGAGGCGCACTTCTGCTGTCTATTTAAATACATGGCGGGCGCCAGGCATAGTGAGCTGACTAACCCCGGAAGTTCCATGGCTTGCACTTCCAGGGTCAGAGGCGCGCGGGCGCGACAATCAGCTCACTAGCCCGTGCTGCAGCGTCCAATGCTGCAGCTGACACACGCCGCGGAAGAGGACCCATCTTCAGCTGGAGCAAGCCAGAAGAGGAGCCAGCCAGAGCAGGGCGGCGAGCACAGGAGCAGGTAAGGCAGAGGCAGAGCCTAGAATGTATGGGCTCCTTACAGGTTAGTTGATGATGGTTGCAAATTGCGATGCCTCTTTTTGTCCACTGTAATCATGCAAGGGGAGGCTGGGGGGAGAGAGGCTGAGGCTGGGGGAGGCTGGGAAGAGAGGGAGGCTGGGAAGAGAGGGAGGCTGGGAAGAGAGAGAGGCTGGGGGGAGTCTGGGAAGAGAGAGAGAGGCTGAGGCTGGGAAGAGGGGGAGGCTGGGAAGAGAGAGAGAGGCTGAGGCTGGGAAGAGAGAGGCTGAGGGGAGGCTGGGAAGAGAGAGAGAGGCTGGGAAGAGAGAGAGAGGCTGGGAAGAGAGAGGCTGAGGGGAGGCTGGGAAGAGAGAGAGAGGCTGGGAAGAGAGAGAGACTGAGACTGGGGGGAGGCTGGGAAGAGAGAGGCTGAGGCTGGGGGGAGAGAGGCTGAGGCTGGGGGAGGCTGGGAAGAGAGGGAGGCTGGGAAGAGAGAGAGGCTGGGGGGAGGCTGGGAAGAGAGAGAGGCTGGGGGGAGGCTGGGAAGAGAGAGAGGCTGGGGGGAGGCTGGGAAGAGAGAGGCTGGGGGGAGGCTGGGAAGTGAGAGAGAGGCTGGGGGGAGGCTGGGAAGAGAGAGAGAGGCTGGGGGGAGGCTGGGAAGAGAGAGAGGCTGGGGGGAGGCTGGGAAGAGAGAGAGGCTGGGAAGAGAGAGAGACTGAGACTGGGGGGAGGCTTGGAGGAGGGAGGCTGATGCTCAGGGAGGCTGGGAGGCTGATGCTGGGGGAGGCTTGGAGGAGGGGGGCTGGGAGGAGGGAGGCTAATGCTGGGGGAGGCTGGGAGGAGGGAGGCTGATGCTGGGAGCAGGGAGGCTGATGCGGGGGGAGGCTGGGAGGAGAGAGGCTGATGCTGGAGGAGGCTCATGCTGGGGGAGGCTGGGAGGAGAGAGGCTGATGCTGGAGGAGGCTCATGCTGGGGGAGGCTGGGAGGAGAGAGGCTGATGCTGGAGGAGGCTCATGCTGGGGGAGGCTGGGAGGAGAGAGGCTGATGCTGGGGTAAGCTGGGAGCAGGGAGGCTGATACTGAGGGAGGCTGGGGGGAGAGAGGCTGATGCTGAGGGAGGCTGGGAGGAGAGAGGCTGATGCTGGGGTAAGCTGGGAGCAGGGAGGCTGATGCTGGGGGGAGAGAGGCTGATGCTGGGGGAGGCTGGGGGGAGAGAGGCTGCTGCTGGGGGAATGGGAGAGAGGGGCCAATGCTAGAGACAGAGGACAAGGGTTGAGGGATAGAGCAATGACAATATCGATGGGGGGAGTGTAAGGACTCAGAATAAGAGGGGGGCAGCATTGGGAGCTCATTATGGAGAAGGGGCAGCATGTGTGGGCTCAGTATGGAGTGGAACAATGTAGGGGGAGTCAATATCAAGAGTGGGGTAGTGTGTGTGTGTGTGTGTGTGTGTGTGTGTCTCAGCATAAGCGTTAGTGTGGTGGTCTTAGTATGATGAGTGGGGCAGCATGGAGGTGTCATTATGGAAAAGAGGAAGGCAGCATTAGGAGCTCATGGAGAGGGGCAGCATGCATGGGACACTGTGAGGAGGGGCAGCATGCATGGGACACTGTGAGGAGGGGGCAGCATGCATGGGACATTGTGAGGAGGGGGCAGCATGCATGGGACACTGTCAGGAGGGGGCAGCATGCATGGGACACTGTGAGGAGGGGGCAGCATGCATGGGACACTGTGAGGAGGGGGCAGCATGCATGGGACACTGTGAGGAGGGGGCAGCATGCATGGGACACTGTGAGGAGGGGGCAGCATGCATGGGACACTGTGAGGAGGGGGCAGCATGCATGGGACACTGTGAGGAGGGGGCAGCATGCATGGGACACTGTGAGGAGGGGGCAGCATGCATGGGACACTGTGAGGAGGGGGCAGCATGCATGGGACACTGTGAGGAGGGGGCAGCATGCATGGGACACTGTGAGGAGGGGGCAGCATGCATGGGACACTGTGAGGAGGGGGCAGCATGCATGGGACACTGTGAGGAGGGGGCAGCATGCATGGGACATTGTGAGGAGGGAGCAGCATGATGTGAGGTCAATGTGCAGATCATATTTCGTAATTGAGGAAGGTGTGGAGGGTATAATTTATAAGGGAGGGCAGTGTGTAGTTTATTAGGGGCAGTGTGACAGTCACAGTATATAAGTGGGGACGGTGTGGTGGGAATATTTTATACCCATGCTATGTTTTGATGTTCCCGTGGTGATCCCCATTGGGGGGGGGGGTTAGTGCCCTTCATTTCTCATTTATATTTTTTAAAGTGTTTTACAGAGTAGATCTGCCTTAAACAGATGTCGTGTGCGAAAACTCAGTGTTACGTTGTCAATAAGGGGCGCGACCACTTAAAGTGCCTAGGGCAGCACGAAGGCAAAATACAGCCCTGACCATTATTGTCAATGGCCCTGTTGGTGCTCACAGAAACCCCAGCAAAAAAGGATTCGGACTTTTGCGTCTCTGAACAGGGGTTGAAATGCATTATGTAAGCAACGTTACATTATAGATCATATTACAGATGACACTAGATGCTATAAGAAAATTGTTTAAAAGAACGGAGAGTTTTCAGTGGTTGATACCATCTTTTCAGTTAGCCATTAAAAGGTAATAATAGCAAGCTTTCGAGACTAGTAGTCTCGAAATAGTATTCTCGAAAGCTTGCTATTATTACCATCTTTTCAGTTAGGCCGGGGCCACACGGGGATTACTACGGTCCCCTCGCATGACACTCGGCTCACGCTGGCAGTACAGCAGAGCCGAGAGTCATGCAAGTGTGACTGCGACTGAGGTCCAATCATGCAAGCGGACCTCAGCTGCGGGGGACGGGCCGGCACTGAGGAGTTAAGGGCCAATGCTGCGGAGGGCGGTGGCCGACGCTGAGGAGGGGAGAGAGGGATTTAACCAGGGCTGTGGAGTCGGTAAGCCAAACCTTCGACTCCGACTCCGACTCCTCAAATTCTCTTGCACCGACTCCGACTCCGGCTCCGGCTCCGACTCCGGCTCCGACTCCGACTCCGGCTCCGACTCCGACTCCGGCTCCGACTCCGACTCCTACATATATTGCTTATAGTTAGGTGAAAAATTTATTGTAGTACATGAATATGTGTATGTGAACATCAGACATTTAATAATTTTTATGATACAATAATCAAGATATTTGGATAGAACATAAAATATATTTATTGGAATACAACTTTAGAACACAAAAAACTGTAATAAATTGTAAATATGTAATACACTATGTAATATACAGTAGATTACATATATATCTTGTGTGTGTGTATATACACTGTATATATATATATATATTATATATATTACATATTTACAATTTATTAGTTTTTTTGTGTTCTAAAGTTGTATTCCAATAAATATTTTATGTTCTATCCAAATATCTTGATTATTGTATCATAAAAACAATTAAATGTCTGATGTTCACATTGTACTACAATAAATTTTTCACTTAAATATAAGCATTATACTAAATGTTGTTATTTAGTAAAATATTCAGCACATTCTGCATTGCACTCCTGTCCCCAATTTATTATATATTTTAGGAGTCGGAGTCGGTGCATTTTATACCGACTCCGACTCCGACTCCACCAAAATGAGCTCCGACTCCGACTCCACGACTCCGACTCCGACTCCACAGCCCTGGATTTAACTCCCTCTCTCCTCCGTAGACGGCTATAGCCATACTCGCCCTGCACTCGCGGTACACCGGTATTCCGCGAGTGCAGTGCGATTTTTCTCTCGCCCCATACACTTGAATGGGTGCGAGAGAAAACAGGATCGCATTACAGTGGCAGCATGCTGCGATTGTTTTCTTGGTCCGATTAGGGCTGAGAAAATAATTGCTCTTGTGCGCTGATACACAGGCTAATATTGGTCCAAGTCGAATGCGATGTTTTGGTTTTTTTGGCACTCCACTTGCTCCAATTTTCATGCCATGTGGCTTAGGCCTTAGCCATTAAAAGGTATCAACCACTGAGGACTCTTAGTTCTTTTAAACAATTTTTTTATCTCTACTGAGATGCTATGGATGATGAGTCACAGCCAGAGAATTGGGCAAGGCAAAATTCTTTGTAAAACCCTGATGTAGCTGACACTGCTATTTCTGTAGAAGAAGGAACTGCTGTGTCGCCTGCAATGCTGTTTCCAAGTTATCACTTTTCTTGTGCAGAAGTGGATTTTTATAAAACTGCTAAGTTAACCCTTTCAAGTCCAAAATATAATTTTCTTTACTCTGACTGAATTCAGTAACGTTTTTAGGCTCGATGTAGCTATACTGATTCATTAATATTTAATTTTTGCTACTTTGTTATACTTTTTATATTTTACTTTTTTTTATCGTGGAGACGGCACTTTTTTTTTTTTTTTCAGGTGGGTTTCACTTACAATTCGCCTGCAAACACACTTTAGAAAATGAACATTGTGCAGTGTCCAAACATCTGCTGTGCACATGTCCGTCTTGTGTCACTTCTTTTAACCACGTCAGGGTTCGGAAACCCTAGAGCAGTTAACAGAAGTGATATGCTTATTCTTCAAGCGGTTTCCGTTCAGAAGCTGCCCACTAAAGAGAACCTGGCGTGTCAAAAAACGTTATTAACCTGCAGAAATTGTGTTAATCTGCAAGTTCATAGAGTGAAACTGCCCGGCTGGCACACTGAAAGCCCAGCTACTGGCTTTCACTCTACACCAGGGGTGGGGAACCTTTTATGCGGCCCCCGGGCACATTCCCGGGGGCTGCAGTGCTGGCGCCGCCAGCCCTTTAAATGACCACATGCACTGTTTGGGAGAACCAATGGGCTCTCCCGCTGTCCAGTAGCGTAATCAGCAGTGTGTGCCCGCCCCTCTGTCCCCTCGTGCTGCGTGTGTGCCCGCCCCTCTGTCCTCCGGAGCGATGTGCCCGCCCCTCTTTCCCCTCGTGCGGTGTGCCCGCCCCTCTGCCCTCCGGAGCGATCTGCCCGCCCCTCTTTCCCCTCGTGCGGTGTGCTTGCCCCTCTGCCCTCCGGAGCGATCTGCCCGCCCCTCTTTCCCCTCGTGCGGTGTGACCGCCCCTCTGCCCTCCGGAGCGATGTGCCCGCCCCTATGTCCTGTCGTGTGGTGTGACCGCACCTTTCAACTTCAGAGCGATCTGCCCGCCCCTCTGCCCTCCGGCCTGCACTGTCTCCGGCGCTGTGTGCGCGCGCCTGCACTCTGCTCCTCGTCCAGTACTTTGTGTACCCTCCCCCCAGAGTTGTGTGCAACGATCAGTGCTGTGTCCCTCACCCCATGCTGTCTATCACCTCAGGTTTGTGACTCCCCAGTAATGTCAGGGCTCTGCAGGTGCTGTGTGCAGAGCCCTGACATTACTGGGGGGCAGTGCTGTGTGCCCTCCCAATGCTGTGCATCACCCCCAGTGTTGTGTTCCCCCAGTGATGTCTGTGCCCCCCTCAGTGATGTCTTTGCCCCCAGCTCCTCTTATGATGTGTATGTCCCCCAGCCCTTCTTTTTTTCTGTATGCCCCCCAGCCCCTCTTGTGTTGTGTATGCCCCCCAGCCCCTCTTGTGTTGTGTATGCCCCCCAGTGTCTCCTGTTATGTGTATGCCCCCCAGCATCTCTTGCGTTGTGTATGCCCCCCAGCGTCTCCTGTTATGTGTATGCCCCCCCAGCACCTCTTGTGTTGTTTGCCTTCAGCGTCTCCTGTGACTTATACATCACATTGGAGATGCTGGGGGCATATACATCACAGGAGACACTGGGGACATACACAACACAGGAGGGGCTGTGGGCATTTACATCACAGGAGGGGCTGGGAGCATATATAGCTCCTCATGAGATGTATGTGCCTCCAGTGTCTCCTGTGATGTGTATATACAGCAGTCCCAGCGTTTCCTTTCTGTTGTGTATACGTCAGTCACAGCGTTTTCAATGTGATGTATATGCCCCCAGCCCCTCCAGTGATGTATGTGCCTTCAGTGACTCCTGTAATGTATATAGAGCAGTCCCAGTGTCTCCTATGTGTTGTGTGTGCCTCCAGTGTCTCCTATGTGTTGTGTGTGCCTCCAGTGTCTCCTATGTGTTGTGCGTGCCTCCAGTGTCTCCTATGTGTTGTGCGTGCCTCCAGTGTCTCCTATGTGTTGTGCGTGCCTCCAGTGTCTCCTATGTGTTGTGCGTGCCTCCAGTGTCTCCTATGTGTTGTGCGTGCCTCCAGTGTCTCCTATGTGTTGTGCGTGCCTCCAGTGTCTCCTATGTGTTGTGCGTGCCTCCAGTGTCTCCTATGTGTTGTGCGTGCCTCCAGTGTCTCCTATGTGTTGTGCGTGCCTCCAGTGTCTCCTATGTGTTGTGTGTGCCTCCAGCGTCTCCTATGTGATGTATATGATTTATCAAATATTATTATCACAAAGAGTTGACTGCGCTTCAGACCGAGACAGAAAAGCAGTTGTGAGAAGAAACATGATTAGTATCATCCAACATCACAGCCGCACCAAAGAGAAGCCGCTCCGGCCGCCACAGTAGGGGTGAGTTGATTGACCAAATATAGCCGGGTAATTTTCACATTGATAATTTTGTGCGGCCCCCGAAGGTTGGTAGAAATTTCCAAATGGCCCCCGGCTGAAAAAAGGTTCCCCACCCCTGCTCTACACTATAAAAGGGAGCCTATGAAAAATTCTTTTAACCTGAAGATATGAGGTTAATCTGCAGGTTAATAGTGTTCTAAAACAGCCTGGCCGCTTTTAGCCATAAAGGCTTGGCCGTAGCAGTTTGTCGCTCAGTACGTAGTAATCGGCGGCTGTAACCATGTGGCGGCACAGACTGACAGCTACCAGTGTATCGAAGAACCTAAGGGGCACTTTGCACACTATGACAAAGCAAGCCGATGCTGTGATGCCGTGCGCGATAGTCCCCGCCCCCGTCTCAGTTGCGATATCATGGTGATAGCTGCCGTAGCGAACACCTCCTTCCCTCCGCATAGCCGGCGTGAGCCGCAGGACGCAGGTAGGAGATGTTCCTCGCTCTTGCGGCTTCACACACAGCGATGTGTGCTGCTGCAGGAACGAGGAACAACATCGTAACATCAGTATTTCCCAATTCATAGAAATGCCGGACCCTACACCGATGATACAATAACGACGCTTTTGCGCTCGTTAATTGTATCATAAAGGATTTACACACTACGATATCGACTGCGACGCCGGATGTGCATCACTTTCGATTTGACCACACCACACCCAGGTGCGATGTCGTAGTGTGCAAAGTGCCCCTAAGGCTATGTTCACACAGGGCTTTTTTGGTAAGCTCTTGTTGCGTTTTTGTAGCTGCAGATTTGCCTTGCTTTTATGCAAATCCACGCTAATAAAAAGCTGCTTTTTACAGTCCCAGCAAAGTGTGAGAAATCTCATGCACACACACAGATTTTTTTCCTGACTGTTTTGTACCTGTGTTTTTGCTGCAGATTTCAAAGAATGAACTTGTCAATTCTTTGCAGCGTTTTTGCAACATTTTTTCATTGATTCAACCCATTTTGTAGAAAAAAAAACAAAAAATGCCACCAAAAACGCAGATGCCTCAAAGGAGATTTCCTACCACAAGATCAGGTTTTGGTCAGGAAAAAAACTTACCAAAAAAGCCCTGTGTGAACATAGCCTAAACGTTGGAGGCTGGTGGTAGGAATAAAGGTAAAAAATATTTTTTTTTTTTTTCTTGCAGATTTTAATCAATACTGCAAGGAAAAACGCGTCCCAGCAAAGTCTATGAGAATCCTGACTTGCTGTGCACATGTTGCTTCTTTTTTCTTTGTAGATTTTGGTGGTGAATAAAGAAGCAGCATCTGCGTTTTTCTGTAGATATAATCCACTGCAGTGCTCGTGCCCGATCAATACAATCGATTATATCTTGTCAGTGCTGCATCCGGCATGGTGTATGAGGCTCTTCATAGCTAAGTAACCGGGGGTCGTCATGGTGATGACCCAGGATTGCCATGGCAGCGATTGGGTCACTTTACAGGGACCCAATCTCTAGGGTGAGGTAAGCTACCCCTCTCCCTGCTTCCTGAATGCTGCAATCTCATTGATCACAGTATTCAAGAGGTTAAACTGACGGGAGCACTGATCTGGTCAGTTAGAAACAGGCCCCGGCAGTAACATCAGCTGTAGACTCAGCGGGGATACAGCGCAGAAACCTCCGCGATCGCCAGGGCTAAAAAACAAATGGAAAAACGCATGGAAAAAAAATGTGCAAACGCCATTAAAAATAAAAACGTTGTTCCTGCCAAAACATAGTTTTGTGTGCAGAAAATCTTCACACAAATCTGCTATGTGGGCACATACCCTTAGAAGACTATCAACCTGCAGATTAACCTCCTTTCTTCAGGTTGATAGCATTTTTGCTAGGCTCCCTTTAAGGCCCGTTTCACACGTCAGTGAAAAACACTGACGTTTTTCACTGGCGTGTAAAACACGCACATGTCCCTGCGTGTGCCGTGAATCACGGCACACGTGGGTTGTCTATGTGCAATCCGGGCTCCGTTCTCCGTGGCCCGTGATTGCACTTAGAAATCAACTCACCTGTGCCCGCTCCCGCTCTCCATGGTGCTGATCGCTCCCGCGGTGCAGCATCCGGCCGGCGCTGACCCCCACAGCAGCTGCTTCCGGGTCGGCTGTGTCGTGCATAATGAATATGCGCGACAGTAATGAGCCGGCTCAGAAGCAGCAGGGAGAACGGGCTGCAGAGGACATCGCTGGACGCCGGGTGAGTAAAAATGATTTTTATTTTAGAAGCACGTTTTTTTCTGGCACGTGTCTCACGGATCACACCACTGCGTGGTCCGTGGGACATCAGTGATGCCAGAAAAAAATGGACATGTCTCCGTGCGGCAATCACAGACACGCGGGTACACCGCACGGAGACACGTGCAGTGAAAAATCACTGATGTGTGAGCAGACCCATTCATTATAATGGGTCTGTGTATGTCAGTGATTCTGGTACGTTTAAAAAAAAAGCACAAACGTACCAGAATCACTGACGTGTGAAAGGGGCCTAACAGTGTAGAGTGAAAGCTACTGCAAGAACAATGGCAAAGCCGCCTCAGTAAAATCGCTGCAGGCATTTTCGTAAAGCAGCTTTGCCTGGGAAAACTCTAAATGACGCTGACAAATACCCTTCGGTCAGGTTGAAAATGCACTTAAAGGGAACCAGCCACCAGTATTTTTTTGATATGAAGTAAAGGCAGAGCCATGTGACACTAAGATGCGGAATCCAGGCATACCTGTTGTAGAAAGATCCAATGCTTGGTTGCTGAAATATCTTTAATCAAAGTTGCAGAAATGCACTGCACTTTTCTGCCTTCATTAAAATGGTGCCGGAGTCCACTCATGCACATACCGCGATCTCCGGTGCCATTTTATTGAAGACACTGCAGTGAAGACTGAGAGGCATCAGCATGTGCGCAGTGTTTTTGGTTTTTGTTTTTTTTTTTTTTAACATCTGCGCACACGTCCCTGCTACTCATAGTGTTCACCATAGTATTTTTAATAAAATGGTACCGGAGATGTGCATGTGTGGACTCGGCGCCATTTTAATGAGGACAGAATTACTGTGGCAATGCGCAGGTGCCGTCAACAGCAGTAATGATAGCGCGACACAATATTTAAATAAAGAAAAGGGGGCAAGCCAGGAGGACGCCAGAGGAGGAATAAAGGGTGAGGACCCGACCCACAAAGGTCCGTCTCGCTGTACCCGTCAATCAAAGTGGAGTGCATTTCTGCAACTTTGATTACAGATATTTCAGCAAGCAAGCATCGGATCTTTCTATAATTTATAACAGGTATGCCTGCATTCAGCATCTTAGGGCCATATGGCACTGCCTTTTAGTTCAATTAGAAAAATCTTGGTGGTTGGTTCTCTTTTATTCAAGGTCTGTACAGACTCATCTGTGCTTAAGAGGCTGTCAGTTTGTATCAGGAGACAAGTATTAACATTTATGAATACGATATCCATCAGGATTGTAATAAAAGAACCGGTCTTCACAACCTAAAGTGAAAGAGTGGTGGGGGGGGCGTGGCCAGCAGGCAGCATGAGCGGTCGCATCTGAGAGCAGCTCCGCAGTCCAACACTGATATATATTATTAATCCTGCTGAAATTGGTGCCTAAATACACCTCCGGATTACCTGTGGTGCGGTGAGCATTTTGATCGGTACCATGAGTAGAGGTCGCAGCGCAGCGGCGGCTGAGAAGCTGAAGAAGTTTGCTCGGGACTCCCAGCAAGATGGCGCCGGCAAGCAGGCAGAGCGGGAATCCAGTGAGGCGGAGGAGGAGGAGAGCATGGAGGCCGGATCCAAGGAATCGCAGGAGCTAACCTTGCAGCAAGTTACTTCGCAATTACTTGCAGCGATCCAGGATTCAAAAGTGTCGCTGACGGGTAAAATCGAGGAGGTGAAGATCGATGTGGGTCTCCTCCGGCTGGATTTGCAAAACCTGAGAGAGCGGGTAAAGGAGACGGAGCAGCGGATCTCCACGCTGGAAGACGGCGCAAGAGCGACGCCGGGCAGGTTGTCCTCTTTGGAAAGCGCGGCAAATAACTGGGCGCAGAGGGCTGATGATCTGGAAAATCGCCTGCGTCGCAATAATTTAAGAATTCTGGGGATGCCGGAGAGGGCAGAAGGGAGCGACCCATGTAAGTTCATGGAAACATGGCTCTCCGAAACTTTCCCTGATGCGACACTGTCAGCGGCATTCACGATAGAAAGGGCCCACCGGGTACCGGCCAGACCTCCTCCCCCAGGAGCGCAGCCCAGACCTCTCCTGGCCCGACTGTTGAGCAGCAGGGATAGAGATGCGATCCTTGGTGCGGCGAGACGCAAGGGCCCGATCTTACACAATAACGCTCCCATATTAATCTTCCCGGACTTCTCTGCGTCTCTCCAGAAAACGAGGGCATCCTTCATTCAGGTGAAAAAACGCCTTAGAGAACACCAAATTGCTTACTCCATGATCTTCCCAGCCCGTCTCAGAGTGGTTCATCAAGAGCGATCCCTGTTCTTTACTTCTCCTGCGGAAGCGGATGACTGGATCAACACTCTGAAGAGGAAGCGCTGATGCGTTACAGTCACGGGCGATGCCTGGAGGGTCGTTGTTGTGATGGCGTCGCGGTTCTGATTCACTTATTTCATCTTCTTTGGAGCGAGATTGGTGATGCGGCTCTAATCCTTGGGACGTCGTGTCTGCAATCACAGTTGAGATCGTTTTAGGATCATCCTATGAAGGTACTTGGCGTCCCTTGATACACGAAATATATATTTTTTGTTTGCTTCATTCCTCCTGGCATGCGAGTGGAGCGGGGCGCGGGATCGCAATTGCGTTCACGTCCTGATCTTCTAATCTTCTGGTTCCAGTTCGTTGAGAAGCTGCTGATCTCATCGGGAGGCGCTGGTGCGCTTGTGACCCCTCCGGAGGCATGTGAGTTTCCGGATGTGTCTATTATTGGTCTTCCATTGATCCGGTTGCCAGGTTTGGCCCTCCTCGTGAGCGGGCAGCTTGGGGTCGCACCTTTGCATGTGACGGGTCCTGCGTTCTCCGGGATCATTGTCCAACCCAGCTTGAGCTCCGGATTACTCGTCGCGGATGGGATCGGATCGAGTTGGCACCAGACGGGACATGGGACAGGCCGCTGTTGCGGCGTGGCGCCCTGAACTCTTTCATGCGATCTTGTTTTATCCTGTATTTTATTTGGATCCAAACTGGAACTTTAATCTGGGCTGGCAGCATTTGGCACCGCACTTAAGTTCATAATGTTGAATTCTGCCTAAGGTTACCATACGTTATAATAACTTACAGTCTAAGGTTACCTGCAAACTCTTCTCTTATTCCCTTCACACTCCTACCTCTTCCTCCCCCCTCCCCCTTATCAGCCTAATTCCTCATCCCCCTTTACCTCACCCCCATACCTCCTTATGGTTCTTTTAATCTCCTTTCTCCTTCAATCTTCATACTTTTTCTCCTCCTCATACCTCTATATTATCTCTCTCTCTTGCCCTCTCTTCTATTTTCTATTTTAATCTCTCCTCTTTCTCCTTCTCTTCCCTACTTCTCCTTCTTCCTCCTCCCCCCCCCTCTTTTTTTTTTTTTTCTTCTCTCTCTCCTTCCCTCCTCATCTCTCCTTCCCCTCTTTTTTCCCCTCTATCCTTTTCTTTTCTCTCTTTTACCTCTATCCCCATCTATTCTTGGCCCTTTCACTTATGCACAATTAAAGGCTATGCTGCAGGGTAATTCATATTATTGGACTGCAGGAGACGCTTAAGTCCTTGTTTGAGGACACCCCCGTACCAAGTACACCATCTAGCCACGTTGGTTCACCCTAGTCGTTGCTAGGGAAAATCTCTCCTGGTCGCACTACTGGACCAGTTCTTATCGGCTGCGTGTGCGCAACCGATAGTTTGTATTTAAGGGTACGTTTACCCAAGTTCTACTGTAGGTTAAGTTTTTGACATTTTTCCAGCAATTCAGCAAGTGGCATCTTTCAATGGCTTTAAGCTTGATGACATGGAATGTTAGGGGACTGGGCACTTCCAGGAAACGGGCGGCAGTATTTGCTCATATCAAAAGATCCAAAGCTCAGATTGTATGTTTACAAGAGACCCATTTATTGTTGGAAACCACTAGAGTGCTTCAGAAGCCTTGGGTGCAATGGGCAGCTCACTCTGTTCATTCCTCATATTCTAGGGGAGTATCGGTACTAATCCATAAAGCTCTGCGGTGGGACCCGGGTACGATTATAAAGGATAATGATGGGAGGTATGTGTTTATCCAGGCTCATATCGATGGGGTTATGATAGTGATTCTAGCCATATACATCCCCCCTGCAATGGGAATTTCGATTTTGTATGAGGCGGCTAAGTTTGCCTCACAATTCCCACAAGCCCTGGGGCTCTGCATGGGGGACTTTAATTTGATTAATAACACAGGACTGGATAGATTCAACACCCGACAGGTCCCGATCTCCCCCACAATACAAACTAGACTGAGTGCATTCCTACAGGAGGTGGGATGGTGCGACATGTGGCGGTTTTTTAACCCAGTACTGAGAGAATATACATGCTATACTCCAGGGAAAAACTCACTATCTCGAATTGATTACATATGTGGAAATGAAAGAGTCTGTGCCCATATACAATTGGTATGTCACCTGCCCAGATCAGTATCAGATCACTCCCCGGTATTTGTAGGCATTAAATGGGAAGGATGTAAATCTCGTAAACTGTCACGGAAAATTAACCCTTGGTGGCTTTCACTCTTTGGTGCCAATGACAGGATTCCTGATCAGCTCAGGGCATACACGGAAATGAACTCCGTGGAAGAGAATCACTCGGCCTATTGGGATGCGCTCAAGGCGTATTTGAGGGGATGCTGTCACTCCTCTATCTCTTATATCAAGAAACAGACGGCCAGAGAGGAGGAGGAACTGGCCACCCAAAATAGAGTGCTTGAACATAGATTCACCTCGGACCCCTCTGAGGAAAACAGATCTCAGTGGCTTCAGGCTGGGAGGAAATATCTGCTGTACTTGCAAGACAAGGCTAAGAGACATGTATTCTTCACGAGCCAGAGATATTTTGAGCAAGGGAACCAATCCAGTAGCTTACTAGCATTCCTGGTGCGTCAATCCAATAGCTCACCTGCGGTCCTTAAGATGAGAGACCCTAGTGGCGAATCAATCACTTCCGTCAATGGTATTCTGGAGGTATTTCTGGACTTCTATAGGAACCTATATGAGTCCAGACTGGCTGTGTCAAGGGAGGAGATTGCCGAGTACTTACGAGATCTGGAGTTTCCCAGATTGACTTTGGCCCAGAGATCGGCCCTGGATGAGCCCATTAGTATGGAGGAGATGGTGGAGGCGATGGGGACCCTAATAGGGGTAAGGCATCTGGGCCAGACGGACTCCCGATTGAGATTTTTGACAAATATCGAGGGGAGCTGGCTCCAGCCCTCCTGGAAACGGTTGAGGCTTCGTTCCGCAAGGGACGGTTGCCAAATTCCTTTTATGAGGCAACCATCGTCCTACTGTTGAAACCAGATAAGGATCCATTGGATTGTGGCTCGTACAGGACGATCTCTTTGTTGAACTCTGATTATAAAATTCTTACTAAAATTCTAGCAACTAGACTCAATAAAGTGATCTCCTCTATAGTACATGAGGATCAGTCGGGATTCATCCCGGGTAGGAGTACCTCGGATAATCTGAGGAGGGCGCAGGTGGTCTTACAGATGGGCACCAAGTTAGAGGAGGATTGGGCTCTGGTCTCCCTGGATGCGGCCAAAGCCTTCGACTCTATAGAATGGCCATACCTGCTGGAGGTGCTGCGGGCATTTGGTTTCGGCAACGAATTTATCAGATGGATTGAGATTATATATAAAGCTCCATCTGCTAACATTCAGGTGGGTGGCGGGGTGTCGGAAACTTTCCCTTTGGGGAGGGGAACCAGACAGGGATGTCCCCTATCCCCTCTCCTGTTCGCCCTTGCCATGGAACCGCTGGCGGTGCGCATTCGAGCGGACCCAATTTACCGGGGGGTGAGACACCGTAAGGGAGAAGAACGTTTGTCTTTGTACGCAGACGACTTGTTACTGTTTGCATCTGATCCGGATTCCTCCATTCCTAGAGCCGTGCAATTGATTGATCGTTTTGGGGAGTTCTCGGGTCTGTCAATAAACTGGTCAAAGTCGTACCTCCTCTTTCTGTCTCGGAACAGAGAGGATCTGGTGCACGACCGCATATGTAGGGTTCCGGTGGTGGATCATTTTAAATATCTCGGAATTATACTGGCGGGAGGCCCTTCGGAGATGATAGCAAGAAATATTGCCCCCTTATCTCTCCTTCCCCTCTTTTTTCCCCTCTATCCTTTTCTTTTCTCTCTTTTACCTCTATCCCCATCTATTCTTGGCCCTTTCACTTATGCACAATTAAAGGCTATGCTGCAGGGTAATTCATATTATTGGACTGCAGGAGACGCTTAAGTCCTTGTTTGAGGACACCCCCGTACCAAGTACACCATCTAGCCACGTTGGTTCACCCTAGTCGTTGCTAGGGAAAATCTCTCCTGGTCGCACTACTGGACCAGTTCTTATCGGCTGCGTGTGCGCAACCGATAGTTTGTATTTAAGGGTACGTTTACCCAAGTTCTACTGTAGGTTAAGTTTTTGACATTTTTCCAGCAATTCAGCAAGTGGCATCTTTCAATGGCTTTAAGCTTGATGACATGGAATGTTAGGGGACTGGGCACTTCCAGGAAACGGGCGGCAGTATTTGCTCATATCAAAAGATCCAAAGCTCAGATTGTATGTTTACAAGAGACCCATTTATTGTTGGAAACCACTAGAGTGCTTCAGAAGCCTTGGGTGCAATGGGCAGCTCACTCTGTTCATTCCTCATATTCTAGGGGAGTATCGGTACTAATCCATAAAGCTCTGCGGTGGGACCCGGGTACGATTATAAAGGATAATGATGGGAGGTATGTGTTTATCCAGGCTCATATCGATGGGGTTATGATAGTGATTCTAGCCATATACATCCCCCCTGCAATGGGAATTTCGATTTTGTATGAGGCGGCTAAGTTTGCCTCACAATTCCCACAAGCCCTGGGGCTCTGCATGGGGGACTTTAATTTGATTAATAACACAGGACTGGATAGATTCAACACCCGACAGGTCCCGATCTCCCCCACAATACAAACTAGACTGAGTGCATTCCTACAGGAGGTGGGATGGTGCGACATGTGGCGGTTTTTTAACCCAGTACTGAGAGAATATACATGCTATACTCCAGGGAAAAACTCACTATCTCGAATTGATTACATATGTGGAAATGAAAGAGTCTGTGCCCATATACAATTGGTATGTCACCTGCCCAGATCAGTATCAGATCACTCCCCGGTATTTGTAGGCATTAAATGGGAAGGATGTAAATCTTGTAAACTGTCACGGAAAATTAACCCTTGGTGGCTTTCACTCTTTGGTGCCAATGACAGGATTCCTGATCAGCTCAGGGCATACACGGAAATGAACTCCGTGGAAGAGAATCACTCGGCCTATTGGGATGCGCTCAAGGCGTATTTGAGGGGATGCTGTCACTCCTCTATCTCTTATATCAAGAAACAGACGGCCAGAGAGGAGGAGGAACTGGCCACCCAAAATAGAGTGCTTGAACATAGATTCACCTCGGACCCCTCTGAGGAAAACAGATCTCAGTGGCTTCAGGCTGGGAGGAAATATCTGCTGTACTTGCAAGACAAGGCTAAGAGACATGTATTCTTCACGAGCCAGAGATATTTTGAGCAAGGGAACCAATCCAGTAGCTTACTAGCATTCCTGGTGCGTCAATCCAATAGCTCACCTGCGGTCCTTAAGATGAGAGACCCTAGTGGCGAATCAATCACTTCCGTCAATGGTATTCTGGAGGTATTTCTGGACTTCTATAGGAACCTATATGAGTCCAGACTGGCTGTGTCAAGGGAGGAGATTGCCGAGTACTTACGAGATCTGGAGTTTCCCAGATTGACTTTGGCCCAGAGATCGGCCCTGGATGAGCCCATTAGTATGGAGGAGATGGTGGAGGCGATGGGGACCCTAATAGGGGTAAGGCATCTGGGCCAGACGGACTCCCGATTGAGATTTTTGACAAATATCGAGGGGAGCTGGCTCCAGCCCTCCTGGAAACGGTTGAGGCTTCGTTCCGCAAGGGACGGTTGCCAAATTCCTTTTATGAGGCAACCATCGTCCTACTGTTGAAACCAGATAAGGATCCATTGGATTGTGGCTCGTACAGGACGATCTCTTTGTTGAACTCTGATTATAAAATTCTTACTAAAATTCTAGCAACTAGACTCAATAAAGTGATCTCCTCTATAGTACATGAGGATCAGTCGGGATTCATCCCGGGTAGGAGTACCTCGGATAATCTGAGGAGGGCGCAGGTGGTCTTACAGATGGGCACCAAGTTAGAGGAGGATTGGGCTCTGGTCTCCCTGGATGCGGCCAAAGCCTTCGACTCTATAGAATGGCCATACCTGCTGGAGGTGCTGCGGGCATTTGGTTTCGGCAACGAATTTATCAGATGGATTGAGATTATATATAAAGCTCCATCTGCTAACATTCAGGTGGGTGGCGGGGTGTCGGAAACTTTCCCTTTGGGGAGGGGAACCAGACAGGGATGTCCCCTATCCCCTCTCCTGTTCGCCCTTGCCATGGAACCGCTGGCGGTGCGCATTCGAGCGGACCCAATTTACCGGGGGGTGAGACACCGTAAGGGAGAAGAACGTTTGTCTTTGTACGCAGACGACTTGTTACTGTTTGCATCTGATCCGGATTCCTCCATTCCTAGAGCCGTGCAATTGATTGATCGTTTTGGGGAGTTCTCGGGTCTGTCAATAAACTGGTCAAAGTCGTACCTCCTCTTTCTGTCTCGGAACAGAGAGGATCTGGTGCACGACCGCATATGTAGGGTTCCGGTGGTGGATCATTTTAAATATCTCGGAATTATACTGGCGGGAGGCCCTTCGGAGATGATAGCAAGAAATATTGCCCCCTTATTATCATACTTCGGGGAGAAATTTCATAGATGGAGCCAACTCCTGCTATCAGTGGCGGGAAGGATTAACCTCCTTAAAATGATAGTGCAACCAAAGTGCCTCTATATTACCCAGCATGTATTTGTACGGATTCCCCGCTCTTTCTTTCGGTCCCTGGAATCTTTAATGATCACATTTGTCTGGGGTACGTCCAGATCAAGAGTCCAATTGGCCAAATTACAAAGACCCAAGGATATGGGGGGTATGGCCCTTCCTGATCTTTATATTTACTACCTGGCCGGACAGTTGAAATATCTGGGTCAATGGACACTCCCCGGGGTCAGGGGTTCTCCGGAAGGACTCCTGGCAGAGTTCACAGGTGTGGATCTCCTGTGGCCGTTACTGACGGATCACAGGAGGGCCCCTGAGGGTCGTGTCCTCCCGATGCACAAATTGGGGGCCAGGATCTGGAAAGAGGCTAAAGCCGTATTCGGATTTCATGATGTACCAACTGAGACGCCCATATGGGATAACCTGGACCTTCCACATTTTTGTGGGTTGCCGGGGTTTGGTGAATGGAGGAATCGCGGAATAGTCTCCCTGGGATCACTGGTCCGGGATGGTGAACTCCGCCCCTTTGCACAACTGTGGACAGAATTCGATTTGCCGGAATCTCATGGGTTTCAGTATCTCCAGATTAGGCACGCCTTTCGAGCTCAGTTCTCTGGCCGTGGGGTTAGATTCTCTTCCTTCCCAGTCATTGGAATTATTATATCACAGGGCCCTGGTGGTCTTATTTCTAAACTTTACTCCTCCCTCATTCGGGCCAAGGCCATGAATAGTCCTCTTTCTGTTCGTGAGAGGTGGAGTGCCAGGATCCCTGAAATTGATGATGTAGTGTGGGACGACCATTGTCGAATCCCACACGCTGGTCTCTCCTGCAGTTAATAATAGACTGATTCAGTTATATATAATACACCAAAGTTATATCACTCCACAGAGACTGAACAAGATGAAAAAGACGAATAAATCGGTGGGGATGGGCTGTCCGAGATGCGGGAGAGACGGTGCGGATTTCTGGCACATGATATGGGATTGCCGGGTCATTCTCTCCTATTGGAGTGAGATTGTAACGACTCTTACCGCCATACTTCAAAAAGCGGTTGCTATGTGCCCAATCCTGTGTCTATTTGGGGTGGTAGATGTACACTCCTGGTCCCAAGATGAGAATCTATTAATAAAGAAGGTCCTTTTTCTGGCCCGGAAGGGCATTATACTAAATTGGATGAGCAATCCTCCCCCAACTAGAGCCTCTTGGATTGCCTTGGTAAACGCTATAATTCCATCTGAACAGTTTGTTTATAAGACAAGAGGCTCTTTAAATAAATTCAACAAAATATGGGGTAGATGGATGGGATGACCATTGACTGGAGGATCACCCGGTTCTCTGGCTGATAACCTACAATCGGTATTATCGCAATAATAGCCAATAGTGCCCCGGTAGGCGGAAAGGAGACACATGTGATACATGATACACTGCATCAGGGATATTACGGGTTCCCTGGAACCTGGGTTATACTCTCCTTGACAATATGGGCTTTGTGCCTCAAGATGGATATGTCTTGCGAGCTGACACCTTTGTTATGATTGATGTACTGTGACCATGCTGAAAGTAATGGACGTTGACTTGATTGTTGTTGCTTTATTACCCTGATTACCAACCAGTTTACATATACTTTTTTTTACTGTACAATTTGCTGACCTATTCTCTAATGTAATGATTTACTTAACTTTCAATAAAACGAGTTTAAAAAAAAAAAAAGTGAAAGAGTGGTGAACCACCCACTGCAATGTCATCATGAACAACAAGAGAAACATAGAAGTATTGTGCAAAATAAATGTGTATTTATTTGTATATAAAATTTATGAAGATGTGACAATACAAACACCACAGGTTACTTGAAGAAACCCAGGGAAGTATAAATTACGGTACATGTGTAAACTGCAGTCAATGTAACATATGTACCATTTTATTTAATGATATTATTTGAGGAATAACCTACAAAAGGGTGAGTATAACACCAGGGGCAAGGAGCTTCGACCCCTCCCCGCTGTCAAACCCTTTTTTTGATATGCATCAATACGTGTGTATTATATGCAGTGTTTTTCCTGCCAACACTCTGGGCTTTCATGTGTACCCTAATGCCAGAGGTCCCCAACTTTTCTGACCTTGAGAGCTACATTCAACTTTGAGAAAGGATCACGAGCCAGATCCCATTCCTCTCACAGTAGTGTCACCCAGAGCCCTCCATATTAATATCATGACCACAAAAGCTTTTCCAGTGACATCACACGAAGGCAGTATACCAAGATCCAAGAGTTCCTATCTTACCCCATCCATATCTGCTCTTCTGTGAAGGACTACTCACAAGTCACCATGTGTAGACCTGCTCTTCACAGCTGGTTGCTAGATCTGGTGCTAATGCGCCAATCTGGTAGACAGCTATAAGCCACCCATTGTGGGCCCACGAGCTGTATGTGGCTCCCGAGGCACAGGTTGGGGACCATTTCCCTTAGTCTATGTTAATACATAGTTGTTTTTTTTTTGCAGCGTTTTATTGTTTTTGTCTTATTTTGGGGGTGCATTTTCTTATTTCCTGCAAAAAAGAAGGTGCAGTTTACAGTATCAGCAAAAGTGAGATTGCCTTGATGTGGCTATTGCTCCGATATAGAAATGGCCATATTTGTATGCTAAATATCTCAATTAATTCTTAATTTCCTTTAGCAGTAATGCATATTTATATTCTTACATCCATGGGGTGCATGCTTTAGCATTTCAGAGTGAAACTGTCCTTTTTTTTTTTTTTGTAAAAAAATACTTTAAGGCCTCATTCAGATGTATGATTTTTGCACATAGTCTAAAATACAGTCTGTTATTCTAATATCAATAACGGTTATGTAGTATACTCTCTTCATTGCATGTGTGCACTCAGGTGGCTTGTGCAGTATCCATTATAACGACACTGTATATAGTATTTATATAGCAGTTATTCTTGTATACTTTTTACACCAAAGTAAAACTGTACGTATAAAGAACGTAAATTGCTATTGATAACTTTTTAATCGTGTATGAGGCCTGATGAGCCGAAGCAAAGAGGGGGGCCCGGGGTACTTGCTTAGGCTGCTTTCACACATCCAGTTTTTCCTGTGTGGCACAATATAGCACTTTGCAGAAAAAACGCAACCGTTTTTTTTGCCGCCGGTTGCGGGGTTTTTTGCATAGGCTTGCATTAGTGCCGTATTGTGCCGCATGGGCTTGCATTCCGTCCGGCTTTTGCCGCATGCGGCAGATTTAGCTGATGCGGTGGCCGGATGGAACGTTGTCTGGCACGTTTTTTTGTCCGGCAAAAAAAACGTATCGCGTCGCATCCGGTCGATGTGGCGTGATTTGCAATGCATGACTATGGACGCCGCATGCGGCGTCCTGTGGCAAACACCGCATCCGGCCGCCACATGCGGCTTATTCCACTGCACATGCTCAGTAGCCTGCCGCAAGCGGCAAAAAACGGTCGGGCTGCATGTCAAAAACTTATGCAAAGGATGCGGTTTTGTTACCGCATCCATTGCATAGGTTTTAGAGCCGGATTGGCCACCTCTGCTAAAAACCGGAGGTGTGAAAGCAGCCTTAGCTTTATTAAGCCCTGGGGCTCCTGTAATAGCTGCAGCTACTTACAAGTATGGCTGCTGCAGAGGGGGACGGCCACATCTTCAGTGATGTCAGACGATTCTGGCCCGCCCTTTTGTTCATTATTGCAAAGTTTGTACTGCGCATGCACTAAAGAGCCTGCCATGTACAGTACAAACAGGAACTTACCAGAAGAATGACGTTGTCGCAAGGAGAGAACATCAGTCAATCACCGCCGAGCAGGCCAGGACTCCATTTGAACCTTCTTCCTTCAGCGCTGGAGTCACCCGTTACTGGTGAATATAATGTATCTTACGTATATAGTGTGGATGCCTGTGTACAGCATAGTGCTGTGTGTATATATTATATGCAGCTTGCAGGCTCTAAGTATGTATGTGTGTGTGTAAATATATATATTATATATATTATAATGTGTGTGTATGTTAGTGGTCAGTCTTGGAGTTGTCTTTGGGGTAATTAGAATACTGCTCTGCAGCCCAGTTTCTGAAGGGAGGGGATCATGCTCTACTTCAATATGTTTATGTTGGCATTCATGTTTCCCTCAATGAACTGTAGCTCCCTACCGCTGGTAACACTCATGCTGCCTCAAACCATGACACTCCCACCACCATGCTTGACTGAAGTCAAGACACACTTGTCTTTGTACTCCTCACCTGGTTGCTGCTACACACGCTTGACACCATTTGAACCAAATAAGTTTATCTTGGTCTCATCAGACCACAATCTTGGTTGTACTCATCCTTCTTCCTCCAAACACAGTGAGTAGAGTTGATACCAAAAATTTCTAGTTGGGCTCATCTGACCACATGCCGCCTCTGGATCATCCAGATAGTCACTGGCGAACTTCCTGGACATGTGCTGGTATGAGCAGGGATTACTTTGCATGCCCTGCAGAATTTGAATCAATGATGGCGTAGTATGTTACTAACTGTAATCTTTGAGACTGTGGTCCCAGCTCTATTCGGGTCATTGACTAGGTCCTCCGTGTAGTTTTGCATTGATTCCTTACCTTTCTCAGACTCATCCTTACCCAACAGGTGAGATTTTGCATGGAGCCCCAGACTGAGTAAGATTGACAGTCATATTGTGTTTCTTCCATTTTCTAATAATTGTGCCAACAGTTGTTGTCTTCTTGCCAAGCTGCTTGCCTATTGTCCTGTAGCTCATCCTAGCTTTGTGCAAGTCTCCAATTTTGTCCCTGGTGTCCTTCACAGCTCTTTGATTTTGGCCATGATGGAGACGTTGTAGTGTGATTGTGTGTGTGGACAGGTGTCTTTCAAACAGGTGCAAGTAATACAGGTAATGAGTGCAGAGTAGGAGGGCTTCTTAAAGAAAAAATAACAGGTCTCTGAGAGCCAAAAATCTTGCTGGTTGGTAGATGATCAAATTCTGATTTCATGTCAGATAGTGAGGAAAAACATGCATATGTGTCTTTTTAGATAGTGTATGTAAACTTCTGGTTTCAACTATATTTCATGCAACAAAATACAAATTGATTATTTAAAAATCATATAATGTGATTTTCTGATTATTTTTTTGGCGGGATGGGGGGATTCTGTCTCATTGAAGTGTACCTACGATAAAAATTACAAATTTCTTCTTCCTTCTTTGTATGTGTGCAAATTTGCTAAATCAGCAGAGTATCAAATATTTATTTTCGTGTGTGTGTGCCCACAGCATTGCCCCTGCCCCCTGTGACCCCTCTCTACCATCTACTGGTAAGCTACATTCGGATTATAAGACGCACCCCTCATTTTCCTCCCAAATTTGTGGGAGGAACAGTGCGTTTTATAATAAAAAAAAATCATATATATATATATATATTAGTACCTTGTTGGATTAAGATCTGGACTTCACTCGGCCACTCCAATACATTTACAAGTTTCCCTTTTTTTTGACAAATTTCTAAACTTTTTCACTAATCTAATCTAATTTTTTTTTAAAAAAAAAACTACACATTTGGTATCTCGAACTGGTACTGACTTCATGAATCAATTTACCAGGTCAGCTTTACCATATAGTGAACATGTTATAATAAAAATAAACAAAAAAAAGACGAAATTGTGGAATTGCAATTTTTTTTTTTCTTTCCTTTTGCAATTTCACCACACTTAGAATTTTTTCACAGTGTTGAAGTGCACTATATGGTAAAATTAATGTTTCAATTCAAAAGTACAACTCGTTCTCTCTTATGGCTATGTTAACGGAAAATAAAAAAAATGATTGGTCTTGGAAGAAGCGCAGGAAAAGCGGAAAATGGCCAGCAGTATGCTTTTGTGTCATTGTCTTGTTGAAAGGTGAACCCTTTAAAGGGAATCTATCAGCCGTTTTTTTGCTATGTAAGCTGAAGCCATCATACTGCAAGGGTTAACATAGAAAATTCAGGGATGCCTGTCTTATCACAGTCTGACCTGTTGTTTATTTGCTATGTTTGTTTAAGCAGCAGTATAAAGGATAAAGTCTGGCTCAAACTGTTATAGACTAGGTACTTGGGTAAATAGTAGTACAAAATAGAAGTAAAACCCACTCAAATGATGAAAAGAGGGAAGATGTATGCAAAGTGTTTTTTATTGACAAACTGCAAATAACATGTGAAACCCTGACAGAAGCAACACCGACGTTTCGGTTGTGATACGTTTTTCAAGGTTGTTGCTTAATGACATGATTTCATGACATGAACTTTAAAATTAACTTTGTTCGTGGGGAAACCCCATTTAATGTTCTCTAACACAGCTCTGAGTGCTTCATAGAACAGCTGTAGTTAGAACTGAGAATAACTTACACATAGGACTCAATTTATTAATTGCTTTCTAGAGGCAATTAGTGACTCGGGATTTTATTTAGTGGTATCAGACTACAGGGGCCGAGCACAAATGTACGTCACAATTTTCAGATTTATATTTTTGTAATTTTTATAAAACCATACATCATTTCCATTACACTTCACAAATACCGTACTTGCCACTTTTTGTTAGTATATCACATAACATTCCAATGAAATATTTCAGTTTATGGGTGTAATGTTATAAAATGTGGAAAAGTTCATGGGGTATGAATACTTTTTCCATGCATTAAACAATTTATTTGACTTGTTATAATGAATCATTACAAAATATATGGAAAGTTATCTATGAACTGTTGTACTCTTATCATTGAGATTAATATTCCACTCCATAAAGCAAGTTTATGTACTCACTAACGATAAAAACCAATAATAATGTAATTTACATTTATCTGTTTCCTGTAGGAATGGCTTCCGCAGATGGGGACATTGATGTGGACACAGAACAGACTCTCACGTGCTTGCACATGAAAATGTACCATCCTCACCAACATGACAAAAGAATCTTCAGTGCCATCAATTTGTGCAAAAGACAAGAGATCAAAGCTGAGGATGTGGTTTTGTTTGGACGGGACGTTAATAGTTGTATGTTCAAGTTGCTCCATAACAAAGTCTCCCGAATGCAGTTCGCTTTGCAGTTCTTCATACCATTGAACACTTCCACAATGTCCTTTGAGATAAAAAACCTCAGCAAGAAAACTAAACTTTTTGTTGATGGATTGGAACTGAACTACCTCAATAAGGTTGAGTTACCACAAAAGTGCATAATCCGTTTTGGGGAATTTCAGATGTTGGTGGAGATTGAAGCTGGAGACTCCGACGACAAATTTGCAATCAACTGTGAAGTGTCACGCTATTCTCTTGTACAAGAAATAGGCCATCCGGTGATGATAGCCATCCCTGAAAATGGCACATTAATTTATCAGCCTTCAATTATTTTGTCAACCTCTCCCCCGGTGGAAGTTGATGAAAATGATGCATAGAAAGAATTATTACTGTATAATATTCATGCGGAGGTGAGGCAGGTGAGGCAGTTTGTATGCCTCGGGGGAAAAAGCCATCATGTGGCTGTATTTTGAGAGACTCTATGTCTAAGGATGATGTTCCATACATTGGCCAATATAAGGAATATAAAAGATGGCTCCACCTAACTGACTTCTGATAGTGTATTTAGAGCATATTATTGTAATGCTACAGGTGGGCAGAATAGGAGACCCCAGTAATGTAGTGTCTGCTACCATTGCCACCCCAATAGCTACTCTAATTTTAACTAATGAAACTGTAAAAATATTGTCAATGTCTCCGCATGCACGTCATTACTCTTCAACCTGTATTTATATAACTTTTACATAGAACTATATATATTTCTATCAAATGGAAAATCTACCATGTAAAATTAAATTCTTTTATCTTAACTATAAATCTTTTATTTCTGTTCTCATTGACATTTCAACGTGTTAATTATGGTTCATTATGGTTATCCTGTTACTTGAAAAAAAAAAAACACATCTGAAAGAATCCCATTGTGTGAAAATATTTCAGTAAACAAATCTGCTAAATGTTCTGAAACAAATTTTAATCCCTTTCCAACACTTGATATAAATGTCTGTCATGATCAGGAAGACGATCTCGCTTTATGACGCACAGTTATAGCATTGTTACAATCTCAGCCTAAAGGCCGCTTTACACACTGCGATATCGGTACCGATATCGCCAGCATGCGTACCCGCCCCCATCGGTTGTGCGACACGGGCAAATCTCTGCCCGTGGCGCACAACATCGCCCGAACCCGTCACACTACTTACCTTCCCTGCGACGTCGCTGTGACCGGCAAACCGCCTCCTTTCTAAGGGGGCGGTTCGTTCAGCGTCACAGCAGCGTCACTGAACCGCCGCCCAATAGAAGCGGAGGGGCGGAGATGAGCGGGACGAACATCCCGCCCACCTTCTTCCTTCCGCATTGTGGCCGGGAGGCAGGTAAGGAGAGCTTCCTCGTTCCAGCGGTGTCACATGGAGCGATGTGTGCTGCCGCAGGAACGAGGAACAACTTCGTTACTGCTGCAGTAACGATATTTGAGAATGGACCCCCATGTCACCGATGAGCGATTTTTGCACGTTTTTGCGACGATGCAAAATCGCTCATAGGTGTCACACGCAACGGCATCGCTAAAGCGACCGGACAAATTCCGTGACCCCAACGAGATCACTTTAGCGATGTCGTAGCGTGTAAAGCCCGCTATAAGCTTGGCTTAATGGGTTTGTCCACTACTCGGAAAATCCCTTCTCAATTACAATATTTCCCCTCATAGAATAAAGACCATTTATACTCTCCTTCGGTGCCGGCATTATTCCAGCAACAAAAGTTACTGATTTTCTGAGACTCACATGATGTTATGCCTCGTGACCCCTGCAGCCAATCAGAGGCTGCTTCCCTCTCACTTCATTAGGACAAAACTGACAACCAGAAATCAGTCCTCCAGATGTCAGTTATGTCCAAAGAAAGTGAGAGAGAAGCAGCCTCTGATTTTTAACAATATATACTTATATTGTCATAAAAACAAAAGTACACATATTTGGTATCACCACATCTGGAACAACCCGACCTATAAAACGGTCACACTATTTGTAAATACAAAAAAAACAAGCTGCCAAACAGTTCCATCAGCGGAAAAATAAGTTCTAGCTCTCAAAATATAACTATATAGAAAATCATTTATTTTTTTTCTATAAAAGTTTTTATTGTGAAAAAACAGCAAAACCTCTAAAAACTATACAAATGTGGTATTGCTGTAGTCATACTGACCTGAAGAATAAAGCTGTCATTATTTTTATCACACAGTGAATGGCATAAACAAAACTTCTGGATTTGCTGGCTTTTGCTCATTCTGCCTACTAAAAATCGAAATAGAAAGCAATCAAAAAATGTTATGTGCCCAAAAATGATACCAATAAAAATGTCAACTAAATGATGTTGACGCTGTCTAGCCTTTGATCCAGCGATGTACTCTTTTTTTTTTTTTTTTTTTTTTTTTTTTTGTGTTTGTGCTGCACAAAAGCTACTGTAAAGCCTGACAACACTAAACAGAGACCAAAGTCCAAAACAAGTCTGCTGTCTCATTAGGGAATGAAACTGTTGGGGGTTTCAGCTGAATCATATGTTTCAGATATTTAAGGTACCGTCACACTAAGCGACGCTCCAGCGATCCCACCAGCAACCTGACCTGGCAGGGATCGCTGGAGCGTCGCTACACGGGTTGCTGGTGAGCTGTCAAACAGGCAGATCTCACCAGCAACCAGTGACCAGATCCCAGCCAGCAACGACGCGTGGAAGCGATGCTGCGCTTGGTAACTAAGGTAAATATCGGGTAACCAACCCGATATTTACCTTGGTTACTAGCGCACACCGCTTAGCGCTGGCTCCCTGCACTCCTAGCCAGAGTACACATCGGGTTAATTACCCGATGTGTAGTCTGACTATGTGTGCAGGGAGCCGGCACTCGCCGCGTGAGAGCGGCGGACGCTGGTAACGAAGGTAAATATCGGGTAACAAAGGAAAGGGCTCCTTGGTTACCCGATATTTACATTGGTTACCAGCATCTGCAGAAGCAGTCTCCCTGCACATTCAGTTGTTGCTCTCTCACTGTCACACACAGCGATGTGTGCTTCACAGCGGGAGAGCAACAACTAAAAAATGGCCCAGGACATTCAGCAACAACCAGCGACCTCACAGCAGGGGCCAGGTTGTTGCTGGATGTCACACACAGCAACATCGCTAGCAACATCGCTGTTACATCACAAAAGTCGTGCCTCAGCAGCGATGTTGCTAGCGATGTTGCTTAGTGTGATGTACCTTTAGATTGCAACCCCGATGTAAATGCTCAGAGTAAGGCATTGGATACATTTGAACTGGTCCACAATGCAACCAATAAAAGCTTCAACTCAACCCAGAAACAACAAAGGCTCGGGAAAAGCAACATGGATCCCACCAAAAGAAATCTAGCTAAATAAAGCCAAATGGCCCCCTCCTTCTGAAACCCACAATGTGCCTAAACTACAGTTAACATCCACATATTTGATATTAATATAGTGAGGAGAGATCACTTATTTATTTTACAGGTGTATGGCTCCAGAAGCACAAGCTGAGCATAGCGTATTGGGTGTTACAATGGAATGTTTGCAATTCTCACTCTGCAACTTCCACTGCGTGTTTGTTTCTGCAATACTCCCATAGCGTAAAAATAGTCACTACACCCATAGATTAATTCCCAGAGCGGTGTAAATTCTAATAAGGTGTCACTTGTGGGGGGTTCCCACTATTTAGGCACATCAGGGGCTCCGCAAATGCGACATGGCATCCGCTATCAATTCCATCTGATTTTGTGTTAGGGTGGAAAGACATCTATGAGAGTAAAATCGGTCCGACTGGGCTGAAAAATACTCGGCTGATTTTAGTTCACGTTAGGTGCGAGTGCAACGCAAGTGAGATGCTTTTTCTGAATAAATTAATGATTTTACTAGCGTGTGTAATGCGTATTTTTTACTATGTCATCTGCCATTCAGCGCTGCTACATGGCCGCTGACAGCAGACACAGACAGCCATGCAGCAGAGCTTAATGGCAGATGACAGCAGACACAGACAGAGCCGCACAATCAGAATGAACTCGGGTGAACTTCACCCGACTTCATTGTCATGCTGCGGCTCTGTCTGTGCCGCGTCCTGATTAGCGGTCACCAGTGAAGGACTCACCGGTGACCACTAATCCCCCGAGTGACTGAAGTTAGCAGCCCTCTCTCATATACTCACCGATCCCCGGCGCGGCGCTGCACGGCGTTCACACTGCTGCGGCGGCTTTTACTATTTTGAAAAAGCCGGCCGCTCATTAAACAATCTCGTATTCCCTGCTTTCCCCACCCACAGGCGCCTATGATTGGTTGCAGTGAGACACGCCCCCACGCTGAGTGACAGGTGTCTCACTGCACCCAATCACAGCAGCCGGTGGGCGTGTCTATACTGTGCAGTGAAATAAATAAATAATTAATTAAAAAAAATGGCGTGCGATTCCCCCCCCAATTTTAATACCAGCCAGATAAAGCCATACGGCTGAAGGCTGGTATTCTCAGGATGGGGAGCCCCACGTTATGGGGAGCCCCCCAGCCTAACAATATCAGTCAGCAGCCGCCCAGAATTGCCGCATACATTAGATGCGACAGTTCTGGGGCTGTACCCGGCTCTTCCCGATTTACCCTGGTGCGTTGGAAAATCGGGGTAATAAGGAGTTAATGGCAGCCCATAGCTGCCACTAAATCCTAGATTAATCATGTCAGGCGTCTATGAGACACCCTCCATGATTAATCTGCAAGTTTCAGTAAATAAACACAAGATAAGAAAAATCTGTGGAAAGAGAAGCGCAATAGGGTCTTACCCCGGTATAAAAGGGGTCTGAGATGAGCAATCCTACTCACCAAAGATGGTTGTGAAAGTCACAACTCCTATACAAGCATGTAGCTCCAATCACGGCAGCGGTCCCCAAATTGGCAGACAACAGAGAACCGTAGAGAAGGGTTCCAATACCGCGCCAATGATCGACAATCCGGGAGTGTCAGATTAATGTTTCTTTATTTCATGCACAGGTCAGGTCTACGCGTTTCAAGAGGCTCCGCTCTCTTCATCAGGACAAGCTGGCTAAAAACATCAAATCTCAACTCCCGGATTGTCGATCATTGGCGCGGTATTGAAACCCTTCTCTACTGTTCTCTGTTGTCAGTAAATAAACACACACACACACACGAAAAAATCATTTATTAGAAATAAAAAACACAAACAAATTCCCTCATTACCAATATATTAACCCCGCCAAACCCTCCATGTCCGGCGTAATCCACGGACCTCCAGCGTCGCTTCCAGCATGAAGGTGACAGGAGCTGCAGAAGACACCGCCGCTCCGGTCACCTCCACGCAGCAACTGAGGTGAGTAGCGCGATCAGCTGAGCTGTCACTGAGGTTACCCACTGTCACTGGGTCCACCGGTGGCCGCGATTAACCTCAGTGACAGCTCAGCAGATCGCGATACTCACCTCAGTTGCTGCGTGGAGGTGACCAGAGCGGCGGTGTCTTCTGCAGCTCCTGTCACCTTCATGCTGGAAGCGACGCTGGAGGTCCGTGGATTACGCTGGACATGGAGGGTTTGTCAGGGTTAATAAATTGGTAATGAGGGAATTTGTTTGTGTTTTTTATTTCTAATAAATGATTTTTTCATGTGTGTGTTTATTTACTGTAACTTACAGATTAATCATGGAGGGTGTCTCATAGACGCCTGACATGATTAATCTAGGATTTAGTGGCAGCTATGGGCTGCCATTAACTCCTTATTTCCCCGATTTGCCAACGCACCAGGGTAAATCGGGAAGAGCCGGGTACAGCCCCAGAACTGTCGCATCTAATGTATGCGGCAATTCTGGGCGGCTGCTGACTGATATTGTTAGGCTGGGGGGCTCCCCATAACGTGGGGCTCCCCATCCTGAGAATACCAGCCTTCAGCCGTATGGCTTTATCTGGCTGGTATTAAAATTGGGGGGGACCGCACGCCATTTTTTTTAATTAATTATTTATTTATTTATTTCACTGCACAGTATAGAACCGCCCACCGGCTGCTGTGATTGGTTGCAGTGAGACACCTGTCACTCAGCGTGGGGGCGTGTCTCACTGCAACCAATCATAGGCGCCTGTGGGCGGGGAAAGCAGGGAATACGAGATTGTTTAATGAGCGGCCGGCTTTTTCAAAATAGTAAAAGCCGCCGCAGCAGTGTGAATGCCGTGCAGCGTCGGGGATCGGTGAGTATGAGAGAGGAGGGGAAAATGACCGACAGACTGTGAGAGAGGGACAGAGATAATGACCGACCGACAGAGAGAGAATAGAGACCGAGAGGGAGAGACCGACTGACAGAGAATAGTGATTGACAGACATTGGGAGACATCACTCCTTTCCAGTGTTTTAGGAAAAATGCGAGAAATGTATTTAGAAAATCGGATGTCACTAGGATGGTGTGAGTGCCGTCCCGTGACATCCGATTTTTTTTACACGCACCCATAGACTTGCATTGGAGAGACTCGCAGTAGAAACTCGCAAAAAAGCAGCATGCTGCGATTTTTTTCTCAGTCCGATTTGGACTGAGAAAAAAATCGCAGATGAGAGCTGAATCATTCACTAACATGTGTCCGATTCCAATGCGAGTTTTTCTCGCATTGCTCTACTGCGAGAAACTCGCAAGTGAGAAGCAGCCCTTAGAGTCAAATGGTGCTTCTTCCTTTCATGCGCCCCAATAGTAGTTATTCACCACATTAGTGGTATCAGCATATTCGGGGAAACATTGCACAAAAAATTGTATGATCCATTTTCTCCTGTTAACCTTCTGAAAATAAAAAAAATTGGGGCTAAAACAATATTTTTGTGGGGAAAATGTGATTTTATTTTTTTTTCTCATGTCTTAACATTATAAAATTCTAAAAAAAAATAAATTATAAAATTCTGTGAAGCAAATGAGTAGTAAGCACCTTGAACCTCCATCTAGATAAACTCATTGTGGGGTCTAGTTTCCAACATTGGGTCACTTGTGGTTGGTTTCCACTGTTTAGATAAATCAGGGCCTCTTCAAACAACATGCTGTCTATCGTTTCCACCTGACTTTTCATTCCAAAAGTCAAATGACGCCCCTTCACTTCCGAGCCCTACTGTGCACCCAAACAATAGTTTTCTACCACATCCGTGTACTCACGAGAAACTGCACAACAAATTGTGCGGTCTACTTTCTCCTGTTACCCTTGTGAAAATGCAACATTTGGGGCTAAAGCAACATTTTTATGGGAAAAAATTAAAATTTCCATTTTTTTTTCCTTTCACATTGCTGTAGTTGCCGTGAAGCATCTAAAGGGTTAATACTTATTGAATGTTTTTTGAGCACTTCGAGGGGTGCAGTTTTTAAAATTGTCACTTTTGGGTATTTTCTGTCACATAGGCCCCTCAGTCACTTCAAACGTGATGTGGTCCCTAAAAAAAAAAATTAAAAAAAATTGGTTTTGCAAATTTTGTTCGAAAAATGAGAAATTGCTGATAGTCTTTTAACCTTTCGATTATGTTTAAAAAAGACATGTAGGAAATATAATGTATTTTATACGAAAAAAACCTCTGGTTTTAGGGCATAAAAATTAAGTTTGAAAATTTCAAACTTTTCTCCAAGTTTCCCATTTTTTCACAAATGAACGCAAAAATATCATCCTAAATTTACCACTAACAAAGTACAATGTGCCACTGAAAAAGCATTCTCATAATAGCTGGGATCCGTTCAAGCTTTCCAGAGGTGTTACCTCTTAAAGTGACACTGGTCAGAATTATAATACTTGTCCTGGTCAGGAAGGTGAAAAACAGGCTGGGTTGTGAAGGGATTAAACCATGGGTCCCCAATTCCAGTCCTCAAGGGCCGCCAACAGTGCATGTTTTCAGGATTTCCTTACTATTGCACATGTGATAATTTAATCACCTGCACAGGTGATGATTCCAACACCCATGCAATGCTAAGGAAATCCTGAAAACATGCACTGTTGGTGGCCCTCGAGGACTGGAGTTGGGGAACCCTGAATTAAACAGTTCAGAAATGTCCTTATTTTTTTATTTGTTCAATCTGCTTCCCACTCTGTATCCAAAATGCTCCGTACCCCAAAATGGTACCAATAAAAGCGTCCATCTGTCAGCAGAAATATAGGGAGTTTCCACACGGAGAACGGGAACTTTCTACTCACCTGTCCCTGGCGTCGCTGTCCGTGGTGCTGATCTTCGGTCTCCGGTCCTGCCGTCTCCCCGCTGCTGCTGCTTCTGTGGCGCCCCTGACTTGGTCAGGCACCACTGAGTACTGCACCCATGCTGGGGACAGTACAAACAGGTAATCCAGAAGGCTGACCGAGGTGTGACTACACAGGCGCATAGTGATCAGGTCTCACACATGTACCTTTGGGAGGACCCCTGGGGATCCCAGGAGGGGGCGAGGCCTCCATCTCCACTCAAGGGGTGTGGTAGAGAGCCTGGTTGCTAGGTGACGTAGGCAAGAACAGGAGAGGAGGGGCAGTGAGCCAGTTAGTGAGTGCAGCTCAGGGAGAGCAGACGCATGCAGCAGACCCTGCAGTCTGTCACGATTCTGACAACGTACGCGCAGTGACTACTGACGGGGGAGAACGGTCACCTGGCATTGCTGCCCGAAATCCACACACAGCTAAAGAGAGAGCAACGGAGTGGAAAGTAAGGAGACTGTCAGGGTGGTACCAGGCCCGCAGGGGTAACAGGTTCCAGTGCAGGGATAGATTCACCTTTCCCTTGCCAAACCTGCTTGAGGGGGCACTTTACACCCCCAAGACAACACCACAGAGTCCGCAGCCACGTAGCAAAACGAGGGCCCATAGTTCACAGGAGGCAAGCAGCCGGAGTGACCTGGTCCAGGCTACAAGCAAACGGGCCGAAACGAGGGGAGCAGCAACTTCCCTGGGTGACCCCCATAGGGACTGCAAGTCGGGGTTACCACAAACAACAAAAGGGCTAAGGAAGGCGAGTCAGTAGCCATTCTCATCAGTCAGCCTGAAGGACGCCTGGTTCCAGCCTGGTTAATCCCAGCTACGCCCGGGTTACTCACCCTGCCATCAACAGTGAGTAAAACCCCTGAAAGACATTCTGCTTGTGTCGAGTTATTCTGCGCCTTGTGGTTCCACACACTTACACAGGGCCCTGGGGCTTGCCTCGCTCTCAGGAGGCTATTACAACTGACTGCACCCACCATCAGCCCCAGGCATCCCTTAATCTGCAGTGGCGGTCCCCACTGACCGCAATTCTGAGAGTGGCGTCACGACAATCCTAAAAGAAGGTTTCCTACCTGTGACCAGACTGTTCCATCCACGTGGAGTCCCTGAAGGTAATGCACCGACACTGCACTTGTGGGGCTACACATCTGGCGTCACGAACAGGATAAGGACTAGACCTGTTCAGACAGGTGACCATGTGCCTGGGCGGTCCGCTTGAAAAATTGGAAGCGCCGCCATATTGCCACCATGAAAAGCGCGCTGAAAAACAACAGCAGCCCGCGCTGGGAGAAGTTACCGCCCACGAAGAGGTGTGGCTACCCAGAGATCCCCTGCAGAGTCCTGACCTCGCAAGTGATGAGAGCGGAGGCGTTCAGAGACGTCGGGAAGGAAAGGGAGCCATAAGCCTGCTGCTGGGAGAGGAGTTGCAGGAAGTGAAGGAATTGGCACTTCGGCTGCAAGAAGAAGTCAGAAGTCTGCTGCTGAGAGAAGACCTGGAGAGCAGCGACGACGCGGTGAAGATGGCGTCTGAAGACAGAAACTCAGAGCCAGGCTCCGCAGCCTGGTGGGCCCGGGAGCTTGCCCAGTTCAGCAACCGGCTGGAGGCGAGAATCGTGCAACAGATCAGAGAGGGACGTGCGGAGCTGCAGGAAATCGCTGCGGCGGTTCAGGCCTATGAGAGGAGAGCCACGCGACGAGCGCCAGACCGAGCGGCGACGACTCCGACCCCGATGATGCTACTGATGGGTGAGTCCGGTGTTGCCCCTGCCAGCGCGAGTGCCCCGACCCCTGCTGCCACGTCCGCGGTCCCTGGAGAGATGCCCGGCGCGATGACGCCGAACCAGGCCGCAGAAGCGCCCAGCGCGGCCCGCCAAGACCAGGCCGACGCCACGCCAGGCGCGGCCCGCCAAGTCCAGGCCGCAGAAGCGCCCAGCCCGGCCCGCCAAGATCCCTCTGCAGCCGCGACCCTCCTCCACACCGCTGGGGTGAAGATTACCCAGGCCGCCGCCATGATGGACACGGCCCGCCAAGACCCCACCGCTGCCGCGACCCTCCTCCACACCGCTGGGGTGAAGATTACCCAGGCCGCCGCCATGATGGACGCGGCCCGCCAAGACCCCACCGCTGCCGCGACGCTGATCCGCGCCGCAAGTGAGGCGCTGAACCAGGCCGCAGCAGAGATGCCCTGCCCGGCCCGCCAAGTCCAGGCCGCCGCAGAGATGCCCTGCCCGGCCCGCCAAGCCCAGATCGCCGCGGCGTCGCCTAGCTCAGCCCGCCAAGAACTGGCCGCAACAGCGATGCTGACCCAGGTTGCTGCAGCGACGCCCAGCCCGGCCCGCACAGATCCCATCGCAGCTGCGACGCCGAACCAGGCCGCAGAAGCGCCCAGCGCGGCCCGCCAAGACAAGACTATACAAGTATTTACCCCGGCCTGCAAGGCCAGAGCAGACACCGCTCCCCAGTCCAAGGAAGTCCCTGCTAGGAAGTCCCTGCTGGGAGAGGACCCCGAATACTGGAAGCTGAAGGCTGATCTAGAGGCCCAGTTCCCACAGGAGATGGTGGACCGGTATCTGCTCCCCCCGCACACCCACAGGAAGACTCCGGCAATATCCACGCCAAAAAGTCCACCGCCCTGGCCAGCTGATGAACACCCATCCCCAGCGCTGCCACCACAGGAGTGCTCAGAAGAACTAAGGGGGAGGGGAGGACAGAAGGCTGAGGAGCTGACCCCGGAGCCATCAGCAGTGGATCCATGCCCAGAGCCGGAGATGTTGCCATATTCCCGCTGGGATGAAGAGAGCCCGACACCCTCCGCTGAGGAAGATCTGTCCAGGTACATTAGCTGGGAGCCTGCAAGCGGTGAGATAGCAGCCAAGCAGGACCCAGCCCGCAGGACACGGCGCCGCAGTCGGACAAGGGATCCACCTGCACAGCAGTCTCCAGATAAGAAGGATGAAGTAACAGCCAGAGACTTGGAAGAGAAACGGTCTTTAAGGAGAGCTAAATCCCAGGTCAGAGGCCCACTTTGTCGTGGAATTGTAGAGGAATTTAGTTTAAAATCTGGATACGGTTTCATAGTTGCACCTGGCATGAAAGAAGGCATCTTTGTGAACAGAAGGGATGTTAGAGCCCATTTGCCTAGAGGACACCCAGGAAGAAATCTACAGATTGGTGAATTCTACTGAGTCTCCTAACACCAAGGAGAAAGAGGATGGTATGCCCTAGATGTTACACCATGTCCCAGAAATCCCTACAGAAACAAAGAAGAAGAGGAAAGAAAAGATAAAGAACCCATTGATGAGACCACTACAGATGATGACAGAGATGGAGAAAGCAACAGGTGCCACAGCCCTACAGGCCCAAGCCCTGGTGAGGAGGAATCTGTGTAAAGCATGTAAAGTAAAGTACAGAAGTTAAAGTTTGAAGTTTTGCAACGTTTACAAGTTTAAGAAATGTGCCCACATGAACTAGTGTGAGAAACCCATGAACCTTAAGGCTATGAACTGGCTATAGCCACAAACTCTCGCAGTGTAAATAGTTACCCCAGAGGTACCACCACCAGAGCCAGCCTGTTTAGGGGCCTGGCTCGCCTGCAACCAGGGAGCACGCCTGTTTATGGGGCCTGGCTCGCCTGCAACCAGGGAGCACGCCTGTTTATGGGGCCTGGCTCTCCACCACAAAGAGGGTACCTGGTCACCACCAAACCACGAAAGCCGCCTCTACATCCTGCCAGAAGTGGCTGAAGGCGCGGCCAACGGGAGAGGCAGATTGGAGGAAAGGTCTGGGGAAACGGATGGCCCAGACCTGGTTACCAAAAGAAACCGGTGACCTGCCTCCTGAGAGGGTTTTGGGTGGGTTAACGGACTTGTGGGTGGAGGGTGGTGATGTATGGTACCTGGTGGTTTTACAATGTTTTAATGTTTTATGCATTTTAAAATGTTGTCTTGCAGCCCGAGGACGTGCTGGTGATAACTAAGGGGGAATGTGGCGCCCCTGACTTGGTCAGGCACCACTGAGTACTGCACCCATGCTGGGGACAGTACAAACAGGTAATCCAGAAGGCTGACCGAGGTGTGACTACACAGGCGCATAGTGATCAGGTCTCACACATGTACCTTTGGGAGGACCCCTGGGGATCCCAGGAGGGGGCGAGGCCTCCATCTCCACTCAAGGGGTGTGGTAGAGAGCCTGGTTGCTAGGTGACGTAGGCAAGAACAGGAGAGGAGGGGCAGTGAGCCAGTTAGTGAGTGCAGCTCAGGGAGAGCAGACGCATGCAGCAGACCCTGCAGTCTGTCACGATTCTGACAACGTACGCGCAGTGACTACTGACGGGGGAGAACGGTCACCTGGCATTGCTGCCCGAAATCCACACACAGCTAAAGAGAGAGCAACGGAGTGGAAAGTAAGGAGACTGTCAGGGTGGTACCAGGCCCGCAGGGGTAACAGGTCCCAGTGCAGGGATAGATTCACCTTTCCCTTGCCAAACCTGCTTGAGGGGGCACTTTACACCCCCAAGACAACACCACAGAGTCCGCAGCCACGTAGCAAAACGAGCGCCCATAGTTCACAGGAGGCAAGCAGCCGGAGTGACCTGGTCCAGGCTACAAGCAAACGGGCCGAAACGAGGGGAGCAGCAACTTCCCTGGGTGACCCCCATAGGGACTGCAAGTCGGGGTTACCACAAACAACAAAAGGGCTAAGGAAGGCGAGTCAGTAGCCACCCTCATCAGTCAGCCTGAAGGACGCCTGGTTCCAGCCTGGTTAATCCCAGCTACGCCCGGGTTGCTCACCCTGCCATCAACAGTGAGTAAAACCCCTGAAAGACATTCTGCTTGTGTCGAGTTATTCTGCGCCTTGTGGTTCCACACACTTACACAGGGCCCTGGGGCTTGCCTCGCTCTCAGGAGGCTATTACAACTGACTGCACCCACCATCAGCCCCAGGCATCCCTTAATCTGCAGTGGCGGTCCCCACTGACCGCAATTCTGAGAGTGGCGTCACGACAATCCTAAAAGAAGGTTTCCTACCTGTGACCAGACTGTTCCATCCACGTGGAGTCCCTGAAGGTAATGCACCGACACTGCACTTGTGGGGCTACACACTTCCGGCCGCAGTGAAGTAAATATTCAATGAGCATAATGAGCGGCGGTCGGCAGCAAGTGACAGCAGAGACAGCAGGGCAGGAGAAGGTGAGTAAAGGTTTTTTTTTTTCTCACAGACACGTCTTTTCTCCGGTGCGTGTCACACGGAGCACATCCGTGTGGTGCATTTGCATTACGTGTGACACGTTTGCGTTCCGTGTGATGCTGGAGAGAAAACTGACATGTTGCCATGAGAAACACATGTAAGTACGGAACTGACACATGTTCCGTGCGAAAATATTGTGTCCAAAACCATAAGAATACATAGGTCTACGTGTGTATGTGTCTCTGGTACGTGAGAAAACTGTCAAACACGTACCGGAGGCACGTACTTGTGAAAGAGGCCTAAACCGCAGTTTGCCACCATGTTTGGTACTGTTCTAGAGAGGAGAAATCACTTGACATTTTACTTGGTGCGTGTCTTCAGAACAAGCTGGGGTTATTACATCGGGCACGCTGACGTATGTGCAATTTTCACTCTCCAACACGAATTGGGTGGTTTTATTCTGGAAAATAGCAGTGGGGACAATATTTTCTCTACATTCATAGATAAGTGCCCGCATTTGCACTGCCGTTTTGGCACTTAAAGGGGTTATCCGGCTTATTTTGCCTTTTTTTTTGTCATTACACTATCGGGCAACATTGGGGCAGGTAAGTAGATAGTAACTACCTACCTACCCTGCTGTCAGCCTCTCTCCCCCGGCTCACAGTGGTCATGTGACTGCTCCTGCCGTGATTTTGCTGCTTCCTGTGATGTCACGACAAGTGCAGGAGCTTATGCTCGCCTTGTCGATGGGTATCACAGCTGACGTTATGTAGCAGCCCTGCTGGACAGGTACAGTGCGTGGCGTCCCCACCCCCCTCCCCTACACCTTCCCACACATCCCATAGTGCAGAGGTCTCGCTGCATGCAGCCCCCATGCTGCTGGCAGGGCAGGCTAATGGCCCCCTTGCTAAATGCTGCCTGTGCTGGGGGCCCGTGCAGTCAGCGCTATATATCAGATGAGTGATTCACTGGTGGTGTGCAGATGAGAGCACTGTATACAGCTATGATCAGCCACTGACCAATCGAAGGCCAGCAGCGGATCATTGCAATAGCTGTATACAGAGCTTGGCTCTGCAGAGCGTGCGGGAATCTGTCTTCTGATATAAAGCGCTGTCAGCTGCGGCCCCTGATGCTACTTGTGGCGTGCAGGGCCCTTGCTGATCGCGGCCTCTGCAGGGGGCTGTGCAATCAGCGCTTTATAACAGATGAAAGATTCCCGGGCACTCTGCAGAGTTAAGCTTTGTATACAGCTATGATCAGCCGCTGGCCAATCAGAAGCCATCAGCAGATCACTGGAGAAGATGCTTAGAGAGCGCGTCCCTGGAAATCAGTCCTCTGATATAAAGCGCTGACTGAACGGCCCCCGCACCAGTAGCGATCAGCAAGGATGGGGCTGCGGCCGCAAGAGACAGGACACCGAGGGAATGAGGACAAGTGAGAAGGATTTGTTGTTTTTTTTGTGTGTGTGAGAATGGCAGACTAGGGGGCAATTCTACAGGACAGAGCACTGCTACAAGAAGAGGAGCCCAAGGGGACATTACTACAGGATGGGCACAAGGAAAGGGGACATTACTATATTATAGGGTCAGGGATGGGCACATTACTATAGTATGGGGACAGGGATGGGCACATTACTACATTATATGTGTGGAGGATGTGAGGCGATTGTGCTGTCATAGATGAGAGAAGCAGGATCACTGCTCTGTATTACCAATGATTGGAAATACAGAACAGTGATATCTCATCTGTGCAGCATAATCACCACACATCCATCGCACATATAATGTAATAATGTGCCCATCTTTTCTGGAGTGATGAGAGGTCAGTGCTGGGGCAGAATACTGACAGCCAATGAGCGTGCAGAGGGCGGGGCTGGACAGTGAGGCCGGGCGGTGCCAGCTCTGACTGTGAGGTTAGGCATAGGAGGATGTCATGTTTGGTTGAGCTTCATCTAAACAAAGTGTCTGCAGAGAATAAAGAGATAATTCAAGAAGAACAAAAGTTAGAAAACAAAAAAAATAATGTAGGGGCGTTTTTATATGACAATACAGCACAGATTAGCTTAAAAAAATTTTTGGGAGTTTTTCGGACAACTCCTATTAAGGACTCTATGAGTACATAGGGCACCTGCAAGTTATTCCGCTAAAATCTGTGCTCCAAAGGTCAAATAGCACTTCTTCCCTCCCAAGCCCTTCTGTGTGGCCAAACACTCCTGTACAGTACAACCACATATGGGGTATTGCCATATTTGGGAGATATTGTCCCTTTACTAGGGACATATGTAAACATAAATCTGGGGCTCAAAAACAAACATTTTAGTAGTAAAAATGTATTTTTTTTTTCTTTAAGGCCCAATAGTATAAAATTCTGTACATTGTGTGGAGTCAATATGCCCATTACACCTCTAGATTAAAGGTAAGGTGTCGCGTTTTTTTATTTTTATATTAATAAGAGTGATTATGAAATCAAGTATTTTTAATACAAAATTAAACTCACTGTTTATTTAGTTTTTATTTAATTTTAGTTTTACTGAAGCATGGGGCTGCCATTTGCTGTGAGTAATGACAGCTACTCACCTCCTTTATTGCAGCGCCCAGGGAATTGGGTCTGATAGTCGGACTCCGACCCCTATACATAGCATAGGAGAGTTTCCTGCTGTGACCTGGAGATGCCCCTGGGCTGTCTAGATCACAGCAGAGGGAGATCGGCGCCATCTCTGTGGAGCTCACAGCGTATGCTGTGTGCTCCACTTTCCCCCTGTCACGGGATGGATGGGGTGAGTACCGGCGCCGGGCAGTGGTGATTGCACAGTAATTGATCCTGGCGTGCTGCTCTCCCCCCCCCCCCCGCACTCTGCTGCTCATCCCCCCGCACTCTGTCGGTCACCTCCCCCCCCCACTTCGCTCACCCCACTCCCACGCTGCTCACACCCCCCTCCCCGCGTGTGCTCACCTGCACTGTGATCCTAAATTTCATCCTCCCTTATCCTTATGGAAACACCCAGCTTGGGAGGGGGAGGTGTGACACACACAGGAGAGCAAATTCTGCCCACTTTTACGGCAGCTGTAATGTGAGCTAGTTCTACAGTAGCTCTTCAGCAGGATTTTAGCAGCTGCTCCCCCTAGTGTTTAAGAGTTTTGAAAATATGAAAATATCAAACGTTTATTTATCTTATATATATATAATTTTTTTTTTCTCAATTGAAAACAAATAATATTATTTAAACATAACATTAAATCATTAATACTTTATATTTTTTCAGTTATTGAAAATGTTTTTTTGGTTTTTTTTTTACAACACCTTCCCTTTAATTAAACGAGGCATGTAGTTTGTAAAATAGGATTACATTTTTTGGGAGAGGGCTGCTAATGTGACATGGCAACTGTAAAGCATTTTAGCCAAATGTGTACTCCAATACCACTCATTCCCTCCTGAGCTTTACATTGTGCCCAAACATTAGTTTCTGACCACATAATGGGGATTCGCATACACAGGAGAAATTGTGTTACAAATTGTGGTGTCCATTTTTTCTTTTTACTCCCTGTGAAAATGAAAGTGTAGGCTAAAGCAACATTTTTGTGGAAAAAAGAATAATTTTTCGTTTTCACATTTATAAAATTGTAGAGGCTTTCTGTTGTTTTAGCATGTAATACACTCTGGAAATGTGACATGGCGTTCACTATTTTTCTGGCAAAAATCGCATGCCAAAAGTGAAATAGTGTGACTTCTCTGGCATGTGCTCAAACAGGATTTTTCGGCCACATATGAGAAAAAGGTGTAATCAGGAAAACTTGCACAACAAACTTTGCAGTGCAGGGGTACTCCAGGGAGATAAAAAAAAAATTGTAATGGCTATGCCCTTATAAACTATAAAGATGTGATCCATAGTGCAGTTCCTCACGCAGCAGCTGCAGCAGCAAAAGCAGTTTTAGCTCTTGGTTCTCTTAGGGTACTTTCACACATCCGGATTTTTGCTCTGCGGCACAATACGGCGTTCTGCAGAAAAACCGCAACCGGCTTTTGTAACGCCGATTGCGGTTTTTTTTTGCATTGACTTACATTAGTGCCGCATTGTGCCGTAGGGGCTTGCGTTCGGTCCGGTTTTTGCCGCATGCGGCAGATTTAGCCGATGCGGCGGCCGGATCGAACGTACCCTGCAACGTTTTTTGCTCCGGCAAAAAACACCGCATCGCGCCGCATCCGGCCGCTGCGGCGCATTTTTTAATGCATCCCTATGGAGGCCGGATGCGGCGCGATGCGGAAAAAACCGCATCCGGTCGCCGCATGCGGTATTTTCCACTGCGCATGCTCAGTAGCATGCCGCAACCGGAAAAAACCGGACCGGCCGCATGTAAAAACTTATGCAAAGGATGCGGTGTTTTCACCGCATCCGTTGCATAGTTTTCACAGCCGGATTGAGCCGCAGGGCTCAAACCGGATGTGTGAAAGTAGCCTTACAGAAACTGTCCACACCAGGGAAATGGCACCCCCTGTCAGCCAAATTGATGGCACCTGTATGAGACAAACGGTGCAGGAGGCCTTGCAGCAAATGACTTTGAAGGACGACATTGAGACTTTCCAGACTGTCTTTGATAGGGTGGCAGACGGGAAATAACTTCCCCCCGCACAGTGGGCAGAGCTTCTAATAATGGGGAACCTCAGAAAGCATACTACGTTCTGTGCCCTGCAGCATGGCCAAGAATAAGACAAGCTGAAGGTGGAGATTCTGGCATGTTTGGCTTTAATCCTGGCAGTCAGGGCACAATGGGTGCAGCTTTTGTGCTACCACAGGGACAAAACTCCTAGGTCCCAGATGTTTGACCTGTTAAACCTGTTGCAAAAATGGCTGCAGCCTCAGACCTGCTCTCTGGCACAGAAAGATTCACTTAATGCCCAAGTCTATGCAATGCTGGGTTGCCCAAGGAGATCCCCAGAATGCAGATGACCTTGTGAGCCTCATGGATATATACTTGGCTGTGGAAAACTCCATGAGCAATCAAGAAAGCCTTAGGTAACTTTTTTGGGATACCCAAAAGAGGGACATACTAAAAAGAATGATGAAAAGGAATAAATAAAAAGAATGAAGATAATAACTTATTAGGTGTATATTTTATAGATGTATAAAAGGTTTCTTGGGCAAGTTAGACATGGAATGATCATTATATATGAGCATTATAGGTGTGGAATGAACATGAAATATCTGTAGATAATAGGAGAATGAACACATCTGGCATATAACCAGGGGTATATTATGTTACCTGAGCATTATAGGTGTGGAATGATCATGAAATATCTGTAGATAATAGGAGAATAAACGTATATCCCATATAACCAGGTGTATATTATGTTACCTGAGCATTATAGGTGTGGAATGATCATGAAATATCTGTAGATAATAGGAGAATGAGCGCATATGGCATATAACCAGGTGTATATTATGTTACCTGAGCATTATAGGTGTGGAATGATTATGAAATATCTGTAGATAATAGGAGAATGAATGCATATGGCATATAACCAGGTGTATATTACGTTACCTGAGCATTATAGGTGTGGAATGAACATGAAATATCTGTAGATAATAGGAAAATGAACACATATGGCATATAACCAGGTGTATATTACGTTACCTGAGCATTATAGGTGTGGAATGAACATGAAATATCTGTAGATAATAGGAAAATGAACACATATGGCATATAACCAGGTGTATATTACGTTACCTGAGCATTATAGGTGTGGAATGAACATGAAATATCTGTAGATAATAGGAGAATGAACACATATGGCATATAACCAGGTGTATATTACGTTACCTGAGCATTATAGATGTGGAATGATCATGAAATATCTGTAGATAATAGGAGAATAAACGTATATCCCATATAACCAGGTGTATATTACGTTACCTGAGCATTATAGGTGTGGAATGAACATGAAATATCTGTAGATAATAGGAGAATGAATGCATATGGCATATAACCAGGTGTATATTACATTACCTGAGCATTATAGGTGTGGAATGAACATGAAATATCTGTAGATAATAGGAGAATGAATGCATATGGCATATAACCAGGTGCATATTATGTTACCTGAGCATTATAGGTGTGGAATGAACATGAAATATCTGTAGATAATAGGAGAATGAATGCATATGGCATATAACCAGGTGTATATTACATTACCTGAGCATTATAGGTGTGGAATGAACATGAAATATCTGTAGATAATAGGAGAATGAATGCATATGGCATATAACCAGGTGTATATTACATTACCTGAGCATTATAGGTGTGGAATGATCATGAAATATCTGTAGATAATAGGAGAATGAACGCATATGGCATATAACCAGGTGTATATTACGTTACCTGAGCATTATAGGTGTGGAATGATTATGAAATATCTGTAGATAATAGGAGAATGAACACATATGGCATATAACCAGGTGTATATTATGTTACCTGAGCATTATAGGTGTGGAATGAACATGAAATATCTGTAGATAATAGGAGAATGAACACATATGGCATATAACCAGGTGTATATTACATTACCTGAGCATTATAGGTGTGGAATGATCATGAAATATCTGTAGATAATAGGAGAATAAACGTATATCCCATATAACCAGGTGTATATTACGTTACCTGAGCATTATAGGTGTGGAATGATCATGAAATATCTGTAGATAATAGGAGAATGAACGCATCTGGCATATAACCAGGGGTATATTATGTTACCTGAGCATTATAGGTGTGGAATGATCATGAAATATCTGTAGATAATAGGAGAATGAACGCATCTGGCATATAACCAGGGGTATATTATGTTACCTGAGCATTATAGGTGTGGAATGATCATGAAATATCTGTAGATAATAGGAAAATGAACACATATGGCATATAACCAGGTGTATATTACGTTACCTGAGCATTATAGGTGTGGAATGATTATGAAATATCTGTAGATAATAGGAGAATAAACGTATATCCCATATAACCAGGTGTATATTACGTTACCTGAGCATTATAGGTGTGGAATGATCATGAAATATCTGTAGATAATAGGAAAATGAACACATATAGCATATAACCAGGTGTATATTACGTTACCTGAGCATTATAGGTTTTTTACCGCGGGTGCGGTAATCTTTCAGACCCTGTGGAATTTTCTTAAAAAAATTACGTTTTCCAGTGCGCACAGGGCCTAAGGCTGACAGTTTGCAGCTCTTGATCTTCCCAGTTGCGGGAGCAGGCTGCTGTTTTAACAACCGGCTCCATCGAACTGAGGGGAACCGGGCGAGTCCCAGCCCTGGCTACGGGATGCGACAAATGGCGAAAAGAGTCCAATTCTCTTGTTTTACACTGCTTAAATAAAAGTATACATGTTTGTTATCTAAAAACTGGTTCTTACCTGAGGCATCATAATGCCATGTCAGTTTTACCATGTAGTGAACATGGTTAATAAAACACCCAAAGTCAATTGTGAAATTCCACTTGTGTTTGCAATTTCATTGCACTTGGATTTTCTACCCCATTTTCCTGTATAGTATATGGTAAAATGAATCATTTCATTTAAAAGTACAACTTATCCCACAAAAAAAGAAGCCTTATATATCTATATTGACATAAAAAATAAAAAAATCATTGAAGAAGGTGACCGAAAAACAAAAATTCAAAGCAAAAATCGCCAGGGGGTGAGGGGAATAACCCCCTAAATGCTGTAATAAATAGCATTCTCGGCATTTAGGTGGATGCGACCGCTGCCATGATGACCAGTCATGACAACTTCTCAGTCACTCAGCTGGAGAATGCCTGGTATACCATGCTAAATGCATGTTATGTGAGGCCTGAAACACACATCCGTGAAACAAGTGCGTGTTTGGTCCGTTTCCGTGTATACTGGAGACACGGCCAAACGTGCACCAATGTTATTGTATGATAAAAGGTCCACGTGCGTTTTTGATGCATGTCCGTTTGTCCGTGTCCGTGGTCCGTACCTGTGTGCGTTTTGCACGGCAGCATGTCCGTTTTCTGCACGCAACACGCAGCACGGACCCAATGAAAGTCAATGGGTCTGTGCGCACGTCCGAGTGACACGGACGCATCTCTGTTTGCTCCCTGTACGTTTTGTGCTTTTTTCATGTGATGTCGGTCTTTTTTCTTTTTCTGTTTCGTTCTCTCCCTCAGTCCGTCGGTCGGTCTCTATGTCTGTCGGTCGGTCTCTCTGTCTTATCTGTCCCTCTAGCTGTCTGTCGGTCAGTTCCCCCCCTCTCTCATACTTACCGTTCACCGATCTCCGGCACGGCGCTGCACTGCTGCGCCTGTGATTGGTTGCAGTCACACACGCCCACCACGCTGAGTGACAGCTGTCTCACTGCACCCAATCACAGCAGCCGGTGGGCGTGTCTATACTGTGCAGTAAAATAAATAAATAAATAATTTAAAAAAACGGCGTGCGGTCCCCCCCCCATTTTAATACCAGCCAGATAAAGCCATACGGCTGAAGGCTGGTATTCTCAGGATGGGGAGGTCCACGTTATGGGGAGCCCCCCAGCCTAACAATATCAGTCAGCAGCCGCCCAGAATTGCCGCATACATTATATGCGACAGTTCTGGGACTGTACCCGGCTCTTCCCGATTTGCCCTGGTGCGTTGGCAAATCGGGGTAATAAGGAGTTATTGGCAGCCCATAGCTGCCAATAAGTCCTAGATTAATCATGTCAGGCGTCTCCCGGAGATTCCTTCCATGATTAATCTGTAAGTGACATTTAAAAAACACACACACACCCGAAAAAATAATTTATTAGAAATAAAAAACACTAACAAAGTCCCTCATCACCAATTTGTTAACCCCGACAAAGCCCTCCATGTCCGGCGTAATCCACGGACCTCCAGCGTCGCTTCCAGCTCTGCTACATGCAGGTGACAGGAGCTGCAGAATACACCGCTGCTCCTGTCAGCTCCACGCAACAAATGAGGTGAGTAGCGCGATCAGCTGCTGTCAGTCAGGTAACTCGCGGCCACCGCTGGATCCAGTGGTGGCCGCGGGTAACCTCAGTGACAGCTCAGCTGATCGCGCTACTCATCTCAGTTGCTGCGTGGAGCTGACAGGAGCGGCGGTGAGTAGCGCGATCAGCTGAGCTGTCACTGAGGTTACCCGCGGCCACCGCTGCATCCACCGCTGGATCCAGGTAACCTCAGTGACAGCTCAGCTGATCGCGCTATTGCCTTCATTAGCTGCGTGGAGGTGACAGGAGCGGCGGTGTCTTCTGCTGCTCCTGTCACCTTCATGCAGCAGAGCTGGATGCGACGCTGGAGGTCCGTGGATTACGCCGGACATGGAGGGCTTTGTCGGGGTTAATATATTGGTGATGAGGGACTTTGTTAGTGTTTTCATTTACAAGGAATGGATTAGACACAGGTGCCACATAATGGCTGTCAACCAGAATGTCCCTGAGATTTTTCCCTCGCCGAGGTGTCATCAAGGGATTCTCAGAGACATTCTGGGACAAGATCTTATCTGTCTTAAGAATCGCCCAGTGTCTTTTCAGGCAATCTCTCATTTTGTCCCACTGGCAATTGAATGTTGAGATGTATCTAATCTCATTCCCTTTGTGTTATTATGGTGTTTTTGATGGTGTTTTTTGATTCTTTTTTAATTGTGTTTGTTTGTTCTCCTTGTTTTAATAGTGATTTATTCATCTTATGAATCTGTACCCATGTGTTTCTTCGTGATCGGTGGTTTTCTGCGGCTCGTCGTGAACCTTGACCTCAAGCATACCATCTGACCATTGATAAAAAGTCTACCATGTGGAAAACTGTTTCAGGATTTGGTAGAGTCTGGAGACTAGCTCTCATGGAATTACTGCTATAGCTGTGTATTGACGGTTAATAAGAGAATAATTGCCCGGGTTTTTTTTTTATATATATATATATATATATATATATATAGGGAATGCAGTGTTGTTCTTTAATCTTCTTGTATTTCTAAACCCTGGTGAAAGACTAAAATAAAATTTATGGTCATTAATTGAGACTTTTTGAAACCTCCTGGCAATTATGATAGTGAAATATTGTACATATTATGCTGGGCTGTTTTTCTATGATAGTTATATCTGGGACTATTGAAGGATTGAACTGTATTGTAGGGACTTAATTATGACCTAGTGATATTATTTCTATCTGGTTGATGCGGTTCCGTCACAGTGGGAATGTGGTATGACTTTAGTATATTGCGCATTCTTTATGCTATGTTTATGTTTCAAAATTTGCTGATTAGTACATATTGGGCGATCTGGGACATAGGTACGATGTGATCTTGGTTGCATTAGCCCCTGGTTACCTCCTGGTGATGTGTGCGTCTCTGGGCGCGCGCTCTCTGACAGTCCTCTGGAGATAAGACACTTCACGGCCTCCGTTGATCCAATGCGCATGCTCGGTGACGTCAGTGGGAGAATTCTCCCTGAGTCTGCGCGTTGGAGTTGGAATGCTGTGGCTTGTTTCACATGAACACTTGAGGCTGTTCACTGCGCGTGCGCCACGCTGGCACGCACATATCACCTAGTGTTTAATTAAACGACACATGGGTATTTAGTACGGACATCTGGGGAATGAGCGCACTTCCGCCCCTGCCTCCATCCTGCTGAAGAAGCATTAAGCGACATGTGTCCGGGGCTGGGAGCTGCATTCCTTCCCCCCACTGCTGTGTGTTTGGAGCTCCTACTATTGTCCAATTTATGGGTAAGCCTTGAATTTAGCCTTATACCAACTCTATGATCTTTTTAGATGGCATTTTCCCTGGATTAGCTGGGAGCTGCATTATGTCTGGTGACAGCGAACATTTTTGGTAGCTGTAACTAGGATATGGGACTCATTATGTTATTTGTCCTTTATTTCTACGCTAGCTAGACACACAGATCTACTTTTGTGGGGGGTGGATGTTTGGTAGAGGTCCTCCTTATACCTTTTGATAAATGAATCATGTGATTTTATATTTGTGTCCATTCATATGTTTAATAAAAATCGATGTTTTTTGGAAATTTATACTCCTATGTGTATGTGATTCTTTTTGGGACTCCTATATCATTTGTAGTCTGTTGATGGAGTTATTCCATTTATTTATCCATACATAAGGGAAGTATATGAAATTACTACTATGATATTGCAATTTTTCCCTTTGTCTTTGATCCTGTTTATAGATATTTCATGATAATTCCACACCTATAATGCTCAGGTAACGTAATATACACCTGGTAATATGCCATATGCGTTCATTCTCCTGTAATCTACAGATATTTCATGATCATTCCACACCTATAATGCTCAGGTAACATAATATACACCTGGTTATATGCCACATGCATTCATTCTCCTATTATCTACAGATATTTCATGATCATTCCACACCTATAATGCTCAGGTAACATAATATACACCTGGTTATATGCCATATGCGTTCATTTTCCTATTATCTACAGATATTTCCTGATCATTCCACACCTATAATACTCAGGTAACGTAATATACACCTGGTTATATGCCATATGTGTTCATTCTCCTATTATCTACAGATATTTCATGATCATTCCACACCTATAATGCTCAGGTAACGTAATATACACCTGGTAATATGCCATATGCGTTCATTTTCATATTATCTACAGATATTTCATGATCATTCCACACCTATAATGCTCAGGTAACGTAATATACACCTGGTTATATGCCATGTGCATTCATTCTCCTATTATCTACAGATATTTCATGTTCATTCCACACCTATAATGCTCAGGTAACGTAATATACACCTGGTTATATGGGATATACGTTTATTCTCCTATTATCTACAGATATTTCATGATCATTCCACACCTATAATGCTCAGGTAACGTAATATACACCTGGTAATATGCCATATGCGTTCATTTTCCTATTATCTACAGATATTTCATTATCATTCCACACCTATAATGCTCAGGTAACGTAATATACACCTGGTTATATGCCATATGTGTTCATTTTCCTATTATCTACAGATATTTCATGATCATTCCACACCTATAATGCTCAGGTAACATAATATACACCTGGTTATATGCCATATGCGTTCATTTTCCTATTATCTACAGATATTTCCTGATCATTCCACACCTATAATGCTCAGGTAACATAATATACACCTGGTTATATGCCATATGCGTTCATTTTCCTATTATCTACAGATATTTCCTGATCATTCCACACCTATAATGCTCAGGTAACGTAATATACACCTGGTTATATGCCATATGTATTCATTCTCCTATTATCTACAGATATTTCATGATCATTCCACACCTATAATGCTCAGGTAACGTAATATACACCTGGTAATATGCCATATGCGTTCATTTTCATATTATCTACAGATATTTCATGATCATTCCACACCTATAATGCTCAGGTAACGTAATATACACCTGGTTATATGCCATATGCGTTCATTCTCCTATTATCTACAGATATTTCATGATCATTCCACACCTATAATGCTCAGGTAACATAATATAAACCTGGTTATATGCCATATGTGTTCATTCTCCTATTATCTACAGATATTTCATGATCATTCCACACCTATAATGCTCAGGTAACGTAATATACACCTGGTTATATGCCATGTGCATTCATTCTCCTATTATCTACAGATATTTCATGTTCATTCCACACCTATAATGCTCAGGTAACGTAATATACACCTGGTAATATGCCATATGCGTTCATTTTCATATTATCTACAGATATTTCATGATCATTCCACACCTATAATGCTCAGGTAACGTAATATACACCTGGTTATATGCCATATGCATTCATTCTCCTATTATCTACAGATATTTCATGATCATTCCACACCTATAATGCTCAGGTAACATAATATACACCTGGTTATATGCCATATGCGTTCATTTTCCTATTATCTACAGATATTTCCTGATCATTCCACACCTATAATGCTCAGGTAACGTAATATACACCTGGTTATATGCCATATGTGTTCATTCTCCTATTATCTACAGATATTTCATGATCATTCCACACCTATAATGCTCAGGTAACGTAATATACACCTGGTTATATGCCATATGTGTTCATTCTCCTATTATCTACAGATATTTCATGATCATTCCACACCTATAATGCTCAGGTAACGTAATATACACCTGGTAATATGCCATATGCGTTCATTTTCATATTATCTACAGATATTTCATGATCATTCCACACCTATAATGCTCAGGTAACGTAATATACACCTGGTTATATGCCATATGCGTTCATTCTTTTATTATCTACAGATATTTCATGATCATTCCACACCTATAATGCTCAGGTAACATAATATACACCTGGTTATATGCCATATGTGTTCATTCTCCTATTATCTACAGATATTTCATGATCATTCCACACCTATAATGCTCAGGTAACGTAATATACACCTGGTTATATGCCATATGCATTCATTCTCCTATTATCTACAGATATTTCATGTCCATTCCACACCTATAATGCTCAGGTAACGTAATATACACCTGGTTATATGGGATATACGTTTATTCTCCTATTATCTACAGATATTTCATGATCATTCCACACCTATAATGCTCAGGTAACGTAATATACACCTGGTAATATGCCATATGCGTTCATTTTCCTATTATCTACAGATATTTCATTATCATTCCACACCTATAATGCTCAGGTAACGTAATATACACCTGGTTATATGCCATATGTGTTCATTTTCCTATTATCTACAGATATTTCATGATCATTCCACACCTATAATGCTCAGGTAACATAATATACACCTGGTTATATGCCATATGCGTTCATTTTCCTATTATCTACAGATATTTCCTGATCATTCCACACCTATAATGCTCAGGTAACATAATATACACCTGGTTATATGCCATATGCGTTCATTTTCCTATTATCTACAGATATTTCCTGATCATTCCACACCTATAATGCTCAGGTAACGTAATATACACCTGGTTATATGCCATATGTGTTCATTCTCCTATTATCTACAGATATTTCATGATCATTCCACACCTATAATGCTCAGGTAACGTAATATACACCTGGTTATATGCCATATGTGTTCATTCTCCTATTATCTACAGATATTTCATGATCATTCCACACCTATAATGCTCAGGTAACGTAATATACACCTGGTAATATGCCATATGCGTTCATTTTCATATTATCTACAGATATTTCATGATCATTCCACACCTATAATGCTCAGGTAACGTAATATACACCTGGTTATATGCCATATGCGTTCATTCTCCTATTATCTACAGATATTTCATGATCATTCCACACCTATAATGCTCAGGTAACATAATATACACCTGGTTATATGCCATATGTGTTCATTCTCCTATTATCTACAGATATTTCATGATCATTCCACACCTATAATGCTCAGGTAACGTAATATACACCTGGTTATATGCCATATGCGTTCATTCTCCTATTATCTACAGATATTTCATGATCATTCCACACCTATAATGCTCAGGTAACATAATATACACCTGGTTATATGCCATATGTGTTCATTCTCCTATTATCTACAGATATTTCATGATCATTCCACACCTATAATGCTCAGGTAACATAATATGCACCTGGTTATATGCCATATGTGTTCATTCTCCTATTATCTACAGATATTTCATGTTCATTCCACACCTATAATGCTCAGGTAACGTAATATACACCTGGTTATATGCCATATGTGTTCATTCTCCTATTATCTACAGATATTTCATGATCATTCCACACCTATAATGCTCAGGTAACGTAATATACACCTGGTTATATGCCATATGCATTCATTCTCCTATTATCTACAGATATTTCATGTTCATTCCACACCTATAATGCTCAGGTAACGTAATATACACCTGGTTATATGCCATATGTGTTCATTTTCCTATTATCTACAGATATTTCCTGATCATTCCACACCTATAATGCTCAGGTAACGTAATATACACCTGGTTATATGCCATATGCGTTCATTTTCCTATTATCTACAGATATTTCCTGATCATTCCACACCTATAATGCTCAGGTAACGTAATATACACCTGGTTATATGCCATATGCGTTCATTCTCCTATTATCTACAGATATTTCATGATCATTCCACACCTATAATGCTCAGGTAACGTAATATACACCTGGTTATATGCCATATGTGTTCATTCTCCTATTATCTACAGATATTTCATGATCATTCCACACCTATAATGCTCAGGTAACGTAATATACACCTGGTTATATGCCATATGTGTTCATTCTCCTATTATCTACAGATATTTCATGATCATTCCACACCTATAATGCTCAGGTAACGTAATATACACCTGGTAATATGCCATATGCGTTCATTTTCATATTATCTACAGATATTTCATGATCATTCCACACCTATAATGCTCAGGTAACGTAATATACACCTGGTTATATGCCATATGCGTTCATTCTCCTATTATCTACAGATATTTCATGATCATTCCACACCTATAATGCTCAGGTAACATAATATACACCTGGTTATATGCCATATGTGTTCATTCTCCTATTATCTACAGATATTTCATGATCATTCCACACCTATAATGCTCAGGTAACGTAATATACACCTGGTTATATGCCATATGCATTCATTCTCCTATTATCTACAGATATTTCATGTTCATTCCACACCTATAATGCTCAGGTAACGTAATATACACCTGGTTATATGCCATATGTGTTCATTCTCCTATTATCTACAGATATTTCATGATCATTCCACACCTATAATGCTCAGGTAACGTAATATACACCTGGTTATATGCCATATGCGTTCATTTTCCTATTATCTACAGATATTTCCTGATCATTCCACACCTATAATGCTCAGGTAACGTAATATACACCTGGTTATATGCCATATGCGTTCATTCTCCTATTATCTACAGATATTTCATGATCATTCCACACCTATAATGCTCAGGTAACGTAATATACACCTGGTTATATGCCATATGTGTTCATTCTCCTATTATCTACAGATATTTCATAATCATTCCACACCTATAATGCTCAGGTAACGTAATATGCACCTGGTTATATGCCATATGTGTTCATTTTCCTATTATCTACAGATATTTCATGATCATTCCACACCTATAATGCTCAGGTAACATAATATACACCTGGTTATATGCCATATGCGTTCATTTTCCTATTATCTACAGATATTTCCTGATCATTCCACACCTATAATGCTCAGGTAACGTAATATACACCTGGTTATATGCCATATGTGTTCATTCTCCTATTATCTACAGATATTTCATGATCATTCCACACCTATAATGCTCAGGTAACGTAATATACACCTGGTTATATGCCATATGTGTTCATTCTCCTATTATCTACAGATATTTCATGATCATTCCACACCTATAATGCTCAGGTAACGTAATATACACCTGGTTATATGCCATATGCGTTCATTTTCATATTATCTACAGATATTTCATGATCATTCCACACCTATAATGCTCAGGTAACGTAATATACACCTGGTTATATGCCATATGCGTTCATTCTCCTATTATCTACAGATATTTCATGATCATTCCACACCTATAATGCTCAGGTAACATAATATACACCTGGTTATATGCCATATGTGTTCATTCTCCTATTATCTACAGATATTTCATGATCATTCCACACCTATAATGCTCAGGTAACGTAATATACACCTGGTTATATGCCATATGCATTCATTCTCCTATTATCTACAGATATTTCATGTTCATTCCACACCTATAATGCTCAGGTAACGTAATATACACCTGGTTATATGGGATATACGTTTATTCTCCTATTATCTACAGATATTTCATGATCATTCCACACCTATAATGCTCAGGTAACGTAATATACACCTGGTAATATGCCATATGCGTTCATTTTCCTATTATCTACAGATATTTCATTATCATTCCACACCTATAATGCTCAGGTAACGTAATATACACCTGGTTATATGCCATATGTGTTCATTTTCCTATTATCTACAGATATTTCATGATCATTTCACACCTATAATGCTCAGGTAACATAATATACACCTGGTTATATGCCATATGCGTTCATTTTCCTATTATCTACAGATATTTCCTGATCATTCCACACCTATAATGCTCAGGTAACATAATATACACCTGGTTATATGCCATATGCGTTCATTTTCCTATTATCTACAGATATTTCCTGATCATTCCACACCTATAATGCTCAGGTAACGTAATATACACCTGGTTATATGCCATATGTGTTCATTCTCCTATTATCTACAGATATTTCATGATCATTCCACACCTATAATGCTCAGGTAACGTAATATACACCTGGTTATATGCCATATGTGTTCATTCTCCTATTATCTACAGATATTTCATGATCATTCCACACCTATAATGCTCAGGTAACATAATATACACCTGGTTATATGCCATATGTGTTCATTCTCCTATTATCTACAGATATTTCATGATCATTCCACACCTATAATGCTCAGGTAACGTAATATACACCTGGTTATATGCCATATGCATTCATTCTCCTATTATCTACAGATATTTCATGTTCATTCCACACCTATAATGCTCAGGTAACGTAATATACACCTGGTTATATGCCATATGTGTTCATTCTCCTATTATCTACAGATATTTCATGATCATTCCACACCTATAATGCTCAGGTAACGTAATATACACCTGGTTATATGCCATATGCATTCATTCTCCTATTATCTACAGATATTTCATTATCATTCCAGACCTATAATGCTCAGGTAACGTAATATACACCTGGTTATATGCCATATGCGTTCATTTTCCTATTATCTACAGATATTTCATGATCATTCCACACCTATAATGCTCAGGTAACATAATATACACCTGGTTATATGCCGTATGCGTTCATTCTCCTATTATCTACAGATATTTCATGATCATTCCACACCTATAATGCTCAGGTAATGTAATATACACCTGGTTATATGCCATATGTGTTCATTCTCCTATTATCTACAGATATTTCATAATCATTCCACACCTATAATGCTCAGTTAACGTAATATACACCTGGTTATATGCCATATGTGTTCATTTTCCTATTATCTACAGATATTTCATGATCATTCCACACCTATAATGCTCAGGTAACATAATATACACCTGGTTATATGCCATATGCGTTCATTCTCCTATTATCTACAGATATTTCATGTTCATTCCACACCTATAATGCTCAGGTAACGTAATATACACCTGGTAATATGCCATATGCATTCATTTTCCTATTATCTACAGATATTTCATGATCATTCCACACCTATAATGCTCAGGTAATATAATATACACCTGGTTATATGCCATATGTGTTCATTTTCCTATTATCTACAGATATTTCATGTTCATTCCACACCTATAATGCTCAGGTAACGTAATATACACCTGGTAATATGCCATATGCATTCATTTTCCTATTATCTACAGATATTTCATGATCATTCCACACCTATAATGCTCAGGTAACGTAATATACACCTGGTTATATGCCATATGTGTTCATTCTCCTATTATCTACAGATATTTCATGATCATTCCACACCTATAATGCTCAGGTAACGTAATATACACCTGGTTATATGCCATATGCATTCATTCTCCTATTATCTACAGATATTTCATGTTCATTCCACACCTATAATGCTCAGGTAACGTAATATACACCTGGTTATATGCCATATGTGTTCATTCTCCTATTATCTACAGATATTTCATGATCATTCCACACCTATAATGCTCAGGTAACGTAATATACACCTGGTTATATGCCATATGCATTCATTCTCCTATTATCTACAGATATTTCATTATCATTCCAGACCTATAATGCTCAGGTAACGTAATATACACCTGGTTATATGCCATATGCGTTCATTTTCCTATTATCTACAGATATTTCATGATCATTCCACACCTATAATGCTCAGGTAACATAATATACACCTGGTTATATGCCGTATGCGTTCATTCTCCTATTATCTACAGATATTTCATGATCATTCCACACCTATAATGCTCAGGTAATGTAATATACACCTGGTTATATGCCATATGTGTTCATTCTCCTATTATCTACAGATATTTCATAATCATTCCACACCTATAATGCTCAGTTAACGTAATATACACCTGGTTATATGCCATATGTGTTCATTTTCCTATTATCTACAGATATTTCATGATCATTCCACACCTATAATGCTCAGGTAACATAATATACACCTGGTTATATGCCATATGCGTTCATTCTCCTATTATCTACAGATATTTCATGTTCATTCCACACCTATAATGCTCAGGTAACGTAATATACACCTGGTAATATGCCATATGCATTCATTTTCCTATTATCTACAGATATTTCATGATCATTCCACACCTATAATGCTCAGGTAATATAATATACACCTGGTTATATGCCATATGTGTTCATTTTCCTATTATCTACAGATATTTCATGTTCATTCCACACCTATAATGCTCAGGTAACGTAATATACACCTGGTAATATGCCATATGCATTCATTCTCCTATTATCTACAGATATTTCATGTTCATTCCACACCTATAATGCTCAGGTAACGTAATATACACCTGGTAATATGCCATATGCATTCATTTTCCTATTATCTACAGATATTTCATGATCATTCCACACCTATAATGCTCAGGTAACGTAATATACACCTGGTTATATGCCATATGTGTTCATTCTCCTATTATCTACAGATATTTCATAATCATTCCACACCTATAATGCTCAGTTAACGTAATATACACCTGGTTATATGCCATATGTGTTCATTTTCCTATTATCTACAGATATTTCATGATCATTCCACACCTATAATGCTCAGGTAACATAATATACACCTGGTTATATGCCATATGCGTTCATTCTCCTATTATCTACAGATATTTCATGTTCATTCCACACCTATAATGCTCAGGTAACGTAATATACACCTGGTAATATGCCATATGCATTCATTTTCCTATTATCTACAGATATTTCATGATCATTCCACACCTATAATGCTCAGGTAATATAATATACACCTGGTTATATGCCATATGTGTTCATTTTCCTATTATCTACAGATATTTCATGTTCATTCCACACCTATAATGCTCATATATAATGTTCATTCCATGTCTAACTTGCCAAAGAAACCTTTTATACATCTACATAATATACACCTAATAAGTTATTACCCTCATTCTTTTTATTTATTCCTTTTTATCATTCTTTTTAGTATGTCCCCCCAAAAGAAGGTGTCCAAGTCCACGTCTGACTAGTCAGAGCTGGTATAAAGATGTACATCTTGTACTATTGTTTGGTGCAGCCCCAGAGGCGATGGGCTGCTCCGTAGGCAGGCTCTTCTCATTTTTTGCACATCTGCCTGCAGTGCCATACGGTGAGGGACCTCAGCTGTGCCAGGTGACCGTAAATGGGAGTCTGGTTACTCTATTACTCATCCCTGAGATGAGGACGAGGTGTATACATAGAGACGCCAAGAATTATCCCATGTCCCTGGTTGGCATATGCCCAGACTGTGTTCCATTTCCCACAAAGTAGAAATTGTCAAGGAATTAATGCTTGCTGTTATTAGACTGACAAGATTTTTCTTTGTTCTGGGACTTATGGGCTAAAGCTGTAGCACCCAGTAGTCTGGTATTCCACCAGGAATCGCTATGGTAACAAGGTCACATGATGTAATTGTTACATTTCCTTTAACTGTACTGGCTAGAAATGAAGTTGAGAAAGCTATTCTTGACCTGGAGCAGTCTCAGGTCAACTTTGCGACTTCCCAGCTTAGAAACTTAACGTTGAAAGGTGCTTTGGAAAATTTAACAGGTTCTGTTACCCAGAAGCCAATAATCGTTTTCTGTATTTGGCCAGGCATAATGATCTGTAGTATAGAGGGACCAAAGTGAGGGGCCGGGTAACAGAGCGCCTCCTCACAGCACGAGGCGCAATCCAGGGGGTATAATAGATGGTCTCAAGTGAGAATACTTTTGTTGTTGCCCACAGTGGAAGGCAAGATCCTTGCCAAGTGACAGCGATTCCGAGTTGTTTGAAAAGATGGAAGAGGTCAACTATAAGGCCTAAGGCACACGGCGAGAAAATCGGTGCGAGTGGAGTGCGATAAAACATCGCATTCCACTCGGACCAATTCTAGCCTGTGTGCCAGCACACATGAGCGATTATTTTCTCAGCCCTAATTGGACCGAGAAAACAATCGCAGCATGCTGCGATTGTAATGCGAGACTCTTTTCTCTAGCACCCATTCAAGTGAATGGGGCGAGAGAAAAATCGCACTGCACTCGCGGTACTCCGGTGTACCACGTGTGCAGAGCGAGAATCGCAATAGGCGGCTACGGAGGAGAGAGGGATAGAAATCCCTCCCTCCCCTCCTCCGTGCCGGCCTGCCCCTCCGCAGCGCTGGCCCGTCCCCAGCAGCTGAGGTCCGCTCGCACGGTTGGGCCTCAGTTGCATGGATACTAGCATGACACTCGGCTCCTGCTATGCTGCCAGCGCAAGTCGAGTGTCATGCGAGCATCGCACTAGTGCCCCGTGTGGCCCCAACATAACATACAGTTAGGTCCAGAAATATTTGGACAGTGACACAAGTTTTGTTATTTTAGCTGTTTACAAAAACATGTTCAGAAATACAATTATATATATAATATGGGCTGAAAGTGCACACTCCCAGCTGCAATATGAGAGTTTTCACATCCAAATCGGAGAAAGGGTTTAGGAATCATAGCTCTGTAATGCATAGCCTCCTCTTTTTCAAGGGACCAAAAGTAATTGGACAAGGGACTCTAAGGGCTGCAATTAACTCTGAAGGCGTCTCCTTCGTTAACCTGTAATCAATGAAGTAGTTAAAAGGTCTGGGGTTGATTACAGGTGTGTGGTTTTGCATTTGGAAGCTGTTGCTGTGACCAGACAATATGCGGTCTAAGGAACTCTCAATTGAGGTGAAGCAGAACATCCTGAGGCTGAAAAAAAAGAAAAAATCCATCAGAGAGATAGCAGACATGCTTGGAGTAGCAAAATCAACAGTTGGGTACATTCTGAGAAAAAAGGAATTGACTGGTGAGCTTGGGAACTCAAAAAGGCCTGGGGGTCCACGGATGACAACAGTGGTGGATGATCGCCACATACTTTCTTTGGTGAAGAAGAACCCGTTCACAACATCAACTGAAGTCCAGAACACTCTCAGTGAAGTAGGTGTATCTGTCTCTAAGTCAACAGTAAAGAGAAGACTCCATGAAAGTAAATACAAAGGGTTCACATCTAGATGCAAACCATTCATCAATTCCAAAAATAGACAGGCCAGAGTTAAATTTGCTGAAAAACACCTCATGAAGCCAGCTCAGTTCTGGAAAAGTATTCTATGGACAGATGAGACCAAGATCAACCTGTACCAGAATGATGGGAAGAAAAAAGTTTGGAGAAGAAAGGGAACGGCACATGATCCAAGGCACACCACATCCTCTGTAAAACATGGTGGAGGCAACGTGATGGCATGGGCATGCATGGCTTTCAATGGCACTGGGTCACTTGTGTTTATTGATGACATAACAGCAGACAAGAGTAGCCGGATGAATTCTGAAGTGTACCGGGGTATACTTTCAGCCCAGATTCAGCCAAATGCCGCAAAGTTGATCGGACGGCGCTTCATAGTACAGATGGACAATGACCCCAAGCATACAGCCAAAGCTACCCAGGAGTTCATGAGTGCAAAAAAGTGGAACATTCTGCAATGGCCAAGTCAATCACCAGATCTTAACCCAATTGAGCATGCATTTCACTTGCTCAAATCCAGACTTAAGACGGAAAGACCCACAAACAAGCAAGACCTGAAGGCTGCGGCTGTAAAGGCCTGGCAAAGCATTAAGAAGGAGGAAACCCAGCGTTTGGTGATGTCCATGGGTTCCAGACTTAAGGCAGTGATTGCCTCCAAAGGATTCGCAACAAAATATTGAAACTAAAAAATTTTTTTGGGGTTTGGTTTATTTGTCCAATTACTTTTGACCTCCTAAAATGTGGAGTGTTTGTAAAGAAATGTGTACAATTCCTACAATTTCTATCAGATATTTTTGTTCAAACCATCAAATTAAACGTTACAATCTGCACTTGAATTCTGTTGTAGAGGTTTCATTTCAAATCCAATGTGGTGGCATGCAGAGCCCAACTCGCGCAAATTGTGTCACTGTCCAAATATTTCTGGACCTAACTGTACACCTAGCATGGAAAAGGGAACCCTTCTCGATATTTGATTTCAACCTTCTAAAACCCTGAAAGGATAGGGAAACTTGCTTGTTGGCCCAGTCAGAAGCCAACACGGAAGGTGTCAAAGTGGCAGAAACTTCACAAAAAGAGTGTCAGAAAAACACCACAATAGGGACATATTCTCGAAGTTACCAGGTCTCATTTGTGTCATTGAACATGAGATACTCACTGAGCCTTACACTTGGGTCAATTTAAAGCCCCATAGGATTCCTAAAGCCTGGCAGGAGGTAATTTCAAAATAGGCGATACAGAGCTGGCATCACTCTTTCACAAAAAAAAAACAGGTCAAAACATTCAGAGAATGCCGGAGAATTCTAGGCTATTATAGGAGGTTTGTCGCTAATTTTGCCATAATAGCAGCGCCTCTAACTGATCTCCATAAGGGTACAAAATCAGTTATGGTTAAGTAGTCTCAAGGGGCTTATAGGACATTTCAAAAGCTTAAACTGGTTGGCTGTAGTCAACAAGTGGTGGTAGCGCCGGATTTTTGTTAAGCATTCATAGTTATTAATAATAATAAAGTTTATTTATATAGCGCCAACATATTCCGCAGCACTTTATAATCAGGTGGTGGCTTGTATAGACAAAAACAAAACAAAATACTGTAGTACGTAATTCAACAGCTACAGTAGGAATGAGGGCCCTGCTCGAAAGCTTACAATCTATAGTTCAAACATATGCATTAGATATAAGGTTAGGAGCTGACATGTTCGCGGACATCAATGGGGAAGAACACTTGATAGTCTACTTGAGTAGAAAAATTACTCAATTGTAGAGCATAGACCCAATAAGTTACATGGAAATGTGGATGCTCTGTCAAGGGTACACTGTTTATTGGCAGATGGTGCCCAGCCCCGGCTTTGGCCAGATGAGGGAGCATGTTAGAAGGTAGGTGAAAAGGTCCTGGATGGCAGGTATGTGTTACTGAAATGGTTGTTATATTGAATGGATTTTGGGTCAGGGATTTAGGAGTGACCAAAAGAGCATGGGTGGGAAAAATCACTCCCTTACTCCAATGCGGGTCTTACTGGCCTAATTAAATGCACTTGGTCTAGCTCATTTAGTTGTGTATTGAGGATGGAGAAAGACAGAGCTGATGGATAGTTTGTACTCTTTCCCTAGAGGATCTTGTAATACCAAGTTGGTGAGACTGATTTACTTTGCCTTACCCAGAGAAAGGACTGTTTTGGTTATTCATATGGGCTGAAGAAAGAATTGTTTTGTTAGTTTTATATGTTTAAAGGAAACCGGTCACCAGGTTTGTCCCTTATAAGCTGCGGCCAGCACTAGTGATTCCTTATATACAGCATTCTAGATCACCCACACTTGTGCACTACAATACTTTGATTTGCCCTCAGTAGGGCAGATAAAAGTGCGCATGCGCAGGAGCGAAGTGGAATCCTCTGTGTGGATGACGTAGGACACGTCATGCACATGGGGCTGGGAAAGAGGATGTCGATCGCACAAGATGGAGGAGGCGCCGGACCCAAGTGTAGTGTTGCCCATCGGACCTGACCGCCCCTAGGTGAGTATAATAAAGTTCTTTTTTATGTTCTAGAGAGCGGCCTGGGCTCTTATATAAAGTATTCCAGAATGCTGCATATAGGTCCTCACTGGTACTGGTGGTGGCCGCAGCTTATAGGGGACAAATCTAGCGACAGGTTCCCCTTAAGAAAGGACTGTTTTGGTTTATTCATTAGTGCTGAAGCAAGCTGTTTCATTGTGGAGTTGAAACCTTTATGAAGGACAATAAACGTTACTGTGAACTGAACATTGCAACATCGGCTAATAAAAGTCCACTTTATCTCTTGCAATGTTTTAGAGTGCTGCCTTTATTTTTCTCTCTCTATACAGTATATCACAAAAGTGAGTACATCCCTAACATTTTTGTTAATATTTTATTATATATTTTCAGTGACAAAAGAAATTATGTAAGGCCAACACACTCAAGAGATATGTACTCAACAGTGCCGAGGCATCCATCCACCATAGAGACTCACTATTAAGAAATGTACAGCAGCATGTAACGGTTTAGACACCCCTGGTCAAAATTACTGCTATTGTGAACAATTAAGCAAGCTGAAGATGAAATGATCTCTAAAAGACATACCGTTAATGATGACACATTTCCTTTATATTTTAGGTAAAAAAAACAATATACATTTTCATCTTTTACATTTGACAAATTACAAAAAGGAAAATGGGTCAATGCAAAAGTTTGGGCACCCTTGGAGATTTGTGTGCGCAGATAACTTTGACCAACATTTCAGACCTAAATTAGCCATTTAAAGTTATAGTTTGTTAGGAAATGCAAGGTGATGGAAAACCCAACCTCCTCTATCCTTGTGCAAAAAACAGCAGCCATGGGTTCTTCTAAGCAGCGGCCTAGTACTCTTAAAGAGAAATTGTTTGAGGCCGACAAAGTAGGAGAAGGCTATAAGAAGTTGGCAAAGCATTTTCAAGTTGCCTTTCCAATTCGAAATGTAAGTGACAGTTAACAGAATCAGTAGAGGTCAAGATAATGTCTTAAACGCTAAGCAACATTTCTGTGAGAGCTACTTGTAGGATTGCTAGAGAAGCAAATCAGAACAACCACTTAACTGCAAAAGACCTTCAGGAAGATTTAGCAGACTCTGGAGTTGTGGTACATTGTTCTACTTTTCAGAGACACCTGCACAAATATGGCCTTCACAGAAAAGTCATCAGAAGAAAACCTCTCCTACATCCTCACCATAAAATTCAGCATCAGAAGCATGCAAAAAAAACCATCTAAACAAACCTGATGATTTTGTAAATAAATCCTGTGGACCAATTAAGTTAAAAGTTAAAAAATACCTTGTTGGCCACAATGATCAAATGTATGTATGAAGATAAAAGGGCACAGAATTTCAGAAAAAGAACACCTCACCAACCATTTAGCATGGGGGTGGATCAATCATTCTTTGGGGTTGTGCTGCAGCCAATGGCAAGATGAACATTTCACAGGTAGAGGGAAGAATGGATTCATTGAAATTTAAAAAAATTCTTGATGCAAACATAACACCATCTGTAAAAAAAAACCTGAAGTTGAAAAGAGGATGGCTTCTACAAATGGATAATGATCCTAAACACGTCAAAATCCACAATAGACTACTTCAAAAGGCACAAGCTGAAGGTTTTTATAATGGCCCTTACAGTCCCGTGATATGAACATCATTGTAAATATGTGGCTAGACCTCAAAATAGCAGTGCATGCAAGACGACCCAAGAATCTCACAGAACTGGTAGACTTTTCAAAGAAATATATATTTTTGTTACCTAAAATACAAAGAAATGTGTCACCTTTAACTTTATGCTTCTTAGAGATCATTTAATCTTTAACTTGCTTAACTGTTCAAAATAACAGTAAGTTTGACCAGGTGTGCCCAAACTTTTACATGGCAATGTATACCTCATGGTATATGTTTCTAAGAAAGTGCCCATAAACCACACATTTAGCCTCCGTCTGGTGAATGCTCTCTTATGGGAATGTTACAGTATACTGTGAGCTGGGGTCATAATGTAGTGTGCACCTAGCTTGGCGTTAATCCAGCAGGAGATCACATAGCTATGGACTATTTTTAAACTACTTCTATATCATGTTTGCTTTTGCAGTTGTATTTATATACTGCTCCTATATTTATCTTGTTGCATCTCCATTTACCATTACAATACAGTTCCTTCTATTGCCCATGTGTCTCTGCATCCCTTATATACTACCATCTGTTTTATTCATACTATTTATTCCCCTGCTAGGTTTTGTCGCCCCTTAGTGTCCCCTTCACAAGTACATACACACCTGTCATGTTTTTCACATACATTTGTAGGCTATGTGCGCACGTAGCGTTTTTTCTAGCGTTTCCGCAGCGTTTTAAGCTGCAGCGTCACATTGTTAAAATGTATGCGTTCTCCTTTCCAAGCAAAGTCTATGAGAATGATGCCAAATCCGTGCGCACGATGCTTTTTTGAACGCAGCGTTTTGAGAATCAAAAATTTGACAAAATCTCTGCGTTTAAAAAAGCAACATGTTACTTATTTGGTGCGCTTTGGATGCTGCTCCCACTCTGTCTATGGGAGAGGCAGTATCCAGAGCGCATGAAATCGGCATCTGTTCTGCAGACACACTGAATCCATTACGCACTGTTTCTGCAGCGATTTGAAGCTCACATGCTCTGCCAAATCGCTGCAGAATTTGCAGCATGGACACTACGCTACGTGCACACATAGCCTAAGGCTTCATTTTTGCTTATATACTGTGGCGCCTGATATATTTACCTTAATTTTAATATTCATTACCACAGTGGGGTCCACTTTGATAGCTGCCCCATTTGGTTTACCTAGCTTTGTCTGTCTGGCCCAGTCAGTTTAATATAACAGGAAAATGCACAAATGGTGGCAGTTCACACTTGTCTTATCAGCTCACGAGGCAGAGACATTACCCATGTGTTGTGCTGTTTTATGTAACTTAAGAGAATAGATGTTTTTATACAGCATTAATTATAGCCCTTAGGTTTATAGTAACCCATTTCCATTAACACTCTTCTTTGTTTCTTTGTACTAACATACTGTAACTAGACAATGGAAAATATAACCTCTCTGTCACTAGTTTATTCTATTATTACAAATCTAATACTAAAGTCAACATTTGTTCAAATCATTGATGGAGTGTTTACTACAGTCCACAACAATGAATTTGCAACACCAATAAGGAAAAGTAGATTTATGGAAATCACAGGATAAGAGACATGTTAATGATATGCAAATTATGAAAAATTGAAAACAACATTTTAACTAGCAATGAGATTATCAATGGCTGTCTGAGGAATGCTCTGCCACGCTGTATGTACTTGGGCACCTAAATCATCAATGTCCGCTGCTGGAAGCTCTGTTTGCAATTGCCAACTGTTGATTTCCCAGATGCGCTCAATAGGAGACTAAAGATGTTGCAGGCCATGGTAGCATGTTTAGTCCATGCAGGATGCTTATATAAGCACCCCAACATGATGTCTGGTGATGTCGTATTGAAAACCAGTTCCTGGGACTCTTTGGAGATATGGATGTACCACCAATTCCATCAAGCTGGAGTGAGGACTAGGACTGCTTTAGCACAATATCTCAACCCACACCATAATCTAGGGAGATTCCATGGTAAAAGCCTGTTCATGGCATTGCCCACGTCATCTCCAGACCAATTTTTGGGTATTACTGCATTCAAGACAAAAGCAGGACTCATGGCTGAAAAAAACAGGTTTATGTAATGACAGACAGCTGACCTTCTCTCTGATTGAAGTCATTCACTTTTCCCGTAAGTTTCAAATGACCCCAGATCGTCATGACGACTTTTTGACAACAAGTATCTGCAGTGTTTGTAATATCATCAAAAAAATCCAGATTTTTGCAGTTTTATACATTTTTTTATGCTAGCTCCATAAATTCATATTTTACAAAGAGACTAAGAGCAATTCCTCATATCCTTATTAAAATATTACATTTTTATTATTATAATTTAGTGCAAAAAAGTGAAAAATGAAAACAAATATATACACACAAAACAGTCATTAAAATTGCAATGTTAATGGATGTATACCGCACAAAGGTGCGTGAGAAAAATGCGTCTTGTTACAATTAATTTATGACAGTTTTACAATAAATATTATAATTTCATACAAAAAGTTTTTTGCTTCAATAAATAATTGCAAATAATGGGTAAAAATTAAATTATTTTGTTGGTGTAACAATAAATATTATAATTACATACAGAAATTTTTTTTGCTTCAATAAATAGTTGCTGACAATGGGTAATAAATAGATTATTTTGTTGGTGATGTATTGGGCTATATTAGGTATCTAAATGGTGACCGGCAGCTGTAACTTGTTTTGCCTATATTATACTGCATGAACACATTTAAAAAGCATAGGCTTGTCTATATGGGGCTGTCAATTTATTTTGGCTTAATCCTATGCTAGCAGTTATCTTGGCCATATTCAACCCACTGTGGTAACATTTTTACAAAGATTACAATAGTATACTTTGTGACCATTACAACTGCAACCACATACCTACAGTTCAGGTGTGGAACGACCATATATACTCCAATAACAGTTCAAGAAAATGGAACATGCAGAGAGCCTAGCAGTTTGTCAAAATCATTCAGCCATGCTATCAGCATAAGAGCCCATCAGCAACCATTATAAATCATTGCATTTACCCATTTGAATGCTGGTGAATCAAGAACGCTCTTATGCTGATAGCCGGGCAAAGAGACAGTCCTGGAAAGACACAGCCCTGGAAAGAGACAGCCCTGGAAAGACACAGCCCTGGAAAGAGACAGCCCTGGAAAGAGACAGCCCTGGAAAGAGACAGCCAGGTAAAGAGACAGCCCGGGAAAGAGACAGAAGGGGAAAGAGACAGAAGGGGAAAGAAACAGCCCTGGAAGGAGACAGATGGGGAAAGAGACAGCCCTGGAAGGAGAAAGACACAGACAGACACAGAGAAAGAGAGAGACACAGAGATAGAGCCAGAGACTGATACAGAGAGAGACAGAGAAACTGAGACAGACAGAGACAGACACACAGAGACAGAGAGACAGACAGAAACTCGAAGAGAGATAGTTACTATCCCGGGCAACGCCCAGGTACTACAGCTAGTTAATTATAAAAGATGGAGAAATCGTACGAGAAATGTATAGGAAGCCGACCTCTGTGAACATGTTGCTTTGTTATGTTAGCGCACATCCTGCCCATATAAAAAAATCCGTGCCCTATAGCCAGTTTCTTAGCAATAAAAGGATTAATGGTAGCACTGAGAGATTTGTGGAACAAGCTCAAGAACTAAAAGCCAGATTAGCAGAGAGAGGATATCCCCCTATAGTAATAAACAAAGTGTTAGAAACAGTGAAATTGTCAACATAGGGTTGCAATAAAAAAAGTAGCGCTAAGCCTTTTACAAAAAGATTTAGGTTCAATTTTAAATATGGACCAATGGACAACGCAATAGGGTTGGCGATTAATAAAAATTGGCATGTTATAGAAAGTGAAAGAGACCTACATACGGTAGCACTGAATAAACCACAAGTGACATATAGAAGAAGCAAAAAATCTAGGGGATATGCTAGTCCGGAGAAGATTAATTCCTAAAAGAACTTGGTTGGATAATGCAGGCCCCACAGGCAATTTAAAGTGTGGTGGTAGTTCTTTGTGCGCATTATATCACAGGTAAATCAGTGAAAATAGGTGATAAGTGGCATGTAGTGAAAGATTTAATCACATGTAGAACAAAATGGGTAGTGTATATAATATTTTGCCCATGTGTGTTTTACTACATTGGTAAGACCATTAGACCCTTGTTCGTAAGGTTTAGAGAACATTTCATCTCAAGTCACACCGGAATAGGAGAGACTCGACTTATAAAGCACATAAATAAAGCCCATGCAAGCAACCAAAGGGTGTTGCGCTTTGGAGGCTTGGAATTTTTTTTTCCTTCACCAGCAGGGGGTGACACCCATAAATATCACTTGAGAAAAGAAGCACGCTGGATGATAGACAGCAAAGCACTAGGACCCTTAGGGTTTAATGATAAAAATGATTTAGTTATATTTTTATGAATTATTGTGATTATTCTGTTGTCCTCTAAAGAGTTGTAATTCATGATTGATTCATACATTGGTTTTAATTTGAACAAAGGAAAAGAGTCCAGCTCACCACTTAACCCTGGGACGGTGCACAGATTGGGAGGCAAATCCGCAGCAAGGCAACAAGGAAAAAATCCAGCAAATTTGCTGTATTTTTCCCTTGTTGCATTGGTTTTAATTTGTATTACGCCAGTCCCAGGTGTGTCCCATAAAAAGAGGAGGTACTGACGTGTTGATTGTGGACCCGTAGAAGCGCCCTTAGAGGTGTGAAACAGTTACCGTAGTCCAGCGTGCTTTCCGTCCCTTCCCTCCCCCTTATGCCTGTTCGTTGAAGTAATAATAGAACAAGAAAAATCAATCCGGTGAGTGCTTCCAGCCTGTTATTATTGAGAGCCTTTCCTAGCTTTTTATTTAGATGAGCACCACGGAGATTATATACTCCTAGTAGTGGCGGAAAGACCGGATATACACAGACATCCGGAGAGTGCGGGAAACACCGATTCGGCTCATCAGCAAAGCAGGAGATCCATACTTGGTCTAGGAGAGCGGTAGAGCAGTGCCGAATTTTCATTTCTTTGTGGATGCTATGAATACATTTTACTTCTTAAGCCAGCTTTACACCTTACAATTAGGTGTGCGATCTCGTATGCGATGTGACACGCCCAGGTCACATATGTGATTTAAGGAGATTGCACGTAGGTCATTCATTTGCTGTCACACGTGCGTTAGTAGTCTATGTTAAATTGATCAATTTTGTGTGCGATCCTTTAGATCATGTGTTCTGTGACGTATGCATTGGGCACCCTTTTTATTTTATTTATTGACTTGCCAAGCGTGTGTAATGTGTAGGGATGCGTTTTTACTATGTCATCTGCCATTCAGCTCTGCTACATGGCCGCTAACAGCAGACACAGACAGCCATGTAGCAGAGCTGAATGGCAGATGACAGCAGACACAGAAAGAGCCGCACGATCAGAACGAACTCGGGTTAACTTCATCCGACTTCATTGTCATGCTGCGGCTCTGTCTGTGCCGCGTCCTGATTAGCGGTCACCTGTGAAGGACTCACCGGTGACCGATAATCCCCTGAGTGACTGAAGTGAGCAGCCCTCTCTCATATACTCACCGATCCCCGACGCGGCGCTGCACGGCAATCACACTGCTGCGTCGGCTTTTACTATTTTGAAAAAGCCGGCCGCTCATTAAACAATCTCGTATTCCCTGCTTTCCCCGCCCACCGGCGCCTATGATTGGTTGCAGTGAGACACGCCCCCACGCTGAGTGACAGGTGTCTCACTGCACCCAATCACAGCAGCCGGTGGGCATGTCTATACTGTGCAGTGAAATAAATAATTAAATAATTAAAAAAAACGGCGTGCGGTCACCCCCAATTTTAAAACCAGCCAGATAAAGCTATACGGCTGAAGGCTGGTATTCTCAGGATGGGGGGCACCACGTTATGGGGAGCCCCCCAGCCTAACAATATCAGCCAGCAGCCGCCCAGAATTGCCGCATACATTAGATGCAACAGTTCTGGGACTGTACCCGGCTCTTCCCGATTTGCTCTGGTGCATTGGCAAATCGGGGTAATAAGGAGTTAATGGCAGCCCATAGCTGCCACTAAATCCTAGATTAATCATGTCAGCCGTCTCCCCGAGATACCTTCCATGATTAATCTGTAAGTGACAGTAAATAAACACACACACCCGAAAAAATCCTTTATTGGAAATAAAAACCACAAACATATACCCTAGTTCACCACTTTAATAAGCCCGAAAAAGCCCTCCATGTCCGGCGTAATCCAGGATGCTCCAGCGTCGCTTCCAGCTCTGCTGCATGGAGGTGACCGGAGCTGCTGAAGACACCGCCGCTCCCGTCACCTCCACGCAGCAACTGAAGACAGCCGCGCGATCAGCTGAGCTATCACTGAGGTTACCCTCAGCCACCGCTGTATCCATTGACAGCGGGTAACCTCAGTGACAGCTCAGCTGATCGCACGGCTGTCTTCAGTTGCTGCATGGAGCTGACAGGAGCGGCGGTGTCTTCAGCAGCTCCTGTCACCTTCATGCAGCAGAGCTGGATGCAACGCTGGAGGTCCGTGGATTACGCCAGACATGGAGGGCTTTTTCGGGCTTATTAAAGTGGTGAATGAGGGTATATGTTTGTGTTTTTTATTTCTAATAAAGGATTTTTTCAGGTGTGTGTGTGTGTGTTTATTTACGGTCACTTACAGATTAATCATGGAAGGTATCTCGGGGAGACGCCTGACATGATTAATCTAGGAGTTATTGGCAGCTATGGGCTGCCATTAACTCCTTCTTACCCCGATTTGCCAACGCACCAGGGTAAATCGGGAAGAGCCGGGTACAGTCCCAGAACTGTCGCATCTAATGTATGCGGCAATTCTGGGCGGCTGCTGGCTGATATTGTTAGGCTGGGGGGCTCACCATAATGTGGAGCTCCTCATCCTGAGAATACCAGCCTTCAGCCGTATAGCTTTATCTGGCTGGTTTTAAAATTGGGGGGACCGCACGCCATTTTTTTTTAATTATTTAATTATTTATTTCACTGCACAGTATAGACACGCCCACCGGCTGCTGTGATTGGGTGCAGTGAGACACCTGTCACTCAGCGTGGGGGCGTGTCTCACTGCAACCAATCATAGGCGCCAGTGGGCGGGGAAAGCAGGGAATACGAGATTGTTTAATGGGCGGCCAGCTTTTTCAAAATAGTAAAAGCCGCCGGAGCAGTGTGAATGCCGTGCAGCGCCGCGCCGGTGATCGGTGAGTATGAGAGAGGGGGTAAGAGGGATAGACTGACATGGACAGAGAGAGAGGGACAGAGATAGTGACCGACTGACAGAGATTAGTGAATGACAGACATTGTGAGGTGCTTCAGAACGTAGCTTTTCAGCTGCGCTCTGAAGCGGACCATTTTTAAGCTGTGGTGCAGAGCGTACTCCTGCGCACATAGCCTCAGACATCAAAATCGTATGAGGGATGTCACACGTTTCAATTGACTAGGTTCGTACAACAAAACGTCCAATGTATGAGGAATAAACGACGTGTATGCGATCACCGTATTTGCGTTCAATCTTGATCGCACGTAGGTGTCACACGCAAATACGTTACGAACGATGCCGGATGTGCGTCACTTACAACTTGACCCCGACGACGAATTGAAAGATTTATTGAAGCGTGTAAAGCAGGCATTACTTTTACAATAACATCCCCACCTACACAAACTTCCCTAACTCTGTGTCTCAAGTAATACCACTTTAGTTTCCCCTCTAAGTAATAATGTCTTGTATGTCCCCATAAAATAATAATTCCCCCATGAGTGCTCCCTCCAGTAAAAATGCCTTGGGTGTCTATCCAGACATAATGGCCTCCTTAATAATAATAATGTCCACGTGCCTCCAGTGATTATGACCTCAAGAGTGTCACCTTCAAAAATAAAGCACCCTGTTTAACATCCCCTCCCCAACACACAAAAATAAAGTTTATACTCATTTAATCTGACACCCCTGAAGTACCAAATGACATCAGATTTCCATTCACAAATAATACAGTTGCCAATTTAATCTTTGAAAGGAAGTTTTTTTTCCCCTTTTTTACACACGTTTAATTTAATGGATGAGTCTCATCCAAAAAACGGAAGACTAGTGAATTTAGACTGTGAAGAAAAATGTGCATCCTAAGTAGCATATGAACGTACATACATTGGTCTGTTTTGAAGGGTGAATTTTTGAACAACACGTGGTGATCTAGGTTTTTCTGGAGGTTCTGTGCCAATTCTAGAACCAGATAGGACATATGGAGTATGAGAACTGAGTGCATATCATTAGCCTAAGCCCATGTGAACAGACTTTGAAACGCTCTCATCTCTCCGATACCCACTATCTTGGGCATTGGCGAAGTCAAGCAATGAGCTTGCCAGGAATAAGCTTGCCAAGAAACCTGAACTAACACTTGGTGACTGTTTACCTTCCTTTATTTGCTCTGCTGCTTGATATGTCTGCTTATTTTATTGATGCACACACTTTTATTATAGTGTGTCGCCCTGGACAAGCCAGGGGACACAGGTAACAACACACACACACCCCCACCCCCAGCAGTTTCACAGCAGACATCCCCAGTGAAACTTGATTCCTTTCCTCGGGCTCAGACTGACACACCAGGTGGGCGGAGTCAGGAGATGGAGACGCCCACCGAATGGTTAGCTGGCCTGAGGCAGAAAACAAGCCAGAGAAGTCCAGGAGTGAAGGAGAGAGGAAGTCTGCAGAGAGGCAGACGCAGATTGGGGCCTAGGTTGGAGCCTAGGGCCCCTGTGCAGAAAGTCAGGCAGACGGTAGTGGCCGTCTGCAGGGAGCCGGGGAGACAGCTGGTGGAACCGAAGGTAGCCGGGGCTGGGCAGTGGCCCACCGGTACGGAACCGGGGAGCCAGCTGGAAGCCGGAGAGCAGGAAGAGTGTGCACGGAGGCGAAGGAAAGGACTTACACTAACAACTTGGGGTCAGGGGAAAACACTGCAGCCGCCGTTGGGACCCGTCCATCCAGCCGTGTGTTTCAGCAGAGACTCTGTGTGCTTCATTGGGCTGAGTGAGTACCACCGTGCCGTGCGGCACAGCGCTGTCCCTGCGCCCCTGCACCTCTACAGGCCCCATACCCGCCTGTCCACCATCCAACCTCATCACCGGGCCCCGGGATCACCAACCCCTACCCACGGAGGGGCAACACAACCACTCGCTGCTACACACCATCATTCCCGGGATCCCCATATAGAGCAGCGGTGGTGAAATCACCACAACCGTGGGTGGCGTCACGGACAATAGACAATATCCCAAAACCCAATCCCCTTTCACTCACGGGCGAGGAGTGCCGCTCGAGAACCCCCGGGATCCGGCCCACCGCTCGAGCCACCACTGAGCAGCAACAGCCGGACCCGAGCAGAGGGGTGAGCGCGGTGCTGACACCCTCCTCCCCGCCCGCGACAATAGCATAATAAATGCACTTATCAATTGTGTTTGTGAGCCTTTTTATTCCCATATTCCGAGCATCCACTGGTCAACACCTTTTTTTTTTTATTACTGTGAGATGAATTTATCTGATATTGGTTGTATAAACATTTTATCTGTTGGAAAGAATTTAAAAAAAACAAGCCACCTGTTATATTATAAGGAAAAACAGTCCTTCCAGATTTAAAGGGAACCTGTCATCTGATTCATGATGCCCAAACTGTGAGCAGCATGAATGAGATCCTGCCTGTGAGCCAGATATACTGTATTTGTCTGTGAAATGTTCCAGTGTTTAAGAGAACTTAAACTTTAAAAATCCTGCCAGAGACCATAGTCGGAGACAAAAGCAGTCCAGGCTTTGCCCCCGTAGAGCTCTTCCAGGTGGTGGTAGAGTATGAGTGGTTGTAGAGGAGACCGGGTTTTATGCCGCGCTTTTCACCAATTCCAGGAGGCAGATAGGGTTAATCCATGTCTTTTATTAAACAAGAACAGGTCTACGCGTTTCAAGAGACTCAGCCCTCTTCCTCATGACATGTGTAATGACAGGATAATGCCGGGCATTAACCTGTCATTAGCACATGTCCTGAGGAAGAGGGCTGAGTCCCTTCAAACGCATAGACCTGTTCTTGTTTAATAAAAGACATGGATAACCCTATCTGCCTCCTGGAATTGGTGAAAAGCGCGGCATAAAACCCGGTCTCCTATACAACCACTCATATTCATAAAATTTCGGGGCTGCAGCTGATTCACCCTGTGATCACGCCAATATAGGAGTTGTGACTGGCACAACCCCTATAGGTGAGTTTTTCCATTAAGTTCCTCCTTACTGTTTATCAGTTAAGACTATTGCACTTTCTTGTCCACAGTTTGTTTCCTCAGGTGGTGGTAGAGGTGAGTGACAGGTCTCTCCCTCGTGTGTACGTAGGGAAAGACCTATACATTACTCACCTACTATGGCGCTGGAAGAAACTGATTGGGAAGCTACACCGAATAAGTCTCGTTTCTGACTATGGTCCACGTCTGGAACTTTGTTTTCTCTTAAATGTCATAGTGTTTCAGAGAAAGATATATCTAGTTGCAATCTTGCAGCCAGGATCTGACTCACGCTGCCTGTGGTCATTACCGGATAACAATTTGCCTTCAAAAGGCATAATAATAAATAACCCAAACATTTTTGCTATATACTGACCTTACCAATTCTTAGCTACAACTTTGCATTCTCTATTTACCAGGCTCGAACAATAATAAGGCATGTCAATGTGACTTATGTTCGCTGTAGCCAATCACTGACTATAAGGGCGGCGTTACACGAGACGATATATCGTGCGATCGCATGAGTGATCGCACCCGCCCCCGTCGTTTGTGCGTCATGGGCAATTTGTTGCCCGTGGCGCACAAACTCTTTTACCCCCATCACACGTACTTACCTCCCGAACGACCTAGCTGTGGGCGGCGAACATCCTCTTCCTGAAGGGGGAGGGACATTTGGCGTCCCAGCAATGTCACACAGTGGCCGCCCAATAGAAGCGGAGGGGCGGAGATGAGCGGGACGTAACATCCCGCCCACCTCCTTCCTTTCGCATTGCCGGCGAGATGCAGGTAAGCTGTGTTCGTTGTTCCCGGGGTGTCACACGGAGCGATGTGTGCTGCCTCGGGAACGATGAGCAACTGGAACACAGAAGGAGGACCAACATTTCGAAAATAAACGACGTGTCAACGAGCAACGATAAGGTGAGTATTTTTGCTCGTTCACAGTCGTTCGTAGCTGTCACATGCTACGATATGTCTAACGATGCCGGATGTGCGTCACGAAATCCGTGACCCCGACGACATATTGCCCGATATATCGTAGCGTGTGACGCTGCCCTAAGTGTACACTCACACGAGCACAGAAATCAGACGAGTTCAATCCGATAAAAAGAGACCAGTTTGTCAATGAGACCACTCAGATCTGTGGGTTTTTTTTCTTAGCTGTATTCGGCATGAGACACAACATGTTGCGATTTGACTCTGAATTCGGTACAGTGGGAGAACAAAATTGGATGCCATACAGATGATCACTACAGCATCGACGTTTTACAGATACATTATAATTCTGTAAGATGGGAAATTGTAAATGGTCCTGTAAATGATTAATAGCTAGAGCGCAAAAAAATTGCATACGCACTACACACGAATGATAAGTAAGAAAAATCGTCCTACTTATCTGGATGAGCATGGGATCAGGTTTTTTATGCAGCACTTATCAGGAGTCAGGACACAATATCGCAGGAGCTTGATAAATAGTCTCACAATGAATCAACGAATTATCAACATTGGTGATGCAAGGAATTAGCAAAGTAATATTCTTATACATACAGTTCATGCAAATAGGCAAATGCTTGCAGTAAAAGTTCAAATGTCCATTTTTTGTGTGTACATCCAAAAGAAAATGCCAACTAAAATAGGCTTACTTCAGCAGCAAGTCAGAAATTACATGACCTTAACGGGATTCAGCCATCACTAAAATGAATTTTAAATGGACTATACATTGTTGTAGGGGACCTACCTCTATAACAACCACACTAGCACTGTAGCTAGGCGAAAACAACACCATGAAGACCAAGGAGATTTCCAAACAAGTCAGAAATAAAGTTGTTGAGAAGTATAAGTCAGGGTTAGGTCCTAAAAATTATTGCAACCTCTGATGATCCCCCTAGCACCATGAAATCCATTATCTTCAAATGGATAAAAATGGTACTACAACAAACCTTCCAAGAGAGGCTAATCACCAAAACTCTCAGACCGGGCAAGGAAGGCATTAAGCGGAGAAGCAGCACACTGACCATCCTCCAACAGTTAAACTTGGTGATGGCAGCATCATGTTGTGGGGATATTTTGTGGTGGCAGGGACAGGGAACAAAGTCTGAGTATATTGGTAGATGGTAGAATGCAGATGCCCTATTCAGAGTCCAATATAAGATGTACAGTATGTCCATTAGGGCTGAGTGGAACCGAACTGTAAAAGTCTGGATCCGCGTGGTTTCAAAGATTTCCGGGTGCCGGATCCAGATCCTGAATTCCGAGTGCACGATCCGGATCCGGCTCTGGGGAAATAATTGAAAAATAAAGAAAAACAGAAATAAAACAGCATTTCATACTTACCGAGACTTGGTGTCATGGCGGCACACTTTTTCCGGGTCATACATTCACCTGTACTGTGCATCGTATACACACACAGCTTTCCATGTTATCCCCGCCCACCGGCCGTCCTCTCGTCTGTGATTGGTTGCAGGCACACGTGCCCCCAGCCTGTGACAGTATCTGCCTGCCGTGCAGTCATCGCGGCTGTCATTGTATGCACAGCCTGCGTTCAAGCTCTATGACCGCTGGCTATGTAGCAGAGCTGAAGCGGTGTGGGACCTCGTGTGGATTATGCCGACCTGCTGGATGTTGGGGGTTAATAAAGTGGTGAAGGATGGTGTGTGTTTTGTACTTTATTCCAAATAAAGGATTTTTCTCTGTGTCTGTGTTTATTTACTTTTATTTACAGGTTAGTGTGATGCAGGTATCTCATAGATGCTTGTGCTATCACACTAACCTAGAGTTTAGTAGCAGCTGTGTGCTGCTATTAACCCCTTATTACCCCAATTGCTACCACTCCAGGGCAATCGAGGAGAGCCGGTATTGCACCGGGATTGTCACATCTAATAGATGCAGCAATACCGGGCAGCTGCGGGCTGAGACTACCAGACCCCTGCCGGCATTAGCTTGGCTGGGGATGAAAATTGGGGGGACCGCACGTAATTTTTTAAAAAATTATTTATTTAAATAATATTAAAAAAAGCCGTGTCACCGACACAGCCACTCACGTCTGGCAGGAGCGTGCATGTGTTTCTAGGTATATGCATGCTCATGTTTAGAGAGCACAGGCTGTGCCGGCTGATGTCATGTCAGACTTGTACGAGTTTGACAGCGCATAACCGACACAGCTGCACACACTTCTGACAGGAATGTGCATGTGTTTCTAGGTACATTCATGCTCATTTTCAGAGAGCGCAGGCTGTGCCACTGATGTCATGTTAGATTTGTACGAGTCTGAAAACTCATCACCAGCACAGCCGCGCACACTTCTGACAGGAACATGCATGTGATTGTGAAAGACATGCATGTTCACCATACTGACCAGCAGACACTTGCACTGCTTTCTCTGCCCACTTGCCGTCCTGCCGCCTGTGATTGGTTACAGTCAGCTATCATGCTGCCACTAGGGTGGGGGCGCGTCTAGCTGCAACCAGTTACATGCGCCGGTGGGCTGGCAAAACAATGTATATTGAATTGTGGGCTCCGTAAGGGAAACGCGTGACCCATAAGGAGTTTGCTGTCATGACACAGCCTCAGGTGAGTACCGTATCCCTTGCACAAACATTTTTAATCTCCGGATTCTGGTCCCTATAGACTTATAAGGCCACCGGAATCCGGTGCGGATCCAGATTTTTTTTATCAATCAGGCAGGGATCCGCCTGGATTTTGGCGGATTCGATCAGCCCTAATGTCCATCCTTTAAGGGTTAAACAGAGGAAGGGGTTATGTGATGCAGTGAGGGGTATGGTGGTAAATTGGAGATATATTTCTCCCAGCAAGTGCCTCTCGCAATGGTGAGCAGCAGGGAGGAGCTGAAGCTCTGGCCTTCACCTCCTCCGCTATTCCGGGCTTTGGGGCAAAGCCCAGGTTGCACAGCCGAAGGAGTTAGGACAGAAGAAATAGGCAGCTCTAACTCCTCAGTGTGTGTTAGTTTTTTGGCTGGAAAAGCTGCAGTGAGTTTTGTGGGAATATCATACTGGATCAGACTAGCATGTCCAGGCCCTATTCTATGTTGTTTAATGAACTGGACTATTGCTTTGCATTCCTGTATGATGTAAGACTGCTTTTCTTTCTTTTCTTTATGCTACCAGTGTGACTAAAACCCTGAGTTTGGACTAAAAACCAGTGTGTGCTTCTTTGCTGCGTCCCTTCTATTGCCTACAAGAGCAGTTGGTGGCTTGAAGCGGGCAAACGCAGTGATGTTTTGTGTTTCTGGCTGGGTGCCAATACATTCCAACATATGTTGAGAATATCTGCAGAGATGGAGGCTGCGGTAACAGCACTCTTGAAGGTCGCTCGGCAGCAACAAATACTTAACCAGCAACAGCAAGAGACTAGTGATGGATGAATCTGAACTGTAAAGTTTGAACCTGTTCGGATATCTAGTGTTCGTATGTGGTCCCCCAACATGGAGTTCTTAGAGAACTCCATGTAACTGTTCGGTTGCTGCCGCTTAGATAAATAAAATAAACAGAAAAGAAAAAGAAGGAAAATAAGGAATAACGCAGGAGAGTTATACTTACCGAGTCTCCCGAGTCTCAGTCATTAACCCTCATACATATTCACTGCTTCCCTTGCTTCTATGATTGGTTGGAATCACACACACTGTCTGCATCTTTGCATCTTTATAGTGGTGTAACAATAAATAAATACATTGATATAGGGTCCCCCCCTATTGTCATACCCAGCACAGATAAATAATACGGCTAAAGGCTACAGCCCCCAGCCCTGTGTTTATCTTGGCTGTGTATATGCAGCATCGTGCCCTTTTCTGTTTCACAGTGCCAACACGCATCAGCCACAGAGGGGAACATTCTATGTATTTTTACAGGGTATTGGTACCACCCCGCCAGAATCTTGTAGTTATTTTCTTTCGCATATACAGCCAAGGACATTTTATGAGTAAACAGATATATCTTCTGCTTATCCCCTTTAGTAAAAGCAGTTCCCAGCTTGGTTTTCCATTCTTGTACAAATTTTGGGTCTGAGTTTGCAGAAGAGATGGCACAACTCAAGGATCTGTATACTAATGAAATCAGATGGGAGGGTGCGGAGGTTTGTAGAAACAATGTCTCAAAAGAGGTTGCAGAAGAGGTAGTCCAGTGCCATCTCCCCCTCAATCTCATGTTCACGAAGGAGTTAAGTTGTTTGTATTCCAACCACAAGAGAGTTTGTGGGAGATCTAAACCCTGTATGTCCTCAAAAGAGATTATAGCCTCACCCCTCATAACATGACAAATACATAATCCATATTATCATTGCAACAAAGGAATTATCCTCTTGTGGAACCTAGAGGGAATTCTGGATTGGGGAATATGGGAGTTATCGGATTAAAGGGTCTTGTCAGAATAGCCTTCCGTCGTAAATTGTTCCAGATTTCTAGGGTTGCTTTAATCAGAAATCCCGGGGGATGCTATTTGGATCTTATCCTTCGATTCAATCCAAGGAAGGTTTCTAAGAGGCACCAAAGTGCTCTCCTGTTCCAACCCACTGTTTTGATACCGGGTAAAATTGCCAAATAGTCTGATTAATAAAGAGGCCTGATGATATCTTCTAAGGTCTGGTAGACCCGCCCCTTCTAATGAAGTGGAATGGGTTAAAAGTCTGAAATTTAATTTGCCGTTTAGAGTGTCCCCCATGCAGATTTAAGTGTTCCAAAAGAACCCTGAAGGAGGTATTGTCAAGAGGAAGATGAGACACCAGTCCCAGCAATGCAGACAAGCTGAAGGCTGCTATCAAAGCCAACTGGGTTTCCATAACACCTCAGCAGTGCCACAGGCTGATCGCCTCCATACCACGCTGTAATAATTCATGTAAAAAGGAGCCTCGACCAAGTACTGAGTGCATTTCCTGTACATACTTTTCAGTAGGCCAGCATTTCTGAGTTTAAAATCACTTTTTTGTTGCTCTTATATAATATTCTACTTTTCTGAGATAATGAGTTTTGGGTTTTCATTGGCTGTAAGCCATAATCATCAACATGAACATAAATAAACACTTGAAATAGATCACTGTTTGTAATGGCTCTATATAATATATGTGTTTCCCTTTTTGTATTGAATTACTGAAATAAATTTTTGATGATATTCTAATTTATTGAGATCCACCTGTATATAAATCTGGTATTTCTGTAATTGTATTGAAGTTAAAGCTCAGAATATGATGTAAAAAAAAAAACAACACAAAAACCCAAACCTCTAAAAAGAAAAAAAACAACTTTTTTTTAGTGTGCATAATAGCACAAGATCAGGAGGATATCAATCATAATGTTGTGGGGGAAAAGTTTGGTTTATTCTAATTCCTCAGATAAGAAGTCTTGAAGTGGGTCAAGTATTGCTTTGGAAGTTTGTGGTATTATTAGGTATCAGATTTGTTGAATGAAATAATTACAGTAGTTGTATAATCCTTTCAAGCACGAAAAAAGTCCTGGTTCATTGAAGAAAGACGAATGGCAAAGGCAAAAGTTAACAAGCCGGCCGCAGACATCAGTAAAAGACTAAATAAAGCCATTCGAGCAAACAAAGAATTTTATTACCAAAAGATATGTACAGAGAAATAAAACAAATGTGAAGGGCAAGACCAGGAAGGCATAGTAAAAGACCAAAGAGATACGGCGAAAGTTTCAACCAAGAGTGGAAATGTTGAAAGACGCCAATGGGCACAAACTGACTGAGAAAGAACAGATCAAGGAATCATGGAAAGAATACACTGAGCATCTCTACAAGAACAACTTAGTGATACAGACAGAAACAGACAAAGTCAAAGTTGTTGCTGTGATAAAGCTCCGGCAAATAACAAAACACCTGGATGTGACAATATGCCAATCGACCTAATAAAGTCTTCTGAAGCAGCAGTGGATGTCATCACATTCTTTTTTTTTTTTAACCTTCTTTTTATTAGATTTTAATAGCAAAAACATATAATCAATAATCATATAATACATACATTATGATTATGTTAAACTACAAAATTACAGATAATGTATCTCCTCGAATCCCCCACCCCACCTCTGCGTGTCCTCTCTCCAAACCTAGATCTTTATGGTATTGGATTTTGCCCTCCAATGACCTCCCGCAGGTACCATGAGGTATTTTCAAATTGTGATCTAAGACTATTTTTAGTGTCTATGGGGAGTGTCTGGATGTATGGACTCCAGTGTTTCAAAAAATTTCCTGGTCAATTTTTCCTTGTTTGTCAGTGTCTCCAATCTCTCCATTTTAAACAGAAATTTGATTTTTGTGTCAACCAATGCCATAGTTGGGGGATTCGAGTTTATCCATTGGTGTAAAATGCTTTTCCTAGTGGCCGCTGCCCAAATAGAAAGTGCTGCCTTTGTTCCCCTGGGGATACTTTGCTGAGTCTCCCCTAGGATATTAAAGATGGCCCATTGAGGGGTTAACTGGAATTTAATCTTGTATGTGGTTTGAATTCTCAGATGTACTGGTTTCCACAGTTCCAAAATTTGCGTGCATTCCAAAACTGATGGTATAGTATAGTTTTTTCCAGACCACACTGTTATGATCCGGAACCATGGAAGATCACCACAAATCATTGGCAAAAAGGTGACAAGAGCATTGGCAACTAATCTGGCCGCCATCCCCTTACTAACCATCAACACTAGAAGTAGCCGAGGGGTGAACTAACATCCTGTGCACCGCGAACCCAGCCGGAGAACTAACTATCCTAAAGGTAGGAAAGATGAATAACTCTCTGCCTCAGCTAGTAGACAAGAATAGCAAGCCCCCCACATTCAAAGACTGCGGTGATATAGGAAAAACACAATACACAGGTAGATGACAGGATTAGCAAAAGGTGAGGCCCCCGCTGACTAAAATAGGAAAGGACAGGAAAGGGACTGATGGTAGCCAGAGAAAAACCCTGCAAAATACCAACTTCCTGATAGTACAAAAAGGCCCTCAGATCGCTCGATCTGAACTCCGTCCTACACCAGGTGCCCTTGTCATACCAATGAACAGAAAACAAGAATTATAACAAATTCAACAAGCCATAAACACATGGACCCAAAGGAGCTATACTCCACACAGAACTGCAGGGAGTTCCTCAACAATCCACTGAGGGGGAAAATCCCTGGAAGGAAATAAACTGAAACCAACCACAACAAATGACAAACCCAGATAAGCAAAAGAACCAGGCAATAAATAAAGAGCAAGAACTTATCTGGAGTGGATGTGATGTAGAGCAGGATTAAGCAGGCTGGAGATACAACGAACAACTGACATCCGGCAACAGCCTGCAATCAGACCAGGACTTAAATAAGCAGAGAGTTAGGAAAGGAAACACCCACTGCACAACACACTTGGTCTCTGTCCAAACCCTTCCTGGCCACCAGAAGGAGCCTCCCAGCAGCCAAGACATAACTAACATTCACAACACCACACTTAGCGCAAGCGTATATTGTAGATGACATTCTAGACCGAACCAGAGGTGATATGTATGCCCTATGAAAGACCCGCAAAGCCATGTCTGTGTAACTAGCATATGGCACTAATTTTACTAGAGACAGGGTAGCTCCCAGTATACAGTCTATACTAGTATCCTAAATACTCCCACCACCAATGGTGCCATATTGCTGCCTAGATCCCCCAAATACCATACTGTTGGTAAAAACAATCAATACTTCACTGTAAATTGCCCTTCACATATACAGCATATACAGTCATGGCCAAAAGTTTTGAGAATGCTACAAATATTAATTTTTACAAAGTCTACTGCTTAAGTTTTTCTAATGGCAATTTGCATATACTCCAGAATGTCATAAAGAGTGATCAGCTTAACAGCAATTACTTGCAAAGTCAATATTGGCTAAGAAAATGAACTTTAACCCCCAAAACACATTTCAACAGCATTGCATTCCTGCCTTAAAAGGAGCAGCTAACATTGTTTTAGTGATTGTTCCATTAACTTATCTGGAGTGGATGTGATGTAGAGCAGGATTAAGCAGGCTGGAGATACAAAGAACAACTGACATCCGGCAACAGCCTGCAATCAGACCAGGACTTAAATAAGCAGAGAGTTAGGAAAGGAAACACCCACTGCACAACACACCTGGTCTCTGTCCAAACCCTTCCTGGCCACCAGAAGGAGCCTCCCAGCAGCCAAGACATAACTAACATTCACAACACCACACTAAGCGCAAGCGTATATTGTAGATGACATTCTAGACCGAACCAGAGGTGATATGTATGCCCTATGAAAGACCCGCAAAGCCATGTCTGTGTAACTAGCATATGGCACTAATTTTACTAGAGACAGGGTAGCTCCCAGTATACAGTCTATACTAGTATCCTAAATACTCCCACCACCAATGGTGCCATATTGCTGCCTAGATCCCCCAAATACCATACTGTTGGTAAAAACAATCAATACTTCACTGTAAATTGCCCTTCACATATACAGCATATACAGTCATGGCCAAAAGTTTTGAGAATGCTACAAATATTAATTTTTACAAAGTCTACTGCTTAAGTTTTTCTAATGGCAATTTGCATATACTCCAGAATGTCATAAAGAGTGATCAGCTTAACAGCAATTACTTGCAAAGTCAATATTGGCTAAGAAAATGAACTTTAACCCCCAAAACACATTTCAACAGCATTGCATTCCTGCCTTAAAAGGAGCAGCTAACATTGTTTTAGTGATTGTTCCATTAACTTATCTGGAGTGGATGTGATGTAGAGCAGGATTAAGCAGGCTGGAGATACAAAGAACAACTGACATCCGGCAACAGCCTGCAATCAGACCAGGACTTAAATAAGCAGAGAGTTAGGAAAGGAAACACCCACTGCACAACACACCTGGTCTGTGTCCAAACCCTTCCTGGCCACCAGAGGGAGCCTCCCAGCAGCCAAGACATAACTAATATTCACAACAGTACCCCCCCCTTGAGGAGGGGTCACCGAACCCTCACCCACACCACCGGGTCGCTCGGGATGAGCATGATGGAAGGCGCGAACCAACCTGTCCGCATGAATGTCAGAAGCCACAACCCAAGAGTTATCCTCCTGCCCATAACCCTTCCATTTCACAAGGTACTGAAGCTGACGCCTACTGCGACGGGAATCCAGAATTTTTTCAACCTCATACTCCAGATCCCCTTGTACCAAAACAGGGTCAGGAGGCGCTGCTGCAGGAACTGCCGGCTCCACATGTTTCTTCAACAAGGACTTATGGAAGACATTGTGAATCTTAAATGACGCAGGCAGAGTCAAACGGAAAGATACAGGATTAATAATCTCCGAAATCTTATAAGGTCCAATAAATCTGGGCTTAAATTTAGGAGACGGAACTCTCATAGGAATATTTTTAGAGGACAACCACACCATGTCCCCTACTTTAAACCGGGGACCAACAGTCCGACGGCGGTTGGCAAACTTTTGGGCAGTTTCTTGGGACTGAAACAATTTATCCACTACCTGCCCCCAAATTTGCTGCATTCTGTTGACCACCAAATCCACCCCCGGACAGTCAGACGCCTCAAATAGGAATAACGTTTGGAACACCATTCTAAGTCCGAACTGGGTGCAAAAACCTAAAAAAACATCACTATGGGGAGATAAGGTATGCACACCAGTGACTATGTAAGGGGAATACATGAAATAGCAGAAACTGCTGTGTGAATACTGACTTGAAAAATCCAATAGCTATATGCAAGAGTGAATATATGAAAAATGGAATCTGCATTACTGCCATGAACATATGAATCAAGAGAAATTTAGCTACTGAATTGATCAATGCAATAGAGCCCCAACACTACGCCAAAGTATTTCTCTACGTTGGGGTCCCTAGCTTGTGTGTCCTCTCATGCAGTTAAAAAACCTACCGTGTATGGGAAGCTGAGACCCAGGCTATTTATGCGTATGATATGGATTGGCAATAGGTGTGGTTGGGGAGGGTTCACAAACGAAAAAATACTAACAAATAGGAATAACGTTTGGAACACCATTCTAAGTCCGAACTGGGTGCAAAAACCTAAAAAAACATCACTATGGGGAGATAAGGTATGCACACCAGTGACTATGTAAGGGGAATACATGAAATAGCAGAAACTGCTGTGTGAATACTGACTTGAAAAATCCAATAGCTATATGCAAGAGTGAATATATGAAAAATGGAATCTGCATTACTGCCATGAACATATGAATCAAGAGAAATTTAGCTACTGAATTGATCAATGCAATAGAGCCCCAACACTACGCCAAAGTATTTCTCTACGTTGGGGTCCCTAGCTTGTGTGTCCTCTCATGCAGTTAAAAAACCTACCGTGTATGGGAAGCTGAGACCCAGGCTATTTATAATAGTGTTCCAAACGTTATTCCTATTTGTTAGTATTTTTTCGTTTGTGAACCCTCCCCAACCACACCTATTGCCAATCCATATCATACGCATAAATAGCCTGGGTCTCAGCTTCCCATACACGGTAGGTTTTTTAACTGCATGAGAGGACACACAAGCTAGGGACCCCAACGTAGAGAAATACTTTGGCATAGTGTTGGGGCTCTATTGCATTGATCAATTCAGTAGCTAAATTTCTCTTGATTCATATGTTCATGGCAGTAATGCAGATTCCATTTTTCATATATTCACTCTTGCATATAGCTATTGGATTTTTCAAGTCAGTATTCACACAGCAGTTTCTGCTATTTCATGTATTCCCCTTACATAGTCACTGGTGTGCATACCTTATCTCCCCATAGTGATGTTTTTTTAGGTTTTTGCACCCAGTTCGGACTTAGAATGGTGTTCCAAACGTTATTCCTATTTGTTAGTATTTTTTCGTTTGTGAACCCTCCACAACCACACCTATTGCCAATCCATATCATACGCATAAATAGCCTGGGTCTCAGCTTCCCATACACGGTAGGTTTTTTAACTGCCTGAGAGGACACACAAGCTAGGGACCCCAACGTAGAGAAATACTTTGGCGTAGTGTTGGGGCTCTATTGCATTGATCAATTCAGTAGCTAAATTTCTCTTGATTCATATGTTCATGGCAGTAATGCAGATTCCATTTTTCATATATTCACTCTTGCATATAGCTATTGGATTTTTCAAGTCAGTATTCACACAGCAGTTTCTGCTATTTCATGTATTCCCCTTACATAGTCACTGGTGTGCATACCTTATCTCCCCATAGTCAGACGCCTCAAGCTGCCCTGAGAGGAACCTAGGGTGCTACCCAAAATTGCAGAAAAAGGGGGACACCAACGTGGTAGAGCTAGCTCTATTGTTAAGGGCAAATTCAGCCAAAGGCAAAAACGAAACCCAGTCATCCTGATCCACAGAAACAAAACACCGTAAATAGGTCTCCAGGGTCTGGTTAGCCCTTTCAGTCTGACCGTTGGTCTGAGGATGAAACGCCGAGGAGAAAGACAGCTGAACACCCAATTTGGAGCAAAAAATCCTCCAAAACCTGGATACAAACTGCACCCCTCTGTCAGAAACAATGTTTTCGGGAATACCATGCAAACGGACAACATGTTGCAAAAACAAAGGTACCAACTCTGATGAAGACGGCAACTTAGATAGGGGAACCAAGTGGACCATCTTGGAGAATCTGTCACAGATCACCCAAATCACAGTAATTTTCTGAGAGACGGGAAGTTCTGAAATAAAATCCATAGAGATGTGCGTCCAAGGTTTCTTAGGTACAGGCAAAGGCAATAATAGCCCACTAGAACGTGAACAACAGGGCTTGGACCTAGAACAAACTCCACACGACTGCACAAAACGACGGACATCTCGGGACAGGGAAGGCCACCAAAAAGAGCGTCTCACAAGATCCCGAGTACCAAAAATGCCAGGATGACCCGCCAAAACAGAGCAATGAACCTCAGAGACAACTCGGTCTCTCCATTGGTCTGGGACAAACAGTTTCCCTGTAGGACATCTCTCAGGTTTATCCCCCTGAAATTCCGCCAGTGCCAACCGCAGATCAGGCGAAATAGCCGAGAAAACTACACCATCATTCAGGATAGTAGACGGTTCGACAACCTCCAAAGAGTCAGCGCAGAAACTCCTGGAAAGGGCATCGGCCTTAACATTCTTGGTGCCCGGCAAAAAAGAGACCACAAAATTAAACCGGGTACAAAACAAAGCCCACCTGGCCTGCCGAGGATTCAACCTCTTGGCCGATTCCAGATAGATGAGATTCTTGTGGTCCGTAAGCACCACAACTTGATGCCTAGCCCCCTCCAACCAATGCCTCCACTCTTCAAATGCCCACTTCATAGCCAATAATTCCCAGTTCCCCACATCATAATTCCGTTCAGAAGGAGCAAACGTCCGAGAGAAAAAGGCACAGGGCTTAAGTTTACCCGAAGTAGCGTCTCGTTGAGACAGAACAGCACCTGCTCCGATCTCTGAGGCATCGATCTCAACTTGAAATGGGCGAGACACATCAGGTTGCTGCAGAACTGGGGCAGAAGTGAATCGCCTTTTAAGCTCCTGGAAGGCCACAATAGCCTCAGGGGTCCAATGCTCAGCATCAGCTCCCTTCTTTGTCAAATCTGTCAGAGGTTTGACAATGGCAGAAAAATTGGCTATAAATTTACGGTAAAAATTAGCAAACCCCAAAAACTGCTGCAGGGATTTTAGAGAAGTCGGTTGCACCCAGTCGTAAATAGCCTGAACCTTAACCGGGTCCATTTCAATAGCGGAGGGAGACAGGATGAAGCCCAAAAAGGAAATCCTTTGCACCCCAAAGAGGCACTTTGACCCCTTAACGTACAGTGCATTATCCTTAAGTATCTGAAAAACATCCCGTACTTGCCCCACATGAGAGTCCCAATCATCAGAAAAAATCAAGATGTTATCCAAATACACAATCAAACATTTACCAATAAGGTCCCGAAAAATATCATTCATGAAGGCCTGGAAGACGGAGGGTGCATTAGTGAGCCCAAAAGGCATCACTAGGTACTCAAAATGCCCCTCAGGAGTATTAAAAGCCGTCTTCCATTCATCACCCTCCTTAATACGGATGAGATTATACGCACCCTCGAGATCCAGTTTCGTAAACCATTTGGCACTCTGCACTCTAGAGAACAGATCAGACATCAGAGGCAAAGGGTACTGATATTTGACTGTAATTTTATTAAGAAGACGGTAATCAATACAAGGCCTCAACGAACCATCTTTCTTAGCAACAAAGAAGAAGCCAGCACCCAAAGGAGAAGATGAGGGCCGAATGTGCCCCTTCTCCAATGATTCTCTGATGTATGACCGCATGGCATCATGTTCGGGCACAGACAAGTTGAAAATCCGCCCCTTGGGAAATTTACAACCGGGCACCAACTCAATGACACAGTCACAGTCCTGGTGTGGGAGCAGAGAATCAGATTCCTGGTCATTAAATACATCACGGAAATCAGACAAGAAAGCCGGAACATCAACTGCCTGAGCAGACATGGATGACACGGAAAGGTCCTGATGCAAACCTTGACAACCCCAACTAGCTACCGACAAGGATCTCCAGTCAAGAACTGGATTATGGGTCTGCAACCAAGGAAATCCCAGTACCAAGGTATCCTGTAGATTATGCAATACTAAAAATGTACAAGTTTCCTGATGCGCTGGTGCAACTCTCATAGGCACCTGGGTCCAAAATTGGGGTTTATGTTCTGCCAAAGGGGTAGCATCAATGCCCCTTAAAGGAATAGGAGTTTGCAAAGGAACCATGGGAAAACCACAATCCCTAGCAAACCCAAAATCCATCAAATTGAGCGCTGCCCCTGAGTCCACAAAGGCAAATGCAGAAAAGGAAGACAATGAGCAAATCAATGTGACAGACAAAAGAAACTTTGGTTGCAAAGAACCCACAGTAACAGCATTAGAAAGGACCCTATCACACTCCATAGGCTCCAAAGGCTGTTCCACAGGCACAAAACCAGCAGGTATCTTCCTGCGCTCACGTAAACGCCTATCAATCTGAATGGCCAAGGTCATAGAGGCATCAAGACCAGAAGGGATGGGAAATCCTACCATTACATCCTTCACAGCATCCGCAATACCCTTGCGAAAAAGAGCCACAAGCGCATCATCATTCCATTTGGTAAGGACCGCCCACTTACGAAATTTCTGACAAAACGTTTCTGCAGAATCCAAACCCTGAGTTAAGGACAACAAGACCTTTTCTGCTTGGTCCACAATATTGGGTTCGTCATATAATAATCCCAAGGCCTGAAAAAAGGAGTCCACATCATTGAGAATCGGATCATCAGACGCTAAAGAGAAGGCCCAGTCCTGAGGGTCACCACGCAGCAAGGAGATGACAATCTTAACCTGCTGTACGGGATTCCCTGAGGACTTAGGGCGCAGGTCAAAAAATAATTTACAATTATTTTTGAAGCTCAAAAATCTCGACCTATCTCCCGAAAAAAATTCAGGAACGGGAATTTTAGGCTCTGCAAGGGGAGTCTGTGCAAGATAAGACTCTATACGATGAACCATAGCATCAAGATGAGCAACACGCTCACCCAATTCATCCATGCTAGACAAAAGAAATCTTCCACAGAACCCAAAGAAGAAGAGGAAAAACACCAAAAAAAAAAAAAAATTTCTCAGCAGCTTTTTTTTTTTTTCCTTCTTAAGAGTACCCTTTAAATTTGTTTGGCTGGATGTACTGTTATGATCCGGAACCATGGAAGATCACCACAAATCATTGGCAAAAAGGTGACAAGAGCATTGGCAACTAATCTGGCCGCCATCCCCTTACTAACTATCAACACTAGAAGCAGCCGAGGGGTGAACTAACATCCTGTGCACCGCGAACCCAGCCGGAGAACTAACTATCCTAAAGGTAGGAAAGATGAATAACTCTCTGCCTCAGAAAATAGACAAGAATAGCAAGCCCCCCACATTCAAAGACTGCGGTGATATAGGAAAAACACAATACACAGGTAGATGACAGGATTAGCAAAAGGTGAGGCCCCCGCTGACTAAAATAGGAAAGGACAGGAAAGGGACTGATGGTAGCCAGAGAAAAACTCTGCAAAATACCAACTTCCTGATAGTACAAAAAGGCCCTCAGATCGCTCGATCTGAACTCCGTCCTATACCAGGTGCCCTTGTCATACCAATGAACAGAAAACAAGAATTATAACAAATTCAACAAGCCATAAACACATGGACCCAAAGGAGCTATACTCCACACAGAACTGCAGGGAGTTCCTCAACAATCCACTGAGGGGGAAAATCCCTGGAAGGAAATAAACTGAAACCAACCACAACAAATGACAAACCCAGATAAGCAAAAGAACCAGGCAATAAATAAAGAGCAAGAACTTATCTGGAGTGGATGTGATGTAGAGCAGGATTAAGCAGGCTGGAGATACAAAGAACAACTGACATCCGGCAACAGCCTGCAATCAGACCAGGACTTAAATAAGCAGAGAGTTAGGAAAGGAAACACCCACTGCACAACACACCTGGTCTCTGTCCAAACCCTTTCTGGCCACCAGAGGGAGCCTCCCAGCAGCCAAGACATAACTAACATTCACAACAGTACCCCCCCCTTGAGGAGGGGTCACCGAACCCTCACCCACACCACCGGGTCACTCGGGATGAGCATGATGGAAGGCGCGAACCAACCTGTCCGCATGAATGTCAGAAGCCACAACCCAAGAGTTATCCTCCTGCCCATAACCCTTCCATTTCACAAGGTACTGAAGCTGACGCCTACTGCAACGGGAATCCAGAATTTTTTCAACCTCATACTCCAGATCCCCTTGTACCAAAACAGGGTCAGGAGGCGCTGCTGCAGGAACTGCCGGCTCCACATGTTTCTTCAACAAGGACTTATGGAAGACATTGTGAATCTTAAAATGACGCAGGCAGAGTCAAACGGAAAGATACAGGATTAATAATCTCCGAAATCTTATAAGGTCCAATAAATCTGGGCTTAAATTTAGGAGACGGAACTCTCATAGGAATATTTTTAGAGGACAACCACACCATGTCCCCTACTTTAAACCGGGGACCAACAGTCCGACGCCGGTTGGCAAACTTTTGGGCAGTTTCTTGGGACTGAAACAATTTATCCACTACCTGCCCCCAAATCTGCTGCATTCTGTTGACCACCGAATCCACCCCCGGACAGTCAGACGCCTCAAGCTGCCCTGAGAGGAACCTAAGGTGATACCCAAAATTGCAGAAAAAGGGAGACACCAACGTGGTAGAGCTAGCTCTATTGTTAAGGTCAAATTCAGCCAAAGGCAAAAACGAAACCCAGTCATCCTGATCCACAGAAACAAAACACCGTAAATACGTCTCCAGGGTCTGGTTAGCCCTTTCAGTCTGACCGTTGGTCTGAGGATGAAACGCCGAGGAGAAAGACAGCTGAACACCCAATTTGGAGCAAAAAATCCTCCAAAACCTGGATACAAACTGCACCCCTCTGTCAGAAACAATGTTTTCGGGAATACCATGCAAACGGACAACATGTTGCAAAAACAAAGGTACCAACTCTGATGAAGACGGCAACTTAGATAGGGGAACCAAGTGGACCATCTTGGAGAATCTGTCACAGATCACCCAAATCACAGTAATTTTCTGAGAGACGGGAAGCTCCGAAATAAAATCCATAGAGATGTGCGTCCAAGGTTTCTTAGGTACAGGCAAAGGCAATAATAGCCCACTAGAACGTGAACAACAGGGCTTGGACCTAGAACAAACTCCACACGACTGCACAAAACAACGGACATCTTGGGACAGGGAAGGCCACCAAAAAGAGCGTCTCACAAGATCCCGAGTACCAAAAATGCCAGGATGACCCGCCAAAACAGAGCAATGAACCTCAGAGACAACTCGGTCTCTCCATTGGTCTGGGACAAACAGTTTCCCTGTAGGACATCTCTCAGGTTTATCCCCCTGAAATTCCGCCAGTGCCAACCGCAGATCAGGCGAAATAGCCGAGAAAACTACACCATCATTCAGGATAGTAGACGGTTCGACAACCTCCAAAGAGTCAGCGCAGAAACTCCTGGAAAGGGCATCGGCCTTAACATTCTTGGTGCCCGGCAAAAAAGAGACCACAAAATTAAACCGGGTAAAAAACAAAGCCCACCTGGCCTGCCGAGGATTCAACCTCTTGGCCGATTCCAGATAGATGAGATTCTTGTGGTCCGTAAGCACCACAACTTGATGCCTAGCCCCCTCCAACCAATGCCTCCACTCTTCAAATGCCCACTTCATAGCCAATAATTCCCGGTTCCTCACATCATAATTCCGTTCAGAAGGAGCAAACTTCCGAGAGAAAAAGGCACAGGGCTTAAGTTTACCCGAAGTAGCGTCTCGTTGAGACATAACAGCACCTGCTCCGATCTCTGAGGCATCGATCTCAACTTGAAATGGGCGAGACACATCAGGTTGCTGCAGAACTGGAGCAGAAGTGAATCGCCTTTTAAGCTCCTGGAAGGCCACAATAGCCTCAGGGGTCCAATGCTCAGCATCAGCTCCCTTCTTTGTCAAATCTGTCAGAGGTTTGACAATGGCAGAAAAATTGGCTATAAATTTACAGTAACAATTAGCAAACCCCAAAAACCGCTGCAGGGATTTTAGAGAAGTCGGTTGCACCCAGTCGTAAATAGCCTGAACCTTAACCGGGTCCATTTCAATAGCGGAGGGAGACAGGATGAAGCCCAAAAAGGAAATCCTTTGCACCCCAAAGAGGCACTTTGACCCCTTAACGTACAGTGCATTATCCTTAAGTATCTGAAAAACATCCCGTACTTGCCCCACATGAGAGTCCCAATCAACAGAAAAAATCAAGATGTCATCCAAATACACAATCAAAAATTTACCAATAAGGTCCCGAAAAATATCATTCATGAAGGCCTGGAAGACGGAGGGTGCATTAGTGAGCCCAAAAGGCATCACTAGGTACTCAAAATGCCCCTCAGGAGTATTAAAAGCCGTCTTCCATTCATCACCCTCCTTAATACGGATGAGATTATACGCACCCTTGAGATCCAGTATCGTAAACCATTTGGCACTCTGCACTCTAGAGAACAGATCAGACATCAGAGGCAAAGGGTACTGATATTTGACTGTAATTTTATTAAGAAGACGGTAATCAATACAAGGCCTCAATGAACCATCTTTCTTAGCAACAAAGAAGAAGCCAGCACCCAAAGGAGAAGATGAGGGCCGAATGTGCCCCTTCTCCAATGATTCTCTGATGTATGACCGCATGGCATCATGTTCGGGCACAGACAAGTTGAAAATCCGCCCCTTGGGAAATTTACAACCGGGCACCAACTCAATGGCACAGTCACAGTCCCGGTGTGGGGGCAGAGAATCAGATTCCTGGTCATTAAATACATCACGGAAATCAGACAAGAAAGCCGGAACATCAACTGCCTGAGCAGACGTGGACGACATGAAAAGGTCCTGATGCAAACCTTGACAACCCCAACTAGCTACCGACAAGGATCTCCAGTCAAGAACCGGATTATGGGTCTGCAACCACAGAAATCCCAGTACCAAGGTATCCTGTAGATTATGCAATACTAAAAATGTACAAGTTTCCTGATGCGCTGGTGCAACTCTCATAGGCACCTGGGTCCAAAATTGGGGTTTATATTCTGCCAAAGGGGTAGCATCAATGCCCCTTAAAGGAATAGGAGTTTGCAAAGGAACCATGGGAAAACCCAAAATCCATCAAATTGAGCGCTGCCCCTGAGTCCACAAAGGCAAATGCAGAAAAGGAAGACAATGAGCAAATCAATGTGACAGACAAAAGAAACTTTGGTTGCAAAGAACCCACAGTAACAGCATTAGAAAGGACCCTATCACACTCCATAGGCTCCAAAGGCTGTTCCACAGGCACAAAACCAGCAGGTATCTTCCTGCGCTCACGTAAACGCCTATCAATCTGAATGGCCAAGGTCATAGAGGCATCAAGACCAGAAGGGACGGGAAATCCTACCATTACATCCTTCACAGCATCCGCAATACCCTTGCGAAAAAGAGCCGCAAGCGCATCATCATTCCATTTGGTAAGGACCGCCCACTTACGAAATTTCTGACAAAACGTTTCTGCAGAATCCAAACCCTGAGTTAAGGACAACAAGACCTTTTCTGCTTGGTCCACAATATTGGGTTCGTCATATAATAATCCCAAGGCCTGAAAAAAGGAGTCAACATCATTGAGAATCGGATCATCAGACGCTAAAGAGAAGGCCCAGTCCTGAGGGTCACCACGCAGCAAGGAGATGACAATCTTAACCTGCTGTACGGGATTCCCTGAGGACTTAGGGCGCAGGTCAAAAAATAATTTATAATTATTTTTGAAGCTCAAAAATCTCGACCTATCTCCCGAAAAAAATTCAGGAACGGGAATTTTAGGCTCTGCAAGGGGAGTCTGTGCAAGATAAGACTCTATACGACGAACCATAGCATCAAGATGAGCAACACGCTCACCCAATTCATCCATGCTAGACAAAAGAAATCTTCCACAGAACCCAAAGAAGAAGAGGAAAAACACCAAAAAAAAAAAAAATTTCTCAGCAGCTTTTTTTTTTTTTTCCTTCTTAAGAGTACCCTTTAAATTTGTTTGGCCGGATGTACTGTTATGATCCGGAACCATGGAAGATCACCACAAATCATTGGCAAAAAGGTGACAAGAGCATTAGCAACTAATCTGGCCACCATCCCCTTACTAACTATCAACACTAGAAGCAGCCGAGGGGTGAACTAACATCCTGTGCACCGCGAACCCAGCCGGAGAACTAACTATCCTAAAGGTAGGAAAGATGAATAACTCTCTGCCTCAGAAAATAGACAAGAATAGCAAGCCCCCCACATTCAAAGACTGCGGTGATATAGGAAAAACACAATACACAGGTAGATGACAGGATTAGCAAAAGGTGAGGCCCCCGCTGACTAAAATAGGAAAGGAAAGGAAAGGGACTGATGGTAGCCAGAGAAAAACCCTGCAAAATACCAACTTCCTGATAGTACAAAAAGGCCCTCAGATCGCTCGATCTGAACTCCGTCCTACCAGGTGCCCTTGTCATACCAATGAACAGAAAACAAGAATTATAACAAATTCAACAAGCCATAAACACATGGACCCAAAGGAGCTATACTCCACACAGAACTGCAGGGAGTTCCTCAACAATCCACTGAGGGGGAAAATCCCTGGAAGGAAATAAACTGAAACCAACCACAACAATTGACAAACCCAGATAAGCAAAAGAACCAGGCAATAAATAAAGAGCAATAACTTATCTGGAGTGGATGTGATGTAGAGCAGGATTAAGCAGGCTGGAGATACAACGAACAACTGACATCCGGCAACAGCCTGCAATCAGACCAGGACTTAAATAAGCAGAAAGTTAGGAAAGGAAACACCCACTGCACAACACACCTGGTCTCTGTCCAAACCCTTCCTGGCCACCAGAAGGAGCCTCCCAGCAGCCAAGACATAACTAACATTCACAACACCACACTTAGCGCAAGCGTATATTGTAGATGACATTCTAGACCGAACCAGAGGTGATATGTATGCCCTATGAAAGACCCGCAAAGCCATGTCTGTGTAACTAGCATATGGCACTAATTTTACTAGAGACAGGGTAGCTCCCAGTATACAGTCTATACTAGTATCCTAAATACTCCCACCACCAATGGTGCCATATTGCTGCCTAGATCCCCCAAATACCATACTGTTGGTAAAAACAATCAATACTTCACTGTAAATTGCCCTTCACATATACAGCATATACAGTCATGGCCAAAAGTTTTGAGAATGCTACAAATATTAATTTTTACAAAGTCTACTGCTTAAGTTTTTCTAATGGCAATTTGCATATACTCCAGAATGTCATAAAGAGTGATCAGCTTAACAGCAATTACTTGCAAAGTCAATATTGGCTAAGAAAATGAACTTTAACCCCCAAAACACATTTCAACAGCATTGCATTCCTGCCTTAAAAGGAGCAGTTAACATTGTTTTAGTGATTGTTCCATTAACACAGGTGTGGGTGTTGATGAGGACAGGGCTGGCGATCAATAAGTCATGATTAAGTAAGAATTACACCACTGAACACTTTAAAAGGAGGCTGGTGCTTGGTATCATTGTTTCTCTTCAGTTAACCATAGTTATCTCTAAAGAAACACGTGCAGACATCATTGCTCTGCACAAAAATGGCCTAACAGGGAAGAGTATTTCAGCTACAGAGATTGCACCTCAGTCAACAATCTATCGCATCATCAAGAACTTCAAGGAGAGAGCTTCCATTGTTGCCAAAAAGGCTCCAGGGCGCCCAAGAAGGACCAGCAAACGCCAGTACCGTATCTTAATACTGTTTCAGCTGCGGGATCGGACTACCAGCAGTGCCGAGCTAGCTCAGCAATGGCAGCAGGCTGGTGTGAGTGCTTCTGCACGCACTGTGAGGCGGAGATTGCTTGAGCAAGGCCTGGTTTCAAGGAGGGCAGCAAAGAAGCCACTTCTCTCCATAAAAAACATCAGGGACCGTCTGATATTCTGCAAAAGGTACAGGGAGTGGACTGCTGAGGACTGGGGTAAAGTAATTTTCTCAGATGAATCCCCTTTTCGATTGTTTGGGACATCTGGAAAACAGCTTATTAGGAGAAGAAGAGGTGAGCGCTACCACCAGTCTTGTCTCATGCCAACTGTTAAGCATCCTGAAACGATTCATGTGTGGGGTTGCTTCTCAGCCAAGGGAATCGGCTCACTCACAGTCTTGCCTAAAAACACAGCCATGAATAAAGAATGGTACCAGAATGTCCTCCAAGAGCAACTTCTCCCAACTGTCCAAGAGCAGTTTGGCGCCCAACAATGCCTTTTCCAGCATGATGGAGCACCTTGCCATAAAGCAAAGGTGATCGCTAAATGGCTCATGGAACAAAACATAGAGATTTTGGGTCCATGGCCTTGAAACTCCCCAGATCTTAATCCCATTGAGAACTTGTGGGCAATCATCAAGAGACGGGTGGACAAACAAAAACCAACAAATTCTGGCAAAATGCAAGCATTGCTTATGCAAGAATGGATAGCTATCAGTTAGGATTTGGTCCAGAAGTTGATTGAGAGCATGATGGGGAGAATTGCAGAGGTCTTGAAGAAGAAGAGTCAACACTGCAAATATTGACTTGCTGCATTAAATCCTTCTAACTGTCAATATAACCTTTTGGTACTCATAATATGATTGCAATTATATTTCTGTATGTGATGTAAACATCAGACAAACACAATTAAAAACCAGAGGGCAACAGATCATGTGAAAAAATAATTTTGGTGTCATTCTCAAAACTTTTGGCCATGACTGTATCTGCTATCTCATATTCCGGGAACTCTGTTATCCATTTCGCCGGGCCCGCCCTCTCCTCCTCCCAGTTCCAGTGAGGACGTTGCAACGAGTATATCTGGCTATTGGAGGTGGCCTGCGTCCTAGCGTTACGGATAAAAGTGTCCAATTTTCTACTTGGCCCTACTCCTGCTCCTTGAGCAATATTTTTTAGTGCCAAGCTACGAGTTTGAAGGAATAAGAAAGGTTTGTGCGTGAATGCTGGAAAGCAGCGTCTCGATTCCTCAAAAGTTAGTAAAGAAAATCCAGAATCCAGCATATCCACCGCCATCTGACATTTTTGCGTGGCCAGAATCTCATACTCCACTGTGGGCCTGCCCTCTAGAAAGTGTGGGTTCCCCCTAAATGCCTGGAATGGTGTTACATAGCAGCTAGTACTGCAAATCTTTCTTACCCTCCTCCATGTTTTTATTGTAGCCCAAAGTGTGGGATGCTCTACGATGTCACCTGGAAGCTCATCTCCTCTCAGGTGTAACAAGGTCATCAAAGATAAGTGTGGGCATAACTGTCTTTCCAGTTGGACATTGGCAAAATGGGAGGAGCCTCGCACCCAATCCAAGACATATCTGAAGTTTGCTGCAAGATTATATCTACCAATATCTGGAAGATTAATTCCCCCCTCCTTTTTGGGAAGGGTAAGTTTAGAAAGGCTCATCCTAGAACACCCCACACGTCCCCAGATGAATTTCCTGAATCCCGTATTTAGCATCTTTATATCAGAGTTGGTTAGCAGCAATGGAAGAGATTGGAAGAGATACATCAATTTAGGAAACGCTATCATTTTTATGAGATGACACCAGCCTGAGAAAGATAGTTTAAATCTGTCCCATGACTACAGGAGCTGAATACAAGGCCTATAGTTTAATTTATACATCAGTGACGGGTTGGCTGGAAGTTGGATGCCCAGGTACCTAATAGACTCCGAACACCATTGAAATGGAAATGAGGCATCATTAATTTTACCAGTTCTAAATATCGCCAATGCCTCCGATTTGTTGTAGTTAACTTTAAAGCCTGAGATTTCCCCAAATCTGTTTAGTGTATTCATTATTGCCATGATTGCTTGAGCAGGGTTGGCTATAAATAGCAATACATCATCTGCAAAGGCCAACATTTTGATCATAGAATGTCCAACCTTCACTCCCTGGAACTCTGGCAAATTTTGTAATGTTCATAGAAGTGGATCTAATGCCACGTTAAATAATAACGGTGAAAGTGGGCATCCCTGACGCGTTCCCCTCTGTATATTAAAAGATTGAGATGGCACATTGTTTATGGACAAATAAGATCTTGGGTCCTTGTAAATCATTTGGATTGCCTCGCCAAACTAGGGACCAAATTTTCATCTATTAAGAAGGCCATACAGATAGCCCCAGGAGACCCTATCGAAGGCCTTGTCCACATCTAATCCTACAATGATGTTCTTGGTGTGTCGGTGCCGTCTGCTGTATGAGATAGCTCCTATTGCCGTCCTAATATTATAGGTAATCGACTTTCCATGAATGAACCCAGTCTGGCAAGGCAATATCAAATCCGGGATAATTTGTTGTAATCTATTTGCTAATATTTTTGTGAAGATTTTAAAGTCTGAGTTGAGTAAAGAAATTGGCCTATATCCTTCAACTTGTAAGGGATCTTTATCTGGCTTGGGCAGGACAATAATACACGCTTCATTGAAACCGTCTGGAAGTTTCTTAGTCCTCACTATTTCATTGAACACTGCACATAGATGCGGTCCTACAGAGGGTCCTAACAATTTATAATACTCGTTGCTAAACTCGTCAGGTCCCGGTGCTTTAGCAACCTTGAGGGTGTTAATAGTTTGCATAACCTCCGCTGTACCAAGGGGTGCATCCAGTATGGCTTTCTGTTCCTCAGACAGGGGTGGAGTTACCTCAGGCCGAAGAAAACCAGCCCCATCAGCAGTATTTCCAGTCTCAGCTGAGTAAAGTGACCCAAAAAAGGCCCTAAACTCCTCTGTGATCTGATTGTCTCTGGATGTGATTGTCCCGTCCCTTTTTTTAATCTTTTGGATTCTAGTGGCCTGTTTGAATGGTTTTGTCATGGAAGCCAAATGTCTTCCCGGTTTATTGCCCCATTTAAAGTATTTGTGTTTCAAGTAATCAATATTGTTCAATGCTGCTTCGTGAGCCAACGTGTCTGCAGCCTCTTTGGCTTCTAGGAATTTTTGTTTTGCTGCGGGTGTATTAGAAAGTTTAAACGCCTTGTATGTCTGGGTTAAATGTTTCTGGGCTTCCAGAGTACGCTTCATTAGCTTTTTCTTTCTGTAGCTAACATATGCAAGTATTTGCCCCCTTACCACTGCTTTAGAGGCCGCCCAGAATAGATGAATGTCCTCGCTATGTTCCTGGTTGTCTATTTTGTATGTGTCACAAAAAGTCTGTAAAGACTTCTTAAAGTCCTCTGACTGATAAAGATACGATGGGAATCTCCATTTCCGCTCTCTAATTACCGCCCCGCCCAAACTAGATTTGAATGTGACTGGTGCATGGTCTGATAGATAAATGTCTAGGATGTTTGAGGACATAAGTGAGGGTAACACTGATGAACTCACCAGCCAATAATCTAATCTTGCATGAGAATTATGAACATGAGAGTAGTGTGAATAGTCTTTATCAATTGGATGCTGTAACCGCCAGACGTCAACCAAGCCCAGATGGTCCATTAATAATTTTATACCTCCCTTATGTGTGGCCAGATGTGTTTTTTGAGGGTTCGATCTATCCAGGACTGGGTCATAAGCCTCGTTAAAATCACCTCCCACTATCAGATTAGAAGTGTTCCACCCTGCTATGTTTTCCAGGAGTTCGGAGTCAAATCTTGTGTCAGGAGTGTTAGGTGCATATATGTTAGCTAATCCATAAACCGTACCTTCAATGTTAATTTTGACCAAGAGTACTCTCCCAGAAGAGTCCTCCATCACATCTAATACCTCATGATTGATGTTGTTATTGATGAGAATGGCGACCCCTCTCTGTTTCTTGGTAAAGGATGCCTCAGCACACATGATGTACTTCCTACTCAGAAGAGAAGGGTGGTTACCTTTTAGCCAGTGTGTCTCCTGCAAAAATATGATGTGAAAATTTGAGCGATTCAGATAGTTAAGAACTTTTCTCCTTTTAACTGGTGAATTGAGCCTATTCACATTCCAGGAACACCATATCAGCTCCTGCAGTATGGACACTCCTAAGTTTGTTTGGTTAGCCATTACCCAATACCTGCCTTAGGATTTTTTTCAAAGCCTAATCTTGTCTCATTTGAGGTGCTCCACCCATCCCAGCCAGTGAGTAGAGACCCCCACAAAAGGGCACCTTTGGAGATACACACACAGAGGTTCCTCCTACCCTCCCCCATCAACACCCCATTAAACCCGCCCATCCCAACAGCAAGGCTTCATGCCTTCAATATAAACATACCAATGAATAACCGTAAAATTTCAAACATTACGTCAAACAAATCGTGCTTGAAGTCACCATGTCAAGTATCATTGTTAGATGGTGAAGGTGATACTCCTGAGTTTAGGTGGTTCAGGGCCTTCTCTGGATCCCCGAACTCCCAATTTTTCCCCTCCACTGTGAAGCGAAGGGTCGCTAGATATTGTAGGCTGAATCGAATGTCTCTTTCCACTAATAGTCGGCATACCGGGCTGAATGCTTTACGTTTTGCTGCCACAATTGCTGAATAGTCTTGAAAAATTAAGAGTTTATTGTTGTTGTATGAGAGACCCTTCTCATTCCGGAAAGCTGCCGAGATTTTTTGTTTCTCTTGAAAGTCCAGCACTCTAAAGATGACCGGACGGTGTCTGGAACTTCCATCCCTGCGAGGGGGACCAATTCTGTGTGCTCTTTCGATGGCTATCGATCCTGATGTTGTTTTTACTTTTAGGGCCTTAGGTAGCCATTCTGCTGTAAATTTTTGTAAGTCCTTTGGGTGAACCGATTCAGGGAGACCTACCAGCCTGAGGTTGTTCCGCCTCGACCTGTTCTCCAGATCATCCATCTTTTCCAACAGGAAGGCTACATCTTTCTCCTTGGCTTCCAGCTTCCCGGCGAGGTCCTGTAAAGAGTCTTCTAGGTCCGAAACTCTCTGTTCCACCTCCGTCAGCCTGGTTCCTTGTGTGTTAACCTGGGTAACAATAATGTCCAGAGAGGATTGGAATGCTGCCAGCCTACTATCAATGACCGGCATCAGCAAGTCCATTATGGCTTTGGCAGTGGATTGGGAATCGGATGCAGGCATGTTGGCCTCTGCTGCAGCCTTTGCCAGAAGAGGTGACTCTTGACTCCGAGTCCTCCCTCCTTTTTTAGCGGATGTGGGAATATTTATACCTACAAATTTGTCCATGTTGTGTGGAGCTCCAGGCAGCTTCTTTGCAGAAATGGGTAACTGCACTTTAAAATGTTTTTACATTTGTATAGGAAGGATAGTTAGTATGCTAAGCCCTGGTCCTGGTTATCAATCAGGCTGCAGAGCTATGAGAAGTTCTTTCTCCCAGGGGATTCTAGCAAGAGTCCAAGCTTCCCTGCATGGTAACTCCCCTCCTCCCTTATTCTTAATACTTCATTTTTAATAGGGGTTAAAGTCCTTTGGCACTAGGGTCTGTGGGCTCTGAAGATGACCCTTTATAGCCCAGCTGCTCTGGAGGGAGGCTGTTTGCTGAGGCTTTGGTTCAGAGGGGGTTTATATGCTTCAATGCAACTTAGATTAGAAAGACTTCAGGGTATCCACCCCCAGTTCTCTCAGGCAGCTCTGCCTCCACAGCCACTCCCCCTGTCAGCTACCTCCAGCCCCTCTGCTCTCTCCTGTAACTACAGACTTTCAGTGTTCCTTCTGTGGCAGGGAGGGGGGGGGTGGGAATTGTGTGAGAGTTCACTGAAAACTATGGCTGCCGCTGGAAGCACTTCCAGTCCCCCTCCCTGTCTCCTTCTGGATGTTAGTGCCTGTTTTTTCTCCGCTCTCTTACCAGGTCCCGGGTGCTTTCCGTTTGCAGTGGCACAGCCGCAGGGGGAGCAGGGAGGATGGGCAGCGTTCCTCTGTACAGCACAGCCCACAGCCTGCAGCCTGGTGCTTGGTGTCAGAGCACTCCTTTCTTTGTGGTGCAGCATACACCTATCACCTCCGGAGTATCAGGAGAGCCAGGCCCGATGTGTGCCCCTTGTCCTGGCCTTATCCCCACAGCCTTAAGATGTTAGGATGGGCCTGGATAACGTTTTTGACCTAGGCTGCTGCAGGAGCTCATGATAAAAGCAGCTACCCCGTAGCTCCGCCTCCCGGAAGTCGTCATCACATTCTTATGTCAACATACAGTTTGTCCACCCATATCTTGTCCACCGCCATTAACTTGAGAACGTCAGCAATTATAGGCATAGAAGTGGTGTCTAGGTATACTAAAGTAGCCATGCACTACGCAATGAAACCACCTATAGCGCCACCTGGTGGAAAACAACACAGTTAGCATTTTTATCTCGAAAACAGAACGAGATAGAGAAAAAAGTGAATTGCAATTGGTTTCATTGCGTAGCGCATGGCTACTTTACTATACCTAGACACCACTTCTATGCCTATAGCTGCTGCCGTTCTCAAGTTAATGGCAGTGGACAGGACATGGGTGGACACACTGTATATGGACAACTAGTAGATGGTCTAAGGACTTGACAAGATCGGTGTTTATTCCTATTCCAAATAAGGGAGATGCTATCGACTGTGGAAAATGACTATTGCGTTCATACCTCATCCCAGAAAAATACTACTAAAGATCCTATGAAGACAGCTACAGTGAGGGTGTGGTGATCATACACTGAGCAGATATGTGGCATTCCTGCCCTCCTGAGGATTGCATTCCTTCCCTTAAGACTAAACACTCCTTAACCCCTTCACCCCTGGGGGATTTTCTATTTTTCTTTTCTTCCTTCCCTTCTACCGAGAGTCCTAACTTTATTTTTCCGTCAATTTTGCCATATGTACAGTAAGTGCTTTGTTTGCAGGACGAGTTCTACTTTTGAAAGAAATCATTAGTTTTACTATATAGTGTACTGGAAAACGGGACAAAAATTTACAAGTGCGGTGATATTGCAAAAAAAGTACAATGGCACATTTGTTTTTGGGATATTTTATTCACAGTGTTAACTATATGATAAAGCTGATATCTGCATATGATGCCTCACATTGGTACGAATTCGTAGATACCAAACATGTATACCTTTATCTAAGGGGTTAAAAAATTTTTTGAGGTTTGTCCAGAAAAAGAGTAGCATTTAGGCGCCATTTTCTGAGACCCATAGCGTTCTCATTTTTGGGGATCTGGGGCTCAGTCATGGCTTATTTTTTGCATCTTGAGCTAACATTGTTAACGATACCATTTTTGTGCAGATGCTATGTTTTGATTGTGCCGTTATTGCATTTAAAAAAAAATTTGTGGTGACCAAAAAAAAAAAGTTTTTAAAAATCAGATAAAATAAAAAAAATCCTAAAAGTTCAAATCACCCCCCCATTCTGCCCCATTGAAATTAAAACAGTTAATGTTCAGAAATACCTGATCAAAATATAAAAATCAATTAATCTGATGGGAACATGGGCGTGGTGAGAATAAGAATAAAATTCAAAAAGCCAAAATTCCTTTTTTTTTTTTTACATTTTTTATTTTACTAGTCCCCCTAGGGAACTTTACGAATCAGCAGTCTGATCGTTTGTTCATTACTGTTGATCAGAGCTGCACAGCTCTGATTAGCAGAAATGCAGCGTTCTTGTGAGAACCGGCGCTCTGTCGGCTCTCACAGGAAATACACCATGATAGCGACAGGGGTCATCACATGACCTGTCGCTACGATGGCAACCATCGGTTCCCAGTGATCGCAGCCATTTAAATCGCGCTGTCACATTTTGACAGCACGATCTAAGGGATTAACATAGGCGAATGGAACGCGGATCCATCCGCGCCTGTTAGCCCAACATGTCTGCTGTTGAAATCTGCAAACATGAGCAGGGATCACAGCCAGCTCACCGCAGCAGTCGTCGTTGATTACCCTGACATGACCAAGGATGTACAGTTACGTAATTGGTCATAAAGGGGTTAAGGAAAGGTGGACACAGCTGGATGATTGTGGGTCAGTTTTCAGGTCCCGACTTCTTAAGACACTGAATAATTCAGGTTGGGCACATGTTAGAAAGCAGCGTCCATCATAGTGTCTTGTCCTGGAGCTGAGGGGTGATAAGGAGTGTGTCCTGTGGAGAGAATTAGTGGTGAGGCTTCTTCAAGTTAAGGCCATGTCACACTAAGCAACATCGCTAGCAACATCGCTGCTAAGGAACAACTTTTGTGACGTAGCAGCGATGTTGCTAGCGATGTTGCTGTGTGTGACATCCAGCAACAACCTGGCCCCTGCTGTGAGGTCGTTAGTTGTTGCTGAATGTCCTGGGCCATTTTTTAGTTGTTGCTCTCCCGCTGTGAAGCACACATCGCTGTGTGTGACAGCGACAGAGCAACAACTAAATGTGCAGGCAGCAGGAGGCGGCTTCTGCGGACGCTGGTAACCACGGTAAACAGCTGGTAACCAAGAAGCCCTTACCTTGGTTACCCGATATTTACCTTCGTTACCAGCGTCCGCCGCTCTCAGCTGTCAGTGCCGGCTCCCTGCTCTCTGCACACGTAGCCACAGTACAAATCGCGTAATTAACCCGATGTGTACTGAGGCTATGTGTGCAGGCAGCAGGGAGCCGGCACTGGCAGTGTGAGAGCGGCGGACACTGGTAACGAAGGTAAATATTGGGTAACCAAGGTAAGGGCTTCTTGGTTATCCGATGTTTACCGTGGTTACCAGCGTCCGCAGAAGCCGGCTCCTGCTGCCTGCACACGTAGCAGAGTACACATCAGGTAATTAACCCGATATGTACTGTGGCTAGGTGTGCAGGGAGCCAGCGCTAAGCGGTGTGCGCTGGTAACCAAGGTAAATATCGGGTTGGTTACCCGATATTTACCTTAGTTACCAAGCGCAGCATCGCTTCCACGCGGCGCTGGGGGCTGGTCACTGGTTGCTGGTGAGATCTGCCTGTGTGACAGCTCACCAGCAACCCGTGTAGCGACGCTCCAGCGATCCCTGCCAGGTCAGGTTGCTGGTGGGATCGCTGGAGTGTTGCTTAGTGTGACATCTCACCAGCGACCTCCTAGCAACTTACCAGCGATCCCTATCAGGTTGTATCGTTGTTGGGATCGCTGGTAAGTTGTTTAGTGTGACTGGGCCTTTAGTCTCCCGGCTGATTACACCCGCATGCTCTGGAGTCGACCTCATGATAAAGTGAAAGAATCCATGTCTCCATTAATCCAAGCGAAGACCTGCTGGAGTGAGAGGCTACCGCTGGGTCCTAGTACCATAAGATTGCTATAGTTGTGACCACTATCCTTCTAATCCTGGAACTGTGAGTACCCTGTAGAGTAATCAGAAAGGGGCTAGTGACACTGCTTTATGGACCTAAAGTGGAACTCTCTGACACTTACTTAGAGTGGAAGCCATGGGTGAAGGAGTTCGCAACGCCCATCACTCAACGTGAACAGGTGCCATTTTCTGGACACAGGGAAATTGGCTCTGAGCACTCACATTACACATTGTAGCACTCATCCTTTGCACATTTGGTGCAATGAAGTACGCATACCCTAGCCACATATGCTACGCAGATAGAGGGACATGGGACTTTTACGTCAAGATATGCTGGTTTTAAGTGGTCGTATCTGAAATGGAATCCAGAGTATCATATTTGAAGGACAAACTTTCCCCTATGGCAACCAAACTAAACAAGGTGGCTTGGTCAGCTAATGGATGGTGTCAAAAATGAATGATCTTGAAAACAGACTTTTCTTCACAAATAATAAGGTTAAAGGCAGGAAGTTTAAAAATCAGAACATTTCTTATTCCATGGTTAATTAGGTTCACCTCCGAGATGGAGGAGGCGAGAAGGGGCAGGGTGGGGGTTGGGGTTCAATGGATTTAGTTCTCAACAATGGGAGCTCTGGTTTCCACATCCTTGTCAAGAACTATACCTTTCATGATGTTTGGTGTGCGCATCCCCGAATTTGTAAACTTTACGAGGTATAAACCTCCTTATATTTCCACAGTTACGTTATTATTGTTTGTTGCTTGCTGCCAGGATTCCACTGTCCTACGTCCTTAGATAACGCAGATTGGATGAGTCAATTTTTATGGAAGATTTTGTCCTACTACAAATCACAGTAACCAGATTGGCTCTGCTATATACTTTATGATAATGTTCTCATGCTTTGCGAAGCGGTACTTCTTTTTTCTCTTACTCAGATTTTCTACAGATATAGGTCTTGCAACATGAAGGGCCACGGCTCCTCTTGTAAGAGAGTGAATATGTCTATATAACCCTCCCCAAGCCAATGTAGAAATTATTAAATGAGCAGTGAGCTTCTCTTTATGCTACCCAGATGCTCACATTATATGTATGGGAGACTTTAATTTGGTTATGAATGACAATTTTTGCAGATTTCAACTGGGAGTAAAAACCCTTGTGACTAGACCCTCTTCTACCACTTTGTTGTCATATATGGAGAGTAATAGATTGGTGGAATTATTGCGAGCTTCATGCCACGATACTCTAGAACGCATTTGTCATTTCTTAGCTAGGCATACTTTATCTTGACTAGATTATGTTTTTTGCTCTATTGATGTGGTTATCAGGGTGGATAACCACATCTGGGTGGATTTAATGGTTCGTCAACATAATATGTCTAATGCTATTTTCAAGGTCAGCTATATAGATGGCTTGATAGTAGTCTGCAGAGGGCATTACTCATGGTTTCAGAGCATATTATGATACTATACAAATCTGTCTTTTTAGTATAGATGATTGCCTTTTGTACTAAGCAGAGTCAGCAAACCTTTTTAGATGCAGATATCACTCTAGAGGAAATTAGCACGACCCTGAGTGACATGGCCTCTGGTAAGGTACTGGGTCCAGATGGGCTTCCGCTGGAATTGTCTGTTAGATAACAAAATATTTTCATTCCCTACCTTTTTATAGGTTTTATTAGAAGTGTCCCAGGGTGAGTCTTTGCCCCTTTCTTTTTATGAAGCTAACAATATTAGATTATTAAAAGAAGGGAAGAGTTCTATGGATCTTATCAGCCTATTTCTTTAGCACACGTTGATTATAAAATCCTTAAGATTCTGGTTATAAGACTCAAAGTGAATTCAGATTTAATATATCCAGACCAAAAAACGGGATTTATGCCGGGCAAGAGCACTTCCATAAATCTCCGAAGGGTACAATCGGTAGTCCAACACAGTTCACTGCAGGCTGAGAACAGCTGGGCATTAGCTTACCTTGATGCCGTGAAAACATTTGATTCAGTAAAATGGCCATTTCTGGTGGCAAATATTTTCAAATCTGGCTCAAAATTCCGTAAATGGATGCATATACAGTACAGACCAAAAGTTTGGACACACCTTTTCACTCAAAGAGTTTTCTTTATTTTCATGACTCTAAAAATTGTAGATTCACATTGAAGACATCAAAACAATGAATGAAAGCATGTGGAATGAAATACTTAAAAAAGTGTGAAACAACTGATATGTCTTATATTCTAGGTTCTTCAAAGTAGCCACCTTTTGCTTTGATTACCTGTTGAAGCTCATCAAGAAAATGCCAAGAGTGTGCAAAACAGTAGTCATCGGAAATGGTCTTCCAACAGTCTTGAAGGAGTTCCCAGAGATGCTTAGCATTTGTTGGCCCTTTTGCCTTCACTCTGCGGTCCAGCTCACCCCAAACCACCTCGATTGGGTTCAGGTCTGGTGACTGTGGAGGCGAGGTCATCTGGTGTAGCACCCCATCACTCTTCTTCTTAGTCAAATAACCCTTACACAGCCTGGAGGTGTGTTTGGTGTCATTGTCCTGTTGAAAAATAAATGATGGTCCAACTAAACGCAAACCGGATGGAATAGCATGCCGTTGCAAGATGCTGTGGTAGCCATGCTGGTTTAGTATGCCTTCAATTTTGAATAAATCCCCAACAGTGTCATCAGCAAAGCACCCCCACATCATCACACCTCCTCCTCCATGCTTCACGGTGGGAACCAGGCATGTAGAGTCCATCCATTCACCTTTTCTACAAAGACATGGTGGTTGGATCCAAAGATCTCAAATTTGGACTCATCAGAACAAAGCACAGATTTCCACTGGTCTAATGCCCATTCCTTGTGTTCTTTAGCTCAAACAAGTCTCTTCTGCTTGTTGCCTGTCCTTAGCAGTGGTTTCCTAGCAGCTATTTTACCATGAAGGCCTGCTGCACAAAGTCTCCTCTTAATAGTTGTTCTATAGATGAGGTGTGTCCAAACGTTTGGTCTGTACTGTACCTATATGTGGCCCCGAAAGCAAAGGTAATGGTAAATGATTGTTCTTCCATCTGCATCCTTCTTGCTTGAAAGAGAAACTTGTCAGAGCTGGCCCCTCCCCATACGCTTTATTTGCACTGGCTATTGAAGCATTAGCTATTAGAGTATGCTCCACGCCAGTAATTAAATGCATATCTACAGTCCCTGACAGAAGTTCTGTCGCTTATCCATGTTATCTAAATAAAAGCTTATAACCTGACTTTAAATTCATCCATTGGTTTTATAAATTACTCTTTTGATAGCTGAAACCTTCCCAAATTTTATTTAGGTTATGAAAATAAATTTGCTGAAATTTTGATCATTTAATGAACACAGAAAGGTCAGATTTTGGCAAGACAAAAGTAATGTGAAATTCAAACAAATAATTAACTTCTAATACAAAGATATGTTGCATAACATTGGTGAATGAAGTTGTGGTGCTATTAGAGCCATATTTAATATTTTGTGTGACTTCCATGAGCATGAAGGACTGCATCCATGCGGTTGAACAATGATTCATACAATTTATTGATGAAGTCATCAGGAATAGCAAAGAATGCAGTCTTACATGCCTCCCAGAGTTCATCTAGATTCTTTGGTTTTGTCTTCCAAGCTTCCTCTTTCATCCTACCCCAAACATGCTCAATGATGTTCATGTCTGGTGACTGGGCTTGCCAGTTTTTGAGCACCTTGATTTTGTTTGCCAGGAGGAACTTTGTTGTAAAGATGGATGTACAGTCATATGAAAAAGTTTGGGCACCCCTATTAATGTTAGCCTTTTTTCTTTATAACAATTTGGGTTTTTGCAACAGCTATTTCAGTTTCATATATCTAATAACTGATGGACTCAGTAATATTTCTGGATTGAAATGAGGTTTATTGTTCTAACAGAAAATGTGCAATCCGCATTTAAACAAAATTTGACCGATGCAAAAGTATGGGCACCCTTATCAATTTCTTGATTTGAACACTCCTAACTACTTTTTACTGACTTACTAAAGCACTAAATTGGTTTTGTAACCTCATTGAGCTTTGAACTTCATGGGCAGGTGTATCCAATCATGAGAAAAGGTATTTAAGGTGGCCACTTGCAAGTTGTTCTCCTATTTGAATCTCCTATGAAGAGTGGCATCATGAGCTCCTCAAAACAACTCTCAAATGATCTGAAAACAAAGATTATTCAACATAGTTGTTCAGGGGAAGGATACAAAAAGTTGTCTCAGAGATTTAACCCCTTCACCCCCGGCCCCTAAAACACCCTAATGACCGGGCCATTTTTTGCAATTCTGACCAGTGTCACTTTGACAGGTTATAACTCTGCAACGCTTCAACGGATCCTGGCGATTCTGACATTGTTTTTTCGTGACATATTGTACTTCATGTCAGTTGTAAATTTAGGCCGATACTTTTTGCGTTTATTTGTGAAAATTTAGGAAATTGTGCGAAAATTTCGCAATTTTCAAACTTTGAAAATTTATGCCCATAAATCTGAGAGATATGTCAAACAAAATAGTTACTAAATAACATTTCCCACTTGTCTACTTTACATCAGCGCAATTTTCGAAAGAAATTTTTTTTTCGTTAGGAAGTTAGAAGGGGTTCATCAGCAATTTCTAATTTTTCCAACAAAATTTACAAAATAATTTTTTTTAGGGACCACATCACATTTGAAGTGACTTTGAGAGGCCAAGGTGACAGAAAATACCCAAAAGTGACCCCATTCTAAAAACTGCACCCCTCACACTGCTCAAAACCACATCCAAGAAGTTTATTAACCCTTTAGGTGCTTCACAGGAACCAAAGCAATGTGGAAGGAAAAAATGAAAATTTTACTTTTTAACACAAAAATGTTACTTTAGCCATAAAATTTTCATTTTTACAAGGGAGAAAAGAGAAAGTGCACCCTACAGTTTATTGTGCATTTTCTCCTGAGTACGCTGATATCCCATATGGGGTAAAAATCAATTGTTTGGGTGCACGGCAGAGGTCGAAAGGCAAGGAGCGCCATTTGAATTTTTGAACGCAAAATTAGCTGCACTCATTAGCGGACGCCATGTCAGGTTTGAAGACCCCCTGAGGTGCCTAAACAATGGAGCTCCCCCACAAGTGACCCCATTTTGGAAACTAGAGCCCTCAAATAATTTTTCTAGATGTTTGGTGAGCACTTTGAACACCTGGGGGCTTCACAGAAGTTTATAAAGTTGAGCTGTGAAAATATTTTTTTTTTTTTTACCACAAAACTGTTGCTTCAACTAAGTAGCTTTTTTTTCCACAAGGGTATCAGGAAAAAATACACCATGAAATTTATAGTGATTTTTTTTCCTGAGTACGACGATACCTCATATGTGGTGGAAAGTAATTGTTTGGGCGCATGGCGGGGCTCAGAAGAGAAGGAGCACCATTTGACAGCAAAATTTGTTTGAATCATTAGCGGACGCCATGTCACGTTTTTAGACCTCCCCTATGGTGCCTAAACAGTGGAGCTCCCCAACAAATTACCCCATTTTGGAACTAGACCCCTCAAGGAATTTATCTAGATGTTTAGTGAGCCCCTTGTACCTCCAGGGGCTCCACTGAAAGTTGATAACGTTGAACCGTGAAAATTATTTTTTTTTTTTTAATTTTTTTTTTTAATTTTTGCAGCAACAAGGTAGCTTTTTTTTTCTTTTTACAACGGTATCAGGAAAAAATGCACCATAAAACGTATTGTGCAATTTTTCCCGAGTACGCAGATACCTCATATGTGGTGGAAATCAATTGTTTGGGCGCATGGCGGGGCTCAGAAGACAAGGAACGCCATTTCACTTTTCAAACGCACAGACGCAGTGCACTGATCGGCCGCTGCAGGAGGCATGGTTGGATGAGATACAAAAAGCGCTGGGGATACGGAAAAAAAAAAAAGTCACGCCAAAAATTGAGCAGGGATGCTGATCCGCGCTCAGCGGGACGCACGGACAGATGCGATACTTTTTTTTCCGTATCCCCGACACTTTTTGTATCGCATCCGTCCGTGCGTCCCGCCGAGCGCTGATCAGGGATGCACATAACGGATCGGCATCCCTGCTCAATTTTTGGCGTGACTTTTTTTTCCGTATCCCCGATGCTTTTTGTATCGCATCCGTCAGTGCGTCCCGCCGAGCGCTGATCAGGGATGCACATAACGGATTGGCATCCCTGCTCAATTTTTGGCGTGACTTTTTTTTCCGTATCCCCGATGCTTTTTGTCACGCCAAAAATTGAGCAGGGATGCCGATCCGTTATGTGCATCCCTGATCAGCGCTCGGCGGGACGCACGGACTGATGCGATACAAAAAGCGTCGGGGATACGGAAAAAAAGGTCACGCCAAAAATTGAGCAGGGATGCCAATCCGTTATGTGCATCCCTGATCAGCGCTCGGCGGGACGCACGGACTGATGCGATACAAAAAGCGTCGGGGATACGGGAAAAAAAGTCCCGCCGAAAACTGACCACGGATGCAGATACGTTATCTGCATCCCCGATCAGCGCTCGGCGGGACGCACGGACGGATGAGGTGTAAAAATGGACAGGGGATAGAGGAAAAAAAAGAAAAAAAAAAAAAAAAGTTATACTCACAGTACCCAGAGGATTAGCAGGAGGAACAGCTTTACAGGAGCAGCAGGCAGGAAGTTGGACAGCTCAGCAGAAGACCCAGGAAGAAGGACCCAGCGATGGAGGCAGATGTGATCGGCCGGTGAAGACAGGTAAGAGGACGTTGGGGGGACAGCAGAGGGGGAGGGGGACAGCAGAGGGGGAGGGGGACAGCAGAGGGGGAGAGCAGAGGAGGAGGGAGATACTGGAGGAGCTGCAGAATAGAGATCACGGGGGAGGCCGGCAGATTGGGATGTCGGGGGGCAGATCGGGATGGCGGGGGGCAGATCGGGATGTCGGAGGGCAGATCGGGATGTCGTGGGGGCAGATCGGGATGTCGGGGGGGGCAGATCGGGATGTCGGGGGGGCAGATCGCAGGGGCCATTACGAGAGCGCGCAGGAGCAATCACAGGAACGCGCAGGGGCTGCAAGGTGAGCACAATACTCACCGCTCCTGCTATGTGACGTGACAGCAGCGACAGCAGCAGCGGTGGCGTGGTACCACTAGTACCAGCCAGTGCTGCACGCTGCAGACATGTTGGGGGAGGGTCCCCAGACCAGCACAGGCCTGGGGAGGGTGGCCACCAGCAAATCAAACCGCCCCACTGCACACTGATTGGAGCGATTGCGCGTCATAGCACGATCGCTCCAATCAGTGCTGCAGGGGCTGGGGGCGGCATGTTTGAGATCCACCTATGATCTGCTGTACCTGCTACGGCGTCTCATAGCCGGATCTCACAGTATCGCACTATTTCCGGCATTATTTTTACCGAAATCAGTGCGAAAGATGTGGTTGGCGGTTCAGATTTCAACAGCCAATCACATCGATCGTTGATGGGGGGTGGAGATGCCACCCCCCCTGGGGTGAAGCAAAGGTCCCCTGCTGTAAGAAACAGCAGGGGACATCATTTGAAAGCCGTTGCTATGGCCACGGCAATCAAATGAACTTTAGGCAGTAAAATTACGTCCCTGGTCGTTAAGTCACGTTAAAATAGGACGTAATTTTACTGCCCGCGGTCGTGAAGGGGTTAAACTGTCAGTTTCCACTGTGAGGAACATAGTAAGGAAATGGAAGAACACAGGTACAGTTCTTGTAAGGCCCAGAAGTGGCAGGCCAAGAAAAATATCAGAAAGGCAGAGAATGGTTAGAACAGTCAAGGACAATCCACAGACCATCTCCAAAGACCTGCAGCATCATCTTGCTGCAGATGGTGTCAATGTGCATCGGTCAACAATACAGCGCATGTTGCACAAGGAGAAGCTGTATGGGAGAGTGATGCGAAAAAAGCCGTTTCTGTAAGCACGTCACAAACAGAGTCGCCTGAGGTATGCAAAAGCACATTTGGACAAGCCAGTTACATTTTGGAAGAAGGTCCTGTGGACTGATGAAACAAAGATTGAGTTGTTTGGTCATACCAAAAGGCGTTATGCATGGAGGCAAAAAAACACGGCATTCCAAGAAAAGCACTTGCTACCCACAGTAAAATTTGTTAGAGGTTCCATCATGCTTTGGGGCTGTGTGGCCAATGCCGGCACCGGGAATTTTGTTAAAGTTGAAGGTCGCATGGATTCAACTCAGTATCAGCAGATTCTTGACAATAATGTGCAAGAATCAGTGACGAAGTTGAAGTTACGCAGGGGATGGATATTTCAGCAAGACAATGATCCAAAACACCGCTCCAAATCTACTCAGGCATTCATGCAGAGGAACAATTACAATGTTCTGGAATGGCCATCCCAGTCCCCAGACCTGAATATCATTGAACATCTATGGGATGATTTGAAGCGTGCTGTCCATGCTCGGCGATCATCAAACTTAACTGGACTGGAATTGTTTTGTAAACAGGAATGGTCAAATATACCTTCATCCAGGATCCAGGAACTCATTAAAAGCTACAGGAAGTGACTAGAGGCTGTTATTTTTGCAAAAGGAGGATCTACAAAATATTAATGTCACTTTTATGTTGAGGTGCCCATACTTTTGCACCAGTCACATTTTGTTTAAATGCAGATTGCACATTTTCTGTTAGTACAATAAACCTCATTTCAATCCAGAAATATTACTGAGTCCATCAGTTATTAGATATATGAAACTGAAATAGCTGTTGCAAAAACCCAAAGTGTTATAAAGAAAAAAGGTTAACATTAATAGGGGTGCCCAAACTTTTTCATATGACTGTATGAGATGGAGCACCATCCTGCTGCAGAATTTGACCCCTTTTATGATTCGGAATGTAAGAGGTAGCTAATACTTCTTGATATTTTAGGCTATTGATATTGCCTTCCACCTTGCAAATGTTTCGCACACCCCCATACTGAATGTAACCCCAGACCATGATCTTTCCACCACCAAACTTAACTGTTTTCTGGATCCATACAGGCTCCAGTAGGACTCCTGCAATATTTGCGGCAGCTGTGGTGTAATTCAACAGAAGATTCATCAGAAAAATCCACCTTCTGCCACTTTTCCAGCGTCCAACTGTTTATTAGGCTGTGGGACTTGGCAAATGCCACACGGCTTTTTAATTGCCTTTCATTTAGTGCTGGCTTCTGGGCACTGATTCGACCTTGGAGGCCATTTCGAGACAGAATCCTTCAAACTGTTCTAGTTGACACAGGGACTTGAGGTGACAAGGCCTTTTGGAGCTCTGCTGCAGTGGAAGAGGGGCTGGCTTTGTATTTTCTAACCAACAAACGTTCCTCCTGAGCAGTTGTCTTGCGGGGTCTGCCGGACATGGACTTGTCAAAAACATCTCCAGTCTCTTCAAATCTTTTTTTAATTCTTTGTACTTGACGCTGAAACACATTTAAGGTGCCAGCCACCTCTGCAGTGGATCTGGTTTTCAACCTCTTGATAATCAAGGCTTTGGTCGCAGGGTGGATTTTTGGCAGTTTGTCAGAGGTCAAGTTGCAGTTCAAGTGAAGGTCTGGGGTGCTGGGTTTCTTTTTATACACACCCACTAATTAAACGATCATTTAGTGAGCACAGGTAAGGATGTAAACTAGGATTGGGTGCATTATATGACAAGGCGACAACTTTTGTCTTGCCAAAATCTGACCTTTCTGTGTTCTCTAAAGGATTAATATTTCAGCTTTGCAGCAACTTTATTTTCATAACCTAAACCAAATTTGGGAGGGTTTCAGCTTTCAAAAGAGTAATTTATGAAACCAATGGATGAATTTAAAGTCAGGTTATAAGTTTTTATCTACATAACATGGATAAGCGACAGAACTTCTGTCAGGGACTGTATACCTGACTGGATGAATACCATGCATAGCTACCATTGGGTTATACCAGGGGTCCCCAACCCATAGCGCACGAGCCACGGGTGGTTCGCCTGCTCCTGACATGTGGCTCGTAGTCGGTCCCCGGAAATGTAGCTGCACAGGGCCACAGTCTATCTGTTTCTACTGGGCAGACTGGGCAGCTGATTCAGGACCCCCACGCTCTGAGGGGCCCCCACGCTCTGAGGGGCTCCCAGCCTTTCAATCATAAACTTCAGAGATAGTACAAGTTCTGTACTATCACTGAAGCTTCCGCAGTTGCAGAATGACCTTTGGTGACATCACAGTCATCTGACTCACCTAAGGTCCTAACGCTGCACTGCGGGAGTCCTCAGACCTGCACATATGTGGTGTCAAGAACCTGGAGACCGCGCCTCTATTCAAATGTATACTCATTTTTCAGTTGCACATACATTTGAACAGTGCGGTGACAGGACTGAGGCAGAGGAGCTCCTCAGCATTGCACCAACATACCGTCATCACCGGGGCTGCAGAGAAGAGGACGAGGCGCAGGCACAGGTAAGCGCTCCACGAGGTTGCCGAAGAGGACATGTAGGCAGGGGCGGAACTACCGTGGTCACAGATATCGCAAATGCGACTGGGCCCGAGCCTGCCTCAGATAATGATTCAGATGCATTTGTGTCCGTGGGCGTGTATCCAGCTGAAATACAATGCAGTACAGACCCATCGGGTCCCTGCATTGCGAAATGCTGGCTGCCGGCTAAGGCCATGAATATTCATTGCCCCCCAAGCAGAAGAATCCTGCGCATGGGGAGCAGACAATACGCTGACAGCTGTCAGTGCTCTAAGTGGCAGCGCATCACACAGACGTCATGCGCTGCATCGCTTACACGCTGCTCAGTTGCCATGCCAATGTCGCAGGAGGACGCCGAGTGTGCACAGGGTAGGTTAGTATAATTGTTTATTATTTTTTTACTGTGTGCTGGGGTGGGACTATATATCAGGAGGATGGGGAGGCTATATACCAGGATAGAGGGCTATATATTAGGATGGGGACATGATGAGAGCATATATACAAGGATGGGGCCATGATGGGCCATTTATACCAGGATGGGGCCATATCCATGACCAGGGATATGATATGTGGTCTGGTCATAGTGTTGCGGTATTTCTCCCTTGTATGTGGTAATATTCAGTTACTACGTGGTATAATTATGGTGTGGTGGTTTTACACTCTTGTATGTGGTTGTATTTGATCCCTATGTGTTGGTAATATGTTACCTGGTCATAGTGTTGTGGTATTTCTCCCTTTTATGGCCTGTATTTAGTCACTACTTGATGGTAATATGTTGTCTGGTCACAGTGTGGCGGTATTTCTCCCTTGTATGTGGTATTATTGGTCTTGGTATAGTGGATTGTGTTGTGTATGGAGGTCACGTTTTATCTCTGACATCAATATGGGGAAGATTCTTTATTTCTAATTGTTGTCTATTGCTAAATTGGCTTTGACTACGTCTTCTTCTCTACAATGTGGCTCTTGACCAACTTTCAAAGTCGAATGTGGCTCTCAAGGTAAAAAATATTGGGGAGCTCTGGGTTATATGGTGATGACATGATCATTTTTATGAAACAAGACAGGGACACGTTACCTCATGTTATCTACTATAGATAAATTTACCAGATTTTTACTTTCTACAAAACTGGTACAAATCAGCATTAATGCCTCTTTCATGTGGGACCTCTACCAATTTAGCTTTTTTTTAACTGAAGTTAAAGTTTTAATACATATAGAAAGTGGGAAAAACATTGCCGATAAGCATATGGATTGAAACAGAAGTAGCTTTTAACCAAATTACACTGTATTTTTCGGATTGATTATAAGACGCACTTTTCCAAAACTTTGGGAGGAAAATGAGGGGTCCATGAAAGAAAGAAATACGACCGCAAACAGCTTCAGTGCCGGGGATACTTTATTAGAAATTCATAGGTGCAGCGTAAAAGAGGCGAGAGGAGACCTGGATGCGGGGTCCCTCACCTGAGGACGACGGCCGTTTTGCCTGCCAATCGGGCTTCCAGTAAAAATGTTGACATCACAGAAGTTTCAATCCAGCCACAATTCAGGAAGCAGAGTTGCTGCTGAGCCTGAATAATTCTGAGTTGGATCAGAGTCGTAATGTGAACGAAATAATCTGTGAGCCCATGAGATTCACAAAGGGCATAAAATCTGATTTCCATCCCCCCGTTATGCAGGGTAACTTGACTGACCTATTTCAGGATACAGTACTAAAAGAGGTGGAAGCTTTGTTCTATCCTAGTCTTAATAAGAACCTAACTGAGGGAGAATTGAATGCAGTTCAAACAATGCGTTCATGGGAGGACACTATATTTCGGGAAGCAGATAAAGGAGGAAATATAGAGCTCCTAACCCGCAAAGCATATGTACAGGAGTGTCTAAGACAGCTCCAGGATCGATCTACATATACTCCCTTAATGTTTAACCCCATTTGTGACTATAAAAAACAACTCACGCGATTACTGCATGGGTATGTGACCCTTGAGTTTCTTTCCCGCATACAAGCGGATAAGCTGTTTCATCCTTTCCTACAAGGCCCCACTGGTATTGCATACCCAAAATACACAAAAATATTGATAACCCTCCGGGCCGCCCGATAGTGGCGGGGATTGGTTCATTGACTAAACCCCTCTCACACTATCTGGATTGGCTGTTAAGACCTTTATTAACGCACATTCCTTCCTATGTGAAGGATAGTGGAGACTTCATATCACTCTTGCAAGTCATTACGTGGCAAGAGGGTTTCAATTTAACAGCAATTGATGTGGAAAGTTTATATACTCGAATTCCACACGTTTTGGGTATTCAAGCAGTTAAAGAAATAGTCGCCAATTGTGGCAAGAGCCCCCTTTTTTGTGAGTTTGTGGGTGAAGCTATGGAGTTCGTGCTATCCAAAAATGCCTTCATGTTCCTAGAGAAATGGTATGTACAATGCGGGGGTACAGCAATGGGTACCCCCGTATCTTGTGCCATGGCAAACATTTTTTTTTGCTTTTTTGAGAGTAATTATGTTTTCAGCAGCACCAAGCCTTACCTTTAACATATAAAATATTATTTAAATTATTTAAGGTATGTGGACGATGTGTTCATGGTATGGGACAGAACAGAAAACGTTTTTTCTGAGTTCGTGCTCTATCTTAATAATGTCAATACCATGAACATGTCCTTCACCTCTACCTTTGGTGGTGATGTGATTAATTTTTTGGATGTGGAGGCGTCTGTGAAGGAGGGTAAAATCTCCACAAAAGTTGATACAAACCTACAGCCTCCAATTCCCTTTTGCATTACAGTAGCGCTCACCCACAACACACAAAGGCCGGATTACCTTATTCACAGTTCCTTAGGCTGCGAAGAATTAATGATGACAGTGGGGTTTTTGTGGAACAGGTTATGGATTTGAAATTGAGACTGTAGGAACGGGGTTACCCGGATGCGGTTATTGATTCAGCTTATGAAAAAATTGTTTCTATGGAGTCACATGCCGGTCATAGCAGCCAGCGTGTTAATATAAAAAAGAAAAAGGAGAATAACAACAAAAAAAGATTCGTATTCAGTTTCAAGTTTGGCCCCCTGGACGGTGCCATAAGGAAATCTCTAAATAATAATTGGCATATCCTAGAAAGAGATCCAGATTTAAGTATGATGACATGCTGTAGATTTTTGGTCATCTATAGACGTTGCCATAATCTGAGAGATTTGCTTGTGAGGAATAGGTTAGCCAGCCCAGGAACATGGCTTGACAGACAATCCCTAGTGGGGAATTACCGTTGTGGACAATGTAGGTTCTGTAACCTACACCTCACGGGCGACTCTATTCAGATAGGATCTCATGTACACTAGGTTAGACAGTTCATATCGTGCAAGACCAAATTTGTTGTATATGTTGTATTATGCCGATGTGGAAGGTTTTACATTGGTAAAACCATAAGGTGTTTCTATATACGTTTCAGAGAACACTATAATTCTATCTCCATGGGCAAGGGCTCCCCGAGATGAATTGATCACATACGCGATGAACACGGAGGCAGAGCGGATACCCTGCGTTTCGCTGGCCTGGTGAGAATTAATTATCCTCTTCAGGGAGGTGACCACCATAAATTACTATTACAGATTGCCAGATTAATAATAAAGTTTGGAACGCAGGGAAATCTAGAGTTAAACGACCGCAATGACATGACAGTGTTTTTATAAAGTATTATGTTTATGTACAGCCAAAAATGGTTTGCTATTGTATTTCACCTTTTCCAGTGTCTCATCTCGTTCGAATGATTTTTTGTTTTTAAATTATGGTATGGCGAAAGTATGCACACTTTTAATGTTTTTTGCACAGTGATGAAAGTGTTAAAATACTGTTGACATTCCCCCTATTTTTATGTGTGGTGATGTGATCTGGATGCAATCCCCTTTTAAGGAGTGATGGTCTGTTCTCACATGTGGACCCGTGGAAGCTTGATTGGCAGGCTTCGTCCTCAGGCAGTCGTCCTCAGATGAGGGACCCCGCATCCAGGTCTCCTCTCGCCTCTTTTACGCTGCACCTATGAATTTCTAATAAAGTATTACTGGTACTGAAGCTGTTTGCGGTCAGATTTCTTTCTTTCATGGACTCACTGGACACGTTTCCTCCTTTCTGACCAGCACGCTAAGACCGGACAATCTTCAACACTGGAGCTGGATTCTACGCATGTGGGTTAATTGCACAGGGTAACTAAGGTGGTTGAGTGGTGCAGGACTTTTTTCTATTGCATGTGCTACTTTGGAAAATGAGGGGTGCATCTTAAAATCCGAATGTAGCTTACCACGAGGTGGTGAAGAGTGGTCACAGGCATCCGTCCTCACAACCGTCGTAAAGGGGGATATTTACAGGGGATTTGTTGTGTCGGTGACGCCACCTGTGGGTTGCGGTGAGGGATGGTGACACCGCCGCTGCCTGGTGATGGGGCGCCCGGGGATGATGGAGTGGGGCAGCAAGATGGGATCCCCTCCACGGGTAGGGGAGGTGTAGTCACGGGGCCCGCGGTCTGAACACGGGAGTGATGGCTGCTGGAGGTGGCGCGCCGGATTGGACCGGGAGACAATGGTGCACTCAGAGTTCAGTAATTTCACACAAGTCTATTGGTAAACCAAGTTGCCAGTGACTGGCTGCCATTGGAGGGTGTATTCGGGTCCCATACCTGAGTTAGTGAACAGGTGTCCCTTCCTCCTGCACGCTGTATTTGTCTCTCCTGTTGGACGACTTCGCATGGAATGGAGAAGTCCACTCCTGGTACTGTGTGTATTTGGGAGCTGTGGCCTGCGAAATCTGACCCTTGGGATCTCTGTGGGTTCTGACGGACACCCTATCCCTCGCATTGGGCTTCTGTTTCGCTCTCTGGGCTTCGGAAGAACAAGGCCTGAAACCTCGTCCTCTGCTGGTTAATTAACAAGGGGCATGCAACCTTCCTCGTCCTAGGGTCGAGGCACCCCGTCTGTGCATGGCCTCCGGACCGGATTCCCGCTGTCTGCACCGGCTGGCTACGACCATGCCTCGGTCCACTTAAGGTTTCCCACGACTGGATCACTGTCACCTGTGGCCCTGTTCACTATCTGCCACCTAGCAAGGTAGTCCAGGGGCCCCTATCCCTGACTCCGCTGTCAGACTAGAACTCCACTTCAACTTGAACGCAACTCAGATCTACTGTGTTTCCGCCTCTGACACCTCAGGACCCGTAGGTGGGCGTTCTAATCCACCTGATCCTGCCCACTGGTGTGTCCCTATTATCATGAGGGGGTGGCTAAGCTTTAATGGCTGTGTGTTGTACCTGGGTGTGGGTTTTTGGTGGTAACAAGGAGGGTGGAAAACTTTTGTGACTGCTTGGTTTTGCCAGGGCGTCACATAATCACATGATAAAAACGTTTTTTTTTTTAAATAAAAAAAAATTCTGTTGCCAAATTCCGAGAGCTGTAACTTAGTTTTTGTCAAACAGAGCAGTGTGAGGGCTTATTTTTTGTGTGACCAGTTGGAGGGTATACGTATATAATGTTTTTATCGCTTTTTTATTCTGAGTTTTCAGACACAGAATAAACAAACAACAGTAACAGAGGAATAATCATGCTTGAACCAAGAATAAGGCTGTGCTGAAACATGTAGGTTTCAGGCCTGTATAATTAGTTAAAAAATTCCTTTTTTTTCTTTTTCTTAATACATGGTCATGTTGCCAATTTTAACTTTTGCACAATAAATATGAAGTTTTAACAATTTTGGAATCCTATCCTATTCCTCGCTGGATCTGCCTTCCTAGTCTGATGTAGTTTTCGTGCTCTTGGTTTGAACAGAGGGGTGAGATGACTTTTTTCCATCTTTATATGTAACAACAGTAATTCACTTATTGTGTTTACATTTTTGTTTTTAGAGCAGATGATTGTGCAGTAAAAGTTCTAAGACCGATTTATTCCTCATGTCAGTACAGTTAAAGCAATACTAGATTTAAATCTTTCTTATGCTTTGCTACTTTTACACACTAAAACCGATATTTTACAAAAATTAATTTGTTTTTGCATCAGCATAATTTGAGAGCTGTAGCTTTCATTTTATTTTTCTTTACTGAATAATCCATATTTGAGCTTGTTTTTTGTAGGATAATTTGTCATTTTTGTTTCTGCCTTTTTTAACATATTTTTACATTTTTTTATTACTTTCTCATTTTTTGTATGATGAAAAAGCTAGATTTAAAAATAAATCAATAAAAAATAACGATGTTTGCGGTATGACATGGGCAGCTGCTAGGCAATCAGAGGCAAGCAGCTGATTTCATACACTGACATCAGCTAGATGCCTCTGATTAGCCAGTGGCTGACATTTGTATAGTGCAGAGAGCCTCTCTGCGCAGTGCCGGACATCATTTAACTGAAGTGCTGAGAGCAGCCCCCTGCACCGGCTGAAATCATCAAGAGGTCTGGCTATGTGCTTGCAGCCTGCATGTTTGAGACCCCTGGGATAAAGACCTGGATGATGGCAGGGGGGCGGCAGCGATCAGTGAGCACAGTAACTTTAACCTCACTCACTGTCTCACCTAATACAGTCTGGTGCCCGGTGCCCTGTGCGATTGCACAAGTCACACATAGCTAAAGCCAGCCATGCTTGCACCCCCATCTGCATTTTCACCCATTTTGGGTTACAAATACTAATGTGAAAAACTGACCTAAAAATAAAGGTGTAAACTTGGCCTTAGACCCCAATCATAGAAGAATAATTATTGTTGTGTGATTGGGGGTCTAAGGTCAAATTTCACTATGTAAGACAATCTCTGTTCTAGGGTTCCAACTGTTCTATGTCAACTGCTCACTTATAAACATGATAAAAAAAATCACCAACATTCCTTCAACATTTCTTGTGACCATAGTCTACTCTAATTTTGTATTTATTGAGATAAAACATGAAATTTTACTTGAGCTTGTGTTTTATCATAAAAACAATGAACATTTCACTACAATTACGCAATTAATATGAAACTCAATCAATGCAGCATATAATAGCTTAAAAAAATGAGTATTTTCTGGTTTTGCAACTGTATTGTATCTCAATTTCACGACTCTGTCTCCAAATATAGTCTCCCATCATGTTTTCGTCGTAATTTACTGGGCAAAGGCAACTGTGTTCTAAGTTCATTATGTCCTGGTGAAAGTGCTTGCCTTGCTCCTCTGAATAAGCTCCCGTGTTTTCTTTGAATTTATCAAGATGGACATCAAGAATATGGACTTTGAGAGATGTTTTGTAGCCCAGTGCAGTATAATTCTTTTTCAGAATCTGTACCAGCTGTGCATAGTTTTCTTCCTTAGGATTGCCTAGGAAGCAGAAGTCTAAGGCTATGTGTGCACTATCCGTCGTCCTACATGCAGTTGTAAACGCACGTTTTAGCCTTAATTGATTTAGCCAAAGTTGCCTTTTTTAGAAATTTAGTGCAGAAAACGCATGCGTATTTACCGCGTTTTAGATGCGTTTTTAGCGCTTTTTCCATGCGTTTCCACATGCGTTTTCACAGATGCGTTTTCAACATCAAAACACTGCTAAATAAAGATTAAATAATCAAACAGAATGAAAACAGAGAAAAAAAAGGGACAAATCTATATTAATGGGAAAAATAATGGAAAAAGATATATTTAATAAAATTATAGTGTTAATATACATTTTATCGGTAAAATAGCAATACATGCATATTATTGTTAGATTTAATTGTCGGAATATGTGTGTGTGTAAAGGGACATATCAAATCATTATTTTGATGTTCAAAAAGCATGCGTTGTGGTAGTCCAAAACGCATGTTTTCTGCAATGAAAAAGCAGGTAAAACGCAGGAATTTTGATATTTCTTGCTTTTTGCTACTTCTCATTGACTTCAATGTTAACAAAACGCACCACAAATGGCAAAAACAATTGACAGGGTCCTTTTCTGAACGCATGGTTTTTGACCAAACTTATGAAAATTATGAGATGCGTTTGGAAACACAAAGTGCGGACAAGAAATCATGAATTCTCATTGTCTTTAATGGAAAACCAAAACGCATGCATTTGGGCACAAAAACGCTGCAGTTCAAAACTGATCCTAAACGCACCTGAAACGCAGGTGAAAACTGAAAGTGCGCACATAGCCTTACAAGCTGTTTTCTGCTTCCTATTCAGGTTCTTGGAAAATTTGCTGCACTCTATAATCTTCTTAATTTGTGGTGGGGGAAGCTTGTCATATATGGTCCAGCCATCGATTTAATAGGGTATTCAAAAGCAGCTGCATGAACCAGTCGCTGAGAATTTATACAGGTACAGGGGACAAGAACTGGAAGTAAATTTTTTGAAGGGCAGAAAGGGACTAGATTAGATCAGGGCAGTGAGGTGATAGGCTAATCTAAAGAAATGCGTTTTAGGGCCCGCTTAAAGGTGTGGATCTGAAGTGGTGGAATCCGCATCTTGCGTGGGTCCACCAGAGGCTCCTACTTTACGTCATTCTACCCAACACAGAACTCTGTCCGCTGAGGCCAGTCCTGCCTCTGACAGGGTGCCTAGTTGTCACGGCTGCTTTAAAGGCAAAGAAAGCAAGGATACTGAGCACCGGCTTTCACAGGAGATCAGCATTTCTGCTGTACAGAACAGTACTGAAGCATTGCTCTGAACAGCAAAAGCAATCAGAGTGTACCAGTGTAGCACCCCTGAGAGCACTACTAGGAACTACTAGGAACTGCATACTCCCGGGGGTGCAGGGCCTACTCCCAGGGACCTGGAACACCAGTGCCAGCAACACCAAAACAAACCAAAATCCTAGTTACCACTCCACACTAGGGGTCATTGGCTAGATGGACACAAGGGGATGGCCACCTAGAGGGCGGAGCCAGACCAGGGGGACTAGACAACCTGGTGGGAGGGAACAGCAGTCAGTCTGCAGTAGTCTGAAGTAGTGAGTGAAAGTGGAAAGACGTGCCTAGAGCTGGATCATGTAACGTTGACCCGGGGGCACAGGAGAGTGGTCTCCAGGGCAGGTACACCCGAATACTGCTGGGACCAGAGCTCCGACGAGGCACAGGGCCCTAGGTCAGGTGACAGTTTCAGACGGCCTGGCAAATACCTTTACACATCAGCAGTAAAGCAAGGATCAGGGTTCGGGACACAGACCAGCCCTACAGGGTCCACACTGCCCGCCGTACCGAGAATGAGACTGCCACAAAAAGGGACAGTCGGGCCCCAAACTGCTCCACGTTACGGGGACACAACCACACTGAGGGTGCCGGGGACAGGGCAACCGAGTCATCAACTGGCACTGGAACTACAGGGGCCTGAACCAGCAGTCCAAGGGTCAAGAGTGAGTAGAGACTGTTAACTACAACCTACGGTGTGGCCTCCCTTATTAACGGCGAAAGACTCCATCTTACATCTCCCCGGGAGGGCCTACCACCATAGCTGCCATTACCATCAGCCCTATGAGTAACCAATTCAGCAGCGGCAGATCCCCCGCAACCCGCAGGTGGCGTCACACAAATTACTTTAATCTCGCCTGTTAATAGTCCCCATTAAAAAGCACCCAGGGCACGGTACTGGACTTCCATGGACGACACACCAGCTTCAAGTAAGGAGACAATTAAAAACAATAAAAAGTGTAAAAAAAAGTTTTTAAAATATGAAAAATGTTTTTAAAAAAAACACAAAAGTTCAAATAATCTCCTTTTTGCCCAATTGAAAATAAAACAATAAAAAATAAAAAATACACATTTTTATTGTTGCATTAAGAAAGCCCTAATCTAGCAAAATAAAAAAATAATTAATCTGATCGGTAAAGGGCGTAAGGGGAAAAAAAAATCAAAACTGCAGAATTACAATTTTTGGTCACTGCAACATTGCAATAGAATACAATAAAAGGCGATCAAAACATCACATCAACTGACAAATAATATCATTAAAAATGTCAGCTTTGTACACAAAAAAACAAGCCATCACTGAACCCAGATCCTGAAAAATGAGAAAATTACGGGTCTCGGAAAACGGTGATAAAAAACGCAATTCTTTTTAAGTAAAACTATATATATTTGGTAGTATCTATGAACTCGTACTGACCTGGGAAATCATACGGACAGGTCCGGTTTTCTTTTGACAGCCTTGAATATCTACTTGCAATCTATGTAAATTATGAAATTAATATTATAATGTTCAGCCCTTTATGTCTAAGATATGTATAAATTATTGTAACAGTTATGATTAAGTAGAGGAATTTATTAATACCGCCAATTACCAATTATACACATGTGGAAATTGAGAAACTGAGGCCTTTAATCAGTTTCTTCCGTGCAGCGTGTTATATAACGAAGCCTATGGGCGCCGGATCCGTCGTCATCTGTCATATGACGGAAACCAACGACAGATTGCATTTTTTTTAAAACTGAGCATGCTCAGTATCACAACGGAGCTGTCGAAAAATGGATGGATAAAACTGATGCGACTGATCCGTTTTTTCGACGCATAATTTTTTCCACCGGATTGTGCCTGATGGCAAAAAACTGATGTGTGAAAGTAGCCTAACACAGCACTTGCCGAAATCTCTCATTACACAATTTTCCAGACTCGGCACGGCCAGCGCTCAGATATAAATTGTTCATATCAGTGCTGTGAACAGAAGTGGTGCCATTTACACAGCGCAAAATATGCATTAATCAACCCATTATCAACATCCATATACATAGACATCACTCCCAGCACCTTCTTAAAGGGAATCTGTCACAACCTTTTCGGCCTATAAGCTGCAGCCACCACCACTGGGCTCTTATATACAGCATTCTAATATGCTGTATATAAGAGTCCAGGCTATGCTGTATAACATAAAAAACACTTTATAATACTCACCTAGAAGGTCGCTCCAGTGCACAACAGTCGGATGGCTTCAGAATAAGGAAGAAGGAAGAAGATGGCCGAAAGAGGAGGCAGCGGTCCCGGAGAACGGCGCCAGCCATCTGACTGTTGTGCACCGGAGTGACCTTCTAGGTGAGTATTATAAAGTGATTTTTTATGTTATACAGCACAGCCTGGACTCTTATATACAGCATGTTAGAATGCTGTATATAAAGAGCACAGTGGTGGTGGCCGCAGCTTAAAGGCCGAAAAAGTGGTGACAGGTTCTCTTTAAAGCACTGTAATATTGCAAATAGCAGATGTAACAAGCAGAACAACATCTACAGCGTCATTACAAAAGCAAAGCATTATTGAAAGGAAAAAAATAACATAAATAAAAAGTTAGACGAAGTTCAGAGCAGCAAAACTTACAAACATTTATCTTCTGTACAAACAATAATATTAATTTAAGTATTGAGAATTAAGGTTTTTTTTCTTCTGTGCTCTGTTAAATCCCCCAATATTTAGCGCATGGAAATAAGCTATATTCCAGCTAAAAATGTCTGGTATTGGAGGAGAAAACCAGCAATATTTTATGTAGACTTGTTGAAATAAGTCTGTATAATCTGCATAAACATATTTCAGGTGTCTCCATGGTTTTATGCCACATTCACACATCAGTGTGCTCACTAGGGGACACAGAGGGCCCCTGTACATGAAGAATATATGGGCCCTTTGCAGTCCAGAGTTCATTAAAAAGCTCAATTCCACCTGCTGTGGTGGTAGAAATTTTATGATGATAGGATGGTGAGGGTCATATAATGATTTGTGGGATGTAAGGATGCTATTAAAGCCACATAATGAATTGTGAGTTGGGAGGAGGCTATCAAGGCCATATAATGCATTGTGGGGGAGGATGTCAATGAATTTTATATCCATATATAACATTCTCCACTCCCTGTTCATTATTAGGCCCTGAAGTCCATCTTCTACCCCTTACTCTGATCCCATCCCTCCGCCTTATTGTCCTCTCCCCAGTGTATTTTTTTTTTAGATTCACTTTCCTCTCCGTACATTCCCCTGCAGCACTGCTTCTTCTCTTGCAGGGTACTCTTCCAATGACACAGTCATGCACAGCCTGCTGATGTCATCAAGCCAAGTGCACCTGTGTCACAGAGTAAGTGCTGGGTAGGAAGCTGAGGACAGATCCAATGTCTATACTGTGCAGCTGAGCTGCCGGATCGCTCCCTGCCTGTCGGGCTGCTTGTGAGATGGGAAATTTGGCCATTTGGCCTCAGGCTCTGAACAACAGACCAAATTTCCCTCATTATTAACCACCCTGCATGACCCCCTTTACCTCATTGGCCCTGTGCATCTGCATCGGTTGCTCCGACGGTATATTCCTTCCTAACTCTTGGACCTTATATGCCGTTCTGATCCTTGCCTCTGTTTTGTCACTTTCATCTCTATTCACCATTGAACAGTTACTTTGCAGATCACTGACTTGTTACATAGTTAAATAGTTACATAGTTACTTACGTTGAAAAAAGACCTAGGTCCATCTAGTTCAACCTTCCTCCACCAGTTCTACATTTGGTCACTAAGTCATTCCAAGTAAGTATTCCACAGTCTGACTGCTCTAACTGTAAAGAACCCTTTTCTATTTAGCTGCCGGAATCGCTTTTCTTCCACTCGCAGTGAGTACCCCCTGGTCCTTAGTATTGTCTTTGGTAAAAAAAATAAGTCATGTGCCAGTCTTTTATATTGAACACACATATATTTATACAAATAAATGAGATCTCCTCTGAGACGTCTTTTTTCTAAGCTAAACATATCTAACTTTTTCAACCTCTCATCATATGGGAGGGCTTCCATTCCTTGTAGTAGTCTAGTTGCCGCCTTTGAACTGATTCTAACTTCTGAATGTCCTTTTTAAAATGTGGAGATCCCATATTCCAGATGTGGCCTTACAAGTGATTGTATGCCTGAGAATTCTTTCAGCAAAGACCATAGTTCTGTATAAGGGTTGAAGGGTAAAAACCAGGAAGCTAAACAGCCACCTGCACCAAGTCTGATGGTGGAAGCCGTTTTGAACTGACAAGAACAGATATACCAGCCGTTTTCTCACAATGTCTGTTCATGCTTCTTTATGCTAAAATACGCAGTAAACATTTATTGAAAATGTCACGTGAAATATCCATATCAAACAAAAACTAAGGGAAAACCTACTTTAAATGTATGCAATATCCAAAAGCAAGTAAGCATGTAACCTGCATGAAATATTATCTGCAACCTGTTATGTAAATGATGACTCGTGAGCGGAGCTTGATATCATTTTACAAGGCACAGCATGAATCCTTTGTGCCATGATTTCATGTTTCCGATAATGAAGTAATAATTAAACTACAAATCAAGGTTGCGGTAGCATTCATGTCCTTTGTGTGTGTATGCAAACACTCCATTTTCTTTATCCTGCAATCTGTTTTTGTCAAAGTTATGAAATGTTTAGTATTTCATCTGTAATGCAGTTATTTTATTCTCTAGCTACTGTATTTGGAAATCTTTTTTTTTTCTTTCAGAAATGAAATTCTGCAAGGATATATGTACACCTGTACATAAGACAGAAATTAGTTAATCCCATGGGCAAGCTAAGTAATGGGTATCATTTTGTGACTAGCTACTGTAATTTTCTGACCATAAGACACTCCTAGGTTTCAGAGGAGGAAACTAGGGGAAAAAAATTTCAAGCAAACAATTAAGTGATCACACACTCTTAGGACTCTTTCACACGTCAGTGATTCTGGTACGTTTGTGCTTTTTTTTAAACGTACCAGAATCATTGACATACGCAGACCCATTACAATGAATGGGTCTGCTCACACGTCAGTGATTTTTCACTGCACGTGTCTCCGTGCGGCTTACCCGCGTGTGCGTGATTGCCGCACGGAGACATGTCCATTTTTTTCTGGCATCACTGATGTCCCACGGACCACGCAGTGGTGTGGTCCGTGAAACACGTGCCAGAAAAAAACGTGCTTTTAAAATAAAAACATTTTAACTCACCCGGCGTCCAGCGATGTCCTCTGCAGCCCGTGCAGCTTGCTGCTTCTGAGCCGGCTCATTATTGTCGCGAATATTCATGATGCACGACACAGCCGACCCGGAAGCAGCTGCTGCGGGGGTCAGCGCCGGCCGGATGCTGCACCGTGGGAGCGATCAGCACCATGGAGAGCGGGAGCGGGCGCAGGTGAGTTGATTACTAAGTGCAATCACGGGCCACGGAGAACAGAGCCCGGATTGCACTTAGACAACCCACGTGTGCCGTGATTCACGGCACACGCAGGGACATGTGCGTGTTTTACACGCCAGTGAAAAACGTCAGTGTTTTTCACTGACGTGTGAAACGGGCCTTATGGGGGGGGATCTGCTGCTCACACTGTTATGGAGTAGGATCTTTTGCTTGCACTGTTATGGGAGTAATGTACCTCTATTTTGTAGTGCTTTCCCCCTTCTCAGACCCTTTTTGGTATATATGTGCCACATCCTAGTATACTGTATATGTTGCCCATCTTGGGCCTCTTACGGGTATATACTGTATGTGTCTTATCCTGGTATATATCTTCCCCATGCTGGGCCCCCATCCTGGTGTATATGTCCTCCATCCTGGTATGTATATCCCTCATCCTGATATTTATGCTCCCCATCCTTGTATATATGTCCCTCATCCTGGTATATATATGTTCCCCATCCTGAACCCCTTTCTGGTATATATGTTGCTTGTATTGGTATACAGTGCTGGCCAAAAGTATTGTCACCCCTGCAATTCTGTCAGATAGTACTCAGTTTATTCTTGAAAATGATTGCCATCACAAATTCTTTGGTATTATTAACTTCATTTTTTTTTGCTTGCAATGAAAAAACACAAAAGAGAATGAAGCAAAAATCAAATCATTGATCATTTCACACAAAACTCCAAAAATGGGCCAGACAAAAGTATTGGCACCATTAGCCTAAAGGCTGCTTTACACGCTGCGACATCGCTCAAGCGATCTCGTTGGGGTCACGGAATTTGTGACGCACATCCGGCCGCTTTAGCGATGTCGTTGTGTGTGACACCTATGAGCAATTTTAAATCATCGCAAAAACGTTCAAAATCGATTATTGGTGACATCACCCCCTATTCCCAATTATCGCTGCTGCAGCTAGCGATGTAGTTCCTCGTTGCTGCAGCAGCACACATCGCTACGTGTGACACACCGCAGGAACGAGGAACCTCACCTTACCTGCGTCCCGCCAGCAATGAGGAAGGAAGGAGGTGGGTGGGATGTTACGCCCCGTTCGTCTGTGCCCCTTCGCTTCTATTAGGCGGCGGTTCAGTGACGCAGCTGTGACGCTAAACATACCGCCACCTTAGAAAGGAGGCGGTTCGCCGGTCACAGCGACGTTGCTAGGCAGGTAAGTAGTGTGACGGGTCCGTGCGATGTTGTGCGCCACGGGTATTGATTTCCCCGTGTCGCACAACCGATGGGGGCGGGTACGCACGCTAGCGATATCGGTCATGATATCGCAGTGTGTAAAGCGGCCTTAATACTTGGTTGCACAACCTTTAGCCAAAATAACTGCGAACAACTGCTTCCGGTAACAATCAATGAGTTTCTTACAATGCTCTGCTGGGATTTTAGACCATTCTTCTTTGGCAAACTGCTCCAGGTCCCTGAGATTTGAAGGGTGCCTTCTCCAAACTGCCATTTTGAGATCTCTCCACAGGTGTTCTATGGGGTTCAGGTCTGGACTCATTGCTGGCCACTTTAGCAGTCTCCAGTGCTTTCTCTCAAACCATTTTCTAGTGCTTTTTGAAGTGTGTTTTGGGTGATTGTCCTGCTGGAAGACCCATGACCTCTGATGGAGACCCAGCTTTCTCACACTAGGCCCTACATTATGCTGCAAAATTTGTTGGTAGTCTTCAGACGTCATAATACCATGCACACGGTCAAGTAGTCCAGTGCCAGAGGCAGCGAAGCAACCCCAAAACATCAGAGAACCTCCGCCATGTTTGACTGTAGGGACCGTGTTCTTTCTTTGAATGCCTCTTTTTTTTTTCCTGTAAACTCTATGTTGATGGCTTTTCCCAAAAAGCTCTACTTTTGTCTCATCTGACCAGAGAACATTCTTCCAAAACGTTTTAGGCTTTCTCAGGTAAGTTTTGGCAAACTCTAGCCTGGCTTTTTTATGTCTCAGGGTAAGAAGTGGGGTCTTCCTGGGTATCCTACCATACAGTCCCTTTTCATTCAGACGCCTACGGATAGTACTGGTTGACACTGTTGTACCCTCGGACTGCAGGGCAGCTTGAACTTGTTTGGATGTTAAGGGGGCTTTACACGCTACGATATCGTTAATGTTTGGTCGCCGGGGTCAAGTTGTTAGTGACGCACATCCGGCGACATTAACGATATCGCAGCGTGTAATACTTACCAGCGACCTTAGGCGACCTCAAAAATGGTGAAAATCGTTCACCATGGAGAGGTCATCCCAAAGTCAAAAATCGGTAAGGGTTGTTTAGCGTTGTGGTTCATCGCTCATGCGGCAGCACACATCGCTATGTGTGACACCGCATGAGCGAGGAACGTCTCCTTACCTGCCGCCGGCCGCAATGAGGAAGGAAGGAGGTGGGCGGGATGTTACGTCCTGCTCATCTCCGCCCCTCTGCTTTGATTGGCCGGCCGCTTAGTGACGTTGCGGTGACGTCGCTGTGATGTCGAACGTCCCTCCCACTTGAAGGAGGGATTGTTCGGCAGTCACAGCGACGCTGCCGACCAGGTAAGTATGTGTGACGCTGCGTAGCGATAATGTTCGCTACGGCAGCGATCACAAACAATCGCATGCGCGACGGGGGCGGGTACTTACACGGTCGCTATCGCTAGAAATTGCTAGCGATATCGCTACCGTGTAAAGCCCCCTTTAGTCGAGGTTCTTTATCCACCATCCGCACAATCTTGCGTTGAAATCTCTCGTCAATTTTTCTTTTCCTTCCACATCTAGGGAGGTTAGCCACAGTGCCATGGGCTTTAAACTTCTTGATGACACTGCGCACCGTAGACACAGGAACTTTCAGGTCTTTGGAGATGGACTTGTAGCCTTGAGATTGCTCATGCTTCCTCACAATTTGGATTCTCAAGTCATCAGACAGTTCTTTGGTCTTCTTTCTTTTCTCCATGCTCAATGTGGTACACACAAGGACACAGGACAGAGGTTGAGTCAACTTTAATCCATGCAACTGGCTGCAAGTGTGATTTAGTTATTGCCAACACCTGTTAGGTGCCACAGGTAAGTTACGGGTGCTGTTAATTACACAAATTAGAGAAGCATCACATGATTTTTCAAACAGAGCCAATACTTTTGTCCACCCCCTTTTTTATGTTTGGTGTGGAATTATATCCAATTTGGCTTTATGACAATTTTTTTTTATTTTTTTTCATTGAAGACAAATTAAATGAAGTTAATAATACCAAGGAATTTGTGATTGCAATCATTTTCAAGAATAAACTGAGTATTATCTGACAGAATTGCAGGGGTGCCAATACTTTTGGCCAGCACTGTACGTACCAGAATCACTGACGTCTGAAAGAGGCCTAAGGGTATGATTTTTAAAGAGGCTCTAGGCCCTACAAAGCTATGTGCTTACCTTACACTGTCAGTTTGGGCTCCCTGGTTGAGAAAAGCTAGTTTAGTGTATAGCTGGCTTCTAACACAGTAATGCATGAAGAAAACCTATTGAGAATAATTTTGTTATAGGTCACTGTAAGAAGTGCTGGTCCTGCTTCACACGACACAGGTGATGGCTGTGTTACACAGCTGGCATGTGTCTGTAACTGCAGTGACTGCCGTTTGCTCTGATCACTGCAATTTAACCATTTAAATGCTGATGTCAGAATGCAAATATAGGTATAATCAGTCTATCTAGAAGTGTTATTAAATAAGGGTCAAATAAATGTGAAATGTCTATCACATTACACCACTGTTTCAGCGCGCCACATTTATATGTATGGTGTGATGCTACATATTTGCTGCTCACAAACATGTTAACAGGTAGAATACTAGGATCTCTAATTATATAGACAAGTTCAAGATGCCCTGCAGTCCGAGGGTACAACAGTGTCAACCCGTACTATCCGTCGGCGTCTGAATGAAAAGGGACTGTATGGTAGGATACCCAGGAAGACAACACTTCTTACCCCGAGACACAAAAAAGCCAGGCTGGAGTTTGCCAAAACTTACCTGAGAAAGCCTAAAACGTTTTGGAAGAATGTTCTCTGGTCAGATGAGACAAAAGTAGAGCTTTTTGGGAAAAGCCATCAACATTAGAGTTTACAGGAAAAAAAAGAGGCATTCAAAGAAAAGAATACGGTCCCTACAGTCAAACATGGCGGAGATTCCCTGATGTTTTGGGGTTGCTTTGCTGCCTCTGGCACTGGACTACATGACCGTGTGCATGGCATTATGAAGTCTGAAGACTACCAACAAATTTTGCAGCATAATGTAGGTCCCAGTGTGAGAAAGCTGGGTCTCCCTCAGAGGTCATGGGTCTTGCAGCAGGACAATGACCCAAAATACACTTCAAAAAGCACTAGAAAATGGTTTGAGAGAAAGCACTGGAGACTACTAAAGTAGCCAGCAATGAGTCCAGACCTGAATCCCATAGAACACCTGTGGAGAGATCTCAAAATGGCAGTTTGGAAAAGGCACCCTTCAAATCTCAGGAACCTGGAGCAGTTTGTCAAAGAAGAATGGTCTAAAATCCCAGCAGAGCATTGTAAGAAACTCATTGATGGTTACCGGAAGCGGTTGTTCGCAGTTATTTTGGCTAAAGGTTGTGCAACCAAGTATTAGGCTAAAGGGGGCTTTACACGCTGCGACATCGCTAATGCGGAGTCGTTGGGGTCACGGAATTTGTGACGCACATCCGGCCGCATTAGCGATGTGGCTGCGTGTGACACCGATGAGCGATTTTGCATCGTTGCAAAAACGTGCAAAATCGCTCATCGGTGACATGGGGGTCCATTCTCGATTATCGTTACTGCAGCAGTAACGACGTAGTTCGTCGCTCCTGCGGCAGCACACATCGCTATGTGTGACGCCGCAGGAACGAGGAACCTCTCCTTACCTGCGTCCCGGCCGCTATGAGGAAGAAAGGAGGTGGGCGGGATGTTCCGGCCACTCATCTCCGCCCCTCCGCTTCTATTGGGCGGCCGCTCAGTGACGTCGCTGTGACGCCGCACAGACCGCCCCCTTACAAAGGAGGTGATTCGCCGGTCACAGCGACGTCGCCGGGCAGGTATGTGTGACGGGTCTGCGCGATGTTGTGCGGCACGGGCAGCGATTTGCCCGTGTCGAACAACAGATGGGGCGGGTACCCACGCTAGCGATCTCGGGACCGATATCGCAGCGTGTAAAGTAGCCTTAAGGGTGCCAATACTTTTGTCTGGCCCATTTTTGGAGTTTTGTGTGAAATGATCAATGATTTGATTTTTGTTTCATTCTCTTTTGTGTTTTTCATTGCAAGCAAAAAAAATGAAGTTAATAATACCAAAGAATTTGTGATTGCAATCATTTTCAAGAAGAAACTGAGTATTCTCTGACAGAATTGCAGGGGTGCCAATACTTTTGGCCAGCACTGTATGTTCTAAATTTTATATGTACCAGAATCACGGATATATGCAAACCCATTATAATCAATGGGTCTGCACACACATCAGGGATTTTTCATTGACCGTGTCTCCGTGTGGCGTACATGCGTGGTGTCCGTGTGCTCCGCACTGAGACACGTCCATTTTTTGTGACATCACTGATGTCCCACAGACCACACTATGGTGTGATCCGTGAAACACGTACCAGAAAAACACGTACATTGAAAATAAAAAGCTTTTTATACTCATCTTCTCTAGCGACACGGTCTCCAGCTTCTGCTGTCTGCTGCTTCAGAGCCGGCTAATTACTGTCATACATATTCATTTATGCAGCCACAGCCGACCCGGAAGTAGCTGCAGTGGGGGCGAAAACACAGCAGAGCTGAAGAGTTCAGCACCACGGACAGCAGGAGCTGGGACAGGTGAGTTTATTGCCATGTGCAATCACGGGTGACGGCTCACGTATCACGGATTGCACATAGACAACCCACGTGTGCTGGGAATCAAAGCACACGGAGTGACATATCTGTTTTTAACACGTAAGTGAAAAAGTCTGTTTTTCACTGACGTGTGAAACAGGCTTAAGGGAATCTGTTAGCAGGTTTCTACTGCCCCATCTGAGAGAAGCATAATGTAGAGACAGAGTCCCTGATTCCAGTGATGAATGCACTTAATGAGCTGCGTGCCTTTATTTTGATAAAATCAGTGTTTTATCTGCTTCAGATCTACCATCTCTCTGAATGCTGAGCTTTGCATAACCTTACCCACACCACTGATTGGCAGACGTCTGCCCATATATAGTGTACACAGAAATCAGTGGTGGGGGCAGGGTTATACAGCAGCTTTACTATTCCTCTAGTGATAATCTGCTGATAAAACAGTGATTTAGTTATAACTACACTAAGCAGCTCAGTAAGTGACAGATCTGTGGAATCAAGGTCTCTGTCTCTACTTTATGCTGCTCTCAGATTATGTAGCAAACACCTGGTGACAGATTCCCTTTACGTTCCTCACACACATTAGATTATTAAAGCACCACACAACATTTTTGTTTATTTTTTGCTTTTTTTTTACCTCTGGAGTGGAGCTTCTAAGGTCCTTGACCCAACTCTTGTACTCACCTTCCGGCATCTTCACCTTTTACGGACCCCTCTCCAGTCCCATGGTGCCATGACCGCAATTTCTGACTATCCTTAAGTCAGACGTTACGTGACAAGCTCTCAATACATCTCTATCAGAGCCAGAACGATGCCAGACAAGGCTCTTATAGACTTGTGCCGGAGACCTACAGGAGTGGAGCTGCAGAAAATGAAGAGGGCAGCAGGTGAGTATATGAGTAGGGTAAGATAACGTAGATTTAAGGCACTCCTCTAGTGGTAAAATAAAATGCTGGAGTGTTGCTTTAATGTCGGCCCAACCAGCTGATATCAAAAGATTAAGTCAACAACCTAATATGTATGGGGGGCTCCGCCTCAATTTCACACTGACTATGCTTTTGATCTTTAGAGATGTCCCCGCTAGACATGTCTGGCAGCGACTCTAAGGCCCTGTGCTCACGCTGCGTATTTTGACGTGGATTTTCAGAAATCTGCAGCAAAATCTGCATGTCCATTGTGAAGCCAGCTAAGTCTATGAGAATTCAAAAGTGCCGTGCCTACATTGAGTATTTTTCCCATGTGTATTTAGTGCAGATTTATTTTTTTCTGGCGAGCGCTGATCTTACAGGAGCTCACAGACAGACACAGAGGAAAGAGCAGCTCCACAGCAGCACAGAGGATGTCAGGAGAGGAGAGCGCTGATCTTACAGGAGCTCACAGACAGACACAGAGGAAGAAGCAGGTCCACAGCAGCACAGAGGATGTCAGGAGAGGAGAGTGCTGATCTTACAGGAGCTCACAGACAGACACAGAGGAAAGAGCAGGTCCACAGCAGCACAGAGGATGTCAGGAGAGGAGAGCGCTGATCTTACAGGGGCTCACAGACAGACACAGAGGAAGAAGCAGGTCCACAGCAGCACAGAGGATGTCAAGAGAGGCAAGCGCTAATTTTACATTAGGTCACAGAGATACATAGAGGAAAGAGAAGAACCACAGCGGCACAGAGGATGTCAGGAGAGGAGAGTGCTGATCTTAGAGGAGGTCACAGACAGACACAGAGGAAGGAGCAGGTCCATAGCAGCACAGAGGATGTCAGGAGAGGAGAACGCTAATCTTACAGGCCACAGAGATACACAGAGGAAAGAGCAGGTCCACAGCAGCACAGAGGATGTCAGGAGAGAACGCTTATCTTACAGGAGCTCACAGACAGACACAGAGGAAGGAGCAGGTCCATAGCAGCACAGAGGATGTCAGGAGAGGAGAACGCTGATCTTACAGGAGGTCATAGACAGACACAGAGGAAGGAGCAGGTCCACAGCAACACAGAGGATGTCAGGAGAGGAAAGTGGTGATCTTATAGGAGGTCACAGGCAGACACAGAGGAAGGAGCAGGTCCACAGCAGCACAGAGGATGTCAGGAGAGCGCTGATCTTACAGGAGCTCACAGAGTTACATAGAGGAAAGATCAGGTCCACAGCAGCAAAGAGGATGTCAGTAGAGGAGAGCGCTGATCTTATAGGAGCTCACAGACAGACACAGAGGAAGGAGCAGGTTCACAGCAGCACAAAGGATGTCAGGAGAGGAGAGCGCTGATCTTACAGGAGGTCACAGACAGACACAGAGGAAGGAGCAGGTCCACAGCAGCACAGAGGATGTCAGGAGAGGAGAGCGCTGATCTTAAAGGAGCTCACAGACCGACACAGAGGAAGGAGCAGGTCCACAGCAGCACAGAGGATGCCAGGAGTAGAGAGCGTTGATCTTATAGGAGCTCACAGACAGACAAAGAAGAAAAAGCAGGTTCACAGAAGCACAGAGGATGTCAGGAGAGGAGTGAGATGATCTTACAGGAGCTCACAAACAAACACAGAGAAAGTAGCAGGTCCACAGCGGCACAGAGGATGTCAGGAGAGGAGAGCGCTGATCATACAGGGGCTCACACAGAAACACAGGAGAGGTGGCAGGTCCACAGCAGCACAGAGGATGTCAGGAGAGAAGAGCGCTGATCTTACTGGAGCTCACAGACAGACACAGAGGAAGGAGCAGGTCCACAGCAGCACAGAGGATGTCAGGAAAGGCGAGGGCTGATCTTATAGGAGCTCACAGACTGATACAGAGGAAGGGGCAGGTCCACAGCAGCACAGAGGATGTCAGGAGAGGCGAGTGCTGATCTTACTACGGTCCTCAAGTGAGGGATCCTGCATCTCGGTCCCGTCTCGCCGCTTTTATAATGCACCTGCAACTATAATAAAGTTTTCCGGCACTGAAGCTGTTGCGGTCGGTTTCCTTCCTTCTCCTATGGATATATCTGGACAATCTCCTTTCCCGACCAGCACGCCCTGACCGGACCCACTCTGAACTGGGAGCTGCCTTCCAGATACGTCAACCTACCGCACAAGGTAACTCAGGTGGTTTTGAGTGGTGCAGAATTCATCTTTATCGCTGTTACTACGGTCCATACAGGAATCACAGTACTGAAGAGGCATAGTCAGTATCATAAATGAAAATTTACATCCAGGAACTTTATAGATGACATCTTCTTTGATTACAGGTGTTTTCATCCCTTTTGTTTCTATGTAGTCCAGATGCCATGAGGATTTTGGACATCCACAGCTCGTCTCTGCAGACTTCCATCTTCTCTGGTCTGCTGCAGCACATCCCGACACAGTGCCCTTAAAAATAGAGTGTGATTATAATGCCCCTTACATAAAAATATCTGTTCCTATTCTGCCCTAAATAAGCCTCTTAAAGCTATCACATTTTCCGCTTTATGAATTTTTAACCACCACACCATGCGCCCTTATGAACCATGGCCAATACCATGGCTGTCCCCCCTCCACTATTTTCCCTTTCTGTATCTCCACACTGTCCCCTCCACCATGTTAACACCTCTTTTTACCGTGCCTCCATTTCAAGCTGTCCACTCTTCATATTAATACTGTGCCCTCTCTTCACACTATGCCCACGTACTACTCACCATACTTCTCTCTCCAAACTGTGCTCCCACCTCCCCCACTCAGTATAATGGTCACCACAGCCCCCATACAATATGGTCACCATAGTCCCTCATATGCAGTATGGTGTCCATGACAGCCCCCATACAAAATGGTTACCACAGCCCCCCTACTATATAGTATGATGCCTATCACAGTCCCTATATAAAATATGATAACCACCACAGCATCCCATACAGTATAGTCACCACAGCCCCCCTAAAGTATGATGTCCCTACAGCTTCCAGTGTAACATACCCACAGACCCCCATATAATGTGATGTCCCCACAGCCCCCAGTATAACATCCCTCACAGACCCCCATATAATATGATGTCCCCACAGCCCCCAGTATAACATTCCCACAGACCCCCATATAATAGAATGTCCCCACAGACTCCCAGTATAATGCACCCCATAGCCATGATGTCTCCACAGACCCCAGAATAATATACCGTACACCACAGATCCCCATATAATATGAAGTCCTCACAGCCCCCAGTATAACATTCCCACAGACCCCCATATAATAGGATGTCCCTACAGACCCCCATTATAATGTACCCCATAGCCATGATGTCTCCACAGACCCCAGAATAACATACCCCACAGACTGCCATATAATGTGATGTCCCCACAGCCCCCATTATAACATTCCCACAGACCCCCATATAATAGGATGTCCCCACAGACTCCCAGTATAATGCACCCCATAGCCATGATGTCTCCACAGACCCCAGAATAATATACCGTACACCACAGATCCCCATATAATATGAAGTCCTCACAGCCCCCATTATAACATTCCCACAGACCCCCATATAATAGGATGTCCCCACAGACTCCCAGTATAATGCACCCCATAGCCATGATGTCTCCACAGACCCCCGAATAATATACCGTACACCACAGATCCCCATATAATATGAAGTCCTCACAGCCCCCAGTGTAACATACCCACAGACCCCCATATAATGTGATGTCCCCACAGCCCCCAGTATAACATACCCCACAGATCCCCATATAATATGAAGTCCTCACAGCCCCCAGTATAACATTCCCACAGACCCCCATATAATAGGATGTCCCTACAGACCCCCATTACAGGGCCGGCTCCAGGTTTTTGTGGGCCCCGGGCGGAAGAGTCCCAGTGGGCCCCATCCACACACAGACACCAATACGAACACGTACATATACATATTTAAAGACAAACTCACAAAAATACATATAGAACTGACACATCTATACAGTCATATACACTTACAGACACACACACACAACTCTGCTACATACATACAGACAGACAAACACACACAACTCTGCTACATACAGACAGACAAACACACAACTCTGCTACATACATACAGACAAACACACACAACTCTGCTACATACATACAGACAAACACACAACTCTGCTACATACAGGCAGACAAATACACAACTGCTACAGGCAGACAAACACACACAACTCTGCTACAGGCAGACAAACACACACAACTCTGCTACAGGCAGACAAACACACACAACTCTGCTACAGGCAGACAAACACACACAACTCTGCTACATACAGGCAAACACACACAACTCTGCTACATAAAGACAGACAAACACACACAACTCTGCTACATACAGACAGACAAGCACACACACACACACAAGTCTGCTGCATACAGACAGACACATACACACAACTCTGCTACATACAGACAAACACACACAACTCTGCTGCTCTGTGGGGCCTGCACCCGCGGCATCGGCGGGGACAGCACCCGTGGCTCTGCGGGGCCCGCACCCGTGGCTCGGCGGGGACAGCACTCGCGGCATCGGCGGGGACAGCACCCGCGGCATCGGCGGGGACAGCACCCGCGGCATCGGCGGGGGGATTGGCAGGGCATACATCTGGGGGGGTAGAAACAGCTCACGGGGGCCCATAATGGGGAGGCGGGGAGGGCACTTACCCGATTAGGTCACGGTGGAGAGGGGGCCCACACAGCGCCGGACAGAAGCTCGCCTCCTTCATCTGTGGGACTGACAAGGCGGTAGCTCCGCCCACAGATGAAGTTCAAACCAGGATGTCTGCGCGCCTTAAAGTGACGGCGCCGCAGATTGCTGCCAAGGACTGCGGTCCCCGGAACTCGGCCGGGGGCAGCAGAAATGTAAAGGTGAGTGGGCCCCGGCCAAGGAACAGGAGAACTGACGAGGCCGAGTGGGCCCCCCCGGCTCTCCAGGGCCCCGGCATTTGCCCGGGTTTGCCGGGTGCTGACGCCGGCCCTGCCCCATTATAATGTACCCCATAGCCATGATGTCTCCACAGACCCCAGAATAACATACCCCACAGACTGCCATATAATGTGATGTCCCCACAACCCCCATTATAACATTCCCACAGACCCCCATATAATAGGATATCCCCACAGACTCCCAGTATAATGCACCCCATAGCCATGATGTCTCTACAGACCCCAGAATAATATACCGTACACCACAGATCCCCATATAATATGATGTCCTCACAGCCCCCAGTATAACATTCCCACATACCCGCATATAATAGGATATCCCCACAGACCCCCAGTATAATGTACCCCATGGGCTGTGGAGACATCATGGCTACCATTTAGTGGGCAAATAATATAAACAATATATGAAAAGCTCATATTCATCTATTCCAGGCTCCCGTCCTCTGCAGTCTCTATCTCCTCTTCTATCACGTCTCACAGGGGACGCTGTGCGGCGCGATGATGTCATCACGCTGTGTCACGTTCTCTGCGCGGCAACGGTCCTGCTCCCAACGGTCTCGCTGAAGTAACCGGCGGTGTAAGAGGATGATACCGCTCCTCCGCTCCTGTCCCCGGCGGCGCTCTAGGAGCAGGAGGGACGGACGACAGCCGGGAGCAGGAAGAGAGCGGTGACTGCGGCGGAGGAAGAGGCCCGGGCCGCGGGGGCGCAGCTGTCACACAGTACATGGAGTGGAAGGCCGTTAGCTCCCGTGCTCCCTCTGCTGGCGGCTGCAGTGTCATGTCATCATCTATAGAGGGGTCAGATCTCCACAGCAGATAGAAGAGCTCTGAATAAAGGTGTCCCCGGTATAAAGCAATGAACTAGCGCCAAGTTCCCCCGGTGTGCTGCAGATATGGGCAAACAATGGAGGGTTCATGGTTTCAGGCTAAAATTGGCCGAAATGAGGGTTAATGTTTGTACCGGGATGTTCATATTTATAGATGTTATACAATAGGGTCTGGGGTAATACTGTGCTGTGCTGGGGGCGGTTATCACAGAGAGACCTCTACATAAATATTTATATATGTTCTCATACAATAGGGTGTGGGGTAATACTGTGCTGTGCTGGGGGCGGTTATCACAGAGAGACCTCTACATAAATATTTATATATGTTCTCATACAATAGGGTCTGGGGTAATACTGTGCTGTGCTGGGGGCGGTTATCACAGAGAAACCTCTACATAAATAGTTATAGATGTTCTCATACAATAGGGTCTGGGGTAATACTGTGCTGTGCTGGGGGCGGTTATCACAGAGAGACCTCTACATAAATATTTATATATGTTCTCATACAATAGGGTGTGGGATAATACTGTGCTGTGCTGGGGGCGGTTATCACAGAGAAACCTCTACATAAATAGTTATAGATGTTCTCATACAATAGGGTGTGGGGTAATACTGTGCTGTGCGGGGGGCGGTTATCACAGAGAGACCTCTACATAAATATTTATAGATGTTCTCATACAATAGGGTGTGGGGTAATACTGTGCTGTGCGGGGGGCGGTTATCACAGAGAGACCTCTACATAAATATTTATAGATGTTATCATACAATAGGGTCTGGGGTAATACTGTGCTGTGCTGGGGGCGGTTATCACAGAGAGACCTCTACATAAATATTTATGTTCTCATACAATAGGGTGTGGGGTAATACTGTGCTGTGCAGGGGGCGGTTATCACAGAGAAACCTCTACATAAATATTTATAGATTGTCTCATACAATAGGGTGTGGGGTAATACTGTGCTGTGCTGGGGGCGGTTATCAGAGAGAAACCTCTACATAAATAGTTATAGATGTTCTCATACAATAGGGTGTGGGGTAATACTGTGCTGTGCTGGGGGCGGTTATCACAGAGAGACCTCTACATAAATATTTATAGATGTTCTCATACAATAGGGTGTGGGGTAATACTGTGCTGTGCTGGGGGCGGTTATCACAGAGAAACCTCTACATAAATAGTTATAGATGTTCTCATACAATAGGGTGTGGGGTAATACTGTGCTGTGCTGGGGGCGGCTATCACAGAGAAACCTCTACATAAATATTTATAGATTGTCTCATACAATAGGGTGTGGGGTAATACTGTGCTGTGCTGGGGGCGGTTATCACAGAGAAACCTCTACATAAATATTTATTCCACATTACAAAAAAGAGAACATATTGTGAATGTACTGAAAATAATGAATTGTAGCAGATATTTCTGTCACTCCCAGTCCTGGGCTTCCCCTTATGACATCTTTGTCTTCTTCCTTATGACACTGCTGGATCCTCCACACGCACCAGTTGTAGGTGATCACTTGAGCAGCGCAGTCTTCTTCCCAGTAGATGTGTCACCTTAGATGGTGAACATGACCAGCTTATGAGGTGTATGTGTGAATATGCAGATATGTAAGTTTACTGTCTATAAAGTGTATGTGCATGTCTGTGTAGTGTATATATGGTATGTTTGTGTAAATATAGTATATGTAGGTATAGAGTATACAGTATGCAGTTTTTGTATATAGGGAGTATACACGGTACATTTAATGTATAGCTTTATTCCAGTAGCTCTTCTGCTCCCTCTAGTGGTGGCAGCAGGTATTTATCAATAGGGCTCATTCACATGACCTTTCCGTTTTTGTGGTCCTCAAAACACGGTCCGGTTGTTTCAGGGATGCATCCGTGTGGCATCAGTGTGACATCCGTTCCGTATACGGGCCGTGTGTCATCCGTGTGTCTTCCGTTTTTTTTACGGACCGCAAAACACGGAAGCAGCTAGATAAATGGATAACTAGATATAGATAGATAGAGGGAGGAATGAATGAATAGAGGGATAGATAATAGATGAGAAAGACATATATAAATAACTAAAAAAAACCCGACGTGCGGTCCCCCTATTTTTTGTTGCCAGCTCGGGTAAAGCAGACAGCTGCAGCCTGCAGACAACAGCTGGCAGCTTCACCTTGGCTGATAATCCATAACAGAGGTCACCCCACGCTGTTATTTTAAATTAAATAAATAATTTAAAACAAAAAACGTGACACCCCCCCCCAAATTGGATCACCAGCCAAGGTAAAGCGGACAGCTGTGGTCTGGTATTCTCAGACTAGGGAGGTCCGTGGTTCTTGGACCTTTCCCAGCTTAAGAATAGCAGGCTGCAGCCGCCCCAGAAGTGGCGCATCCATTAGATGTGACATTCCTGGTACTTTGCCCCAACTCATCCAGATGCCCTGGTGCGGTGGCAAACGGGGTAATACGGGGTTCATACCAGATGTGTAATGTCACCTGGCATCAAGCCCTGGGGTTACTGATGCCACGGCGTCTATCAGATACCCGACATCAGAAACCCAGTCAGTAATTAAAAAAAAAAAATAGATGACAAACAAATTTTTATTTGAAAAAAAACTCCCCAACACATTCCCTCTTTCACCAATTTATTGAAAAGAAAAAACAAATCCGGGTTCGGTGTAATCCAATAAGGGGGTCCCACGACGATCCATACTCACTGTCCCAGTCAATGAACAACAGAATGTTCCCCATTGGCTGGGAGAGCAGTGCAGTGACCTGAGCTAACATCATGAGGTCAGCCCTGGTCACTGCAGGGCATGACCAGCACTGACTTGAAGGAGGTTAGCGAGGTACATTACCTGTAGTGATGGAAACCGCTGCACTCCTGACATCAGCGCTGGTCACTGTGTTCTATGCCTGCCGCGTTCTCAGATCACCTCTCTCGAGCGGCCTGTGACGTCACCGCTAGTCACAGTGTCGGGCTGGCCGGGAGAGGTGATGTGAGAATGCGGCTGTTAGTGACGAGCGCTGATGTCAGGAGGGCAGGCCTTCATCACACCAGGTAATGAACTTTACTAACCTCCTGACGGCAACGCTCATCATCCCCACGGCAGCTCACACTGCAGTGCGGGCATATGCTGACACATTGCAGTGCGGGCATATGCTGACACATTGCAGTGCGGGCATATGCTGACACATTGCAGTGCGGGCATATGCTGACACACTGCAGTGCGGGCATATGCTGACACACTGCAGTGCGGGCATATGCTGACACACTGCAGTGCGGGCATATGCTGACACATTGCAGTGCGGGCATATGCTGACACACTGCAGTGCGGGCATATGCTGACACGCTGCAGTGCGGGCATATGCTGACACGCTGCAGTGCGGGCATATGCTGACACGCTGCAGTGCGGGCTTGTGCTGGCACGCTGCAGTGCGGGCTTGTGCTGGCACGCTGCAGTGTGGGCATGTGCTGGCACGCTGCAGTGCGGGCATGTGCTGGCACGCTGCAGTGCGGGCATGTGCTGGCACGCTGCGGTGCGGACATACTGCAGTGCGGGCAGCTGCGGTGCTGGCGGGACACAGACTGCACGGGCACGTGACGGAGGTCACATGGAAGTGCTTCCGTGCAGCTTCCGGGGATTTTGCGGGCCCATTGACTTGTATTGAGTCACGGTCCGTTATTACGGAACAGAATAGGACATGTTCCATAATAACGGAACGGACATACGGCATCCAATGTGGTTTTTTTTGTAGAATCGGATGCATGTGGAAGTGCCACTGTGTGCCATCCGATCCTACACAAAAGACATTGAAAAGATGGTCCTGTCCGCCGTGGGTCCGCAAAAAAAACAGGAACTAACCAGGACAGACGGAACGGTCATGTTAATGAGCCCGTAACGGGAAACTGTCAGGTCCCCTATGCCCTCCAACCCAGCAGCATTCACAGTGTATGCCAAATTCCCTGTGTAACCCGCCCTGTATAATGCTATTTACCAAAATCAATGTTTTTGTTTTTTTTTATATGGAGTGTGCTAGTTAGGCCTTGACTAGTGGAAGGGGTGTTGTTTCCCCAGACTATTGTCCCTCTTTCCATGTTATCATGCCTCAGAGGCCGGGTGTATGAGTGCTGTCTTCAGAGAGGCGCCTGGCACATGATTGGACGTGCAGATTGTTTTCTTCCGATCATGCGCAGTGTGCCTCTCTGAAGCCGGGAAGTGTACACACAGCTTCTGAGGGCGCACTGACGCTGCTAAAACGAGCCGCACGCATGCACATGATTTCCAGGAGCTGGAATGACGCTGGCTCGTGGAAATCATGATGTTATACCCACAGGTGCATGATAGCATGGAAAGAGGGCCGACTAGTCTGGGGAAACAACGACCCATCGACTAGTGAAAGCCCTAATTAGCATAGGGACAGCACACTTTATAAATGCTTTTTTTAAACATTGATTTTAGTAAATAGTAATATACAGGGCTAGGTAGGCTGTGTTCACACAGGGCTTTTTTTGGTATGTGTTTTTCCTGACCAAAACCTGATCTTGTGGCAGGAAAACTCATTTTGAGTTATCTGCGTTTTTGGTGCGTTTTTTCAACAAATTGGGTTATATCAATGAAAAAATGTTGCAAAAACGCTGCAAAGAATTGACAAGCTCATTATTTGAGATCTGAAGGAAAAACGCAGGTATTTGACAAAACAGTCAGGAAAAAATCTGCAGGTCTGTGTGCGCATGAGATTTCAGAAATCTCATATACTTTGCTGGGACTGTAAAAAGCTGATTTTTATTAGCATGGATTTGCATAAAACCAAGGCAAATCTGCAGCTAAAAAACACAGCAAAAACTTACCAAAAAAGCCCTGTGTGAACATACCCATAGGCAGCAAATTTGGCATACACCTCTAAATGCTGCTGGGATGGAGGGCATAGGGTATCTGATAGGTTACCATTAAATCAATTTCTTTACAGTGGAGTCTAATCTGTATATCACATAAAACGAGCTCTGATTAGTATTAGTACCACAATGAGTCCTTTATATATTTATACATTGTACCATGTCCATAATAATAGTGGTTATGGGGTAAATTTCCATAGTGGCATTCTGTGGGGAGTTTAACAGAGTTTCCTCTAAATAAAGATTGCAGATTATACAACTTATTACCATGTTTTCAATCTACTCAAAATATTGAATAGTTGTAGGAGATACTGCTATGCTATTTCTGGGCTTCTCCCTTGTGACATCTTTGTCTTCTCCCTTATGACATTTTTGTCTTCTCCCTTATGACACAGCTGGATTCTCCACACGCATCAGTTGTAGGCGATCACTTGGGCAGCGCAGTCTTCTTCCCAGCAGATGTGTCACCTTACATGCTGAACCGACCGACATTTTCTCCATGCCAGAGATGGAAGATTGTGAATTAATCATCTCAGACTCTTCTTCTGTGATGAAACAAAGTCTCAGATAAGTAGCAATAATGTAATTCTAAATGTTTTTCAAAAGGCAGGGAGTGACATTCGGACCTTCTTGTCACTGCTGTATTTCTCTCCACTGTGTTCCCTGTAGTATACCTCTCTAGGACCCCAGTACAATGGCCGCAGTACGTTGTCACATCTCGCAGGAAATGTGGGGAAATCATAAAAAAAACTATCCCATATGCCTGCCACCATTTTATGGTTACAAGAATAAATCCTTTCCTTAAGAATTAGCCTTCTGCGCTGCCTTCAGGACCATACAGCTCCTGCAGCTTCAGCCAATAGCACTACACATCTATGATGCAGGGTGTGGGGAGGACATGATAACTGATGCTGTAACCCATGTACTTTACAGAAGAGTCGTCATTCTTCAGGCCTTGGATAGTAGTGATGGGCAGTCCGGCTCTTTTTGGTGATGCGGCACACATGGCTCCATTCACCAAAAAGCTGCTGAGCGGCCGCCTATTCCGGCTGCTGAGTGGCCGCCTATGCCAGTTGCTGGACGGCCGCCTATTCTGGCTGCTGAGCGGCCGCCTATTCCGGCTACTGAGCGGCCACCTATGTCGGCAGCTGGGTGGCCGCCTATGACGGCCACCTTTGCCGGCTGCTGTTTGGCCGCCTATGCCGGCTGCTGTTTGGCCGTCCATGCCGGCTGCTGAGCGGCCGCCCATGACGCCTGCTGGGTGGCCGCCTATGTCGGCTGCTGTTTGGCCGCCTATGTCGGCTGCTGTTTGGCCGCCTATGTCTGCTGCTGTTTGGCCGCCTATGTCTGCTGCTGTTTGGCCGCCTATGTCGGCTGCTGTTTGGCCGCCTATGTCGGCTGCTGTTAGGCCGCCTATGTCGGCTGCTGAGCGGCCGCCTATGTCGGCTGCTGAGCGGCCGCCTATGCCGGCTGCTGAGAGGCCGCCTATGCCGGCTGCTGAGAGGCCGCCTATGCCGGCTGCTGAGCGGCCGCCTATGCCGGCTGCTGAGCGGCCGCCTATGCCGGCTGCTGGGTGGCCGGCTATGTCGGCTGCTGTTTTGCCGCCTATGCCGGCAGCTGGAAGGCCGCCTATGCCGGCTGCTGTTTGGCCGCCTATGCCGGCTGCTGTTTGGCCGCTTATGCCGGCTGCTGTTTGGCTGCCTATGCCGGCTGCTGGGTGGCCGGCTATGTCTGCTGCTGTTTGGCCGACTATGCCGGCTGCTGGGTGGCCGCCTATGCCGGCTGCTGGGTGGCCGCCTATGCCGGCAGCTGGATGGCCGCCTATGTCGGCTGCTGAGTGGCCGCCTTTGTCGGCTGCTGGGCGGCCGCCTATGCCGGCTGCTGGGGGGCCCCCTATGTCTGCTGCTTGGCGGCCCCCTATGTCGGCTGCTGGGCGGCCGCCTATGCCGGCTGCTGGGTGGCCGGCTATGTCGGCTGCTGGGTGGCCGGCTATGTCGGCAGCTGGGTGGCCGCCTATGCGGCTGCTGTTTGGCCGCCTATATCGGCTGCTGAGTGGCCGCCTCTGCTGGCTTCTGTTCGGCCGCCTATGCCGGCTGCTGTTTGGCCGCCTATGTCGGCTGCTAGGCGGCCCCCTATGTCGGCTACTGAGCGGCCGCCTATGTCGGCTGCTGGGTGGCCGGCTATGTCGGCTGCTGGGTGGCCGGCTATGTCGGCTGCTGGGTGGCCGGCTATGTCGGCAGCTGGGTGGCCGCCTCTGCCGGCTGCTGAGCGGCCGCCTATGTTGGCTGTTGTTTGGCCGCCGATGCCGGCTGCTGAGCGGCCGGCTATGCTGGCAGCTGGGTGGCCGCCTATGCCGGCTGCTGGGTGGCCGCCTATACCGGCTGCTGGGTGGCCGCCTATGCCGGCTGCTGGGTGGCCGCCTATGCCGGCTGCTGAGTGGCCGCCTATGCCGGCTGCTGGGTGGCCGCCTATGCCGGCTGCTGTTCGGCCGCCTATGTCGGCTGCTGAGCGGCCGCCTATGCCGGCTGCTGTTCGGCCGCCTATGCCGGCTTCTGAGCGGCCGCCTATGCCGGCTGCTGAGTGGCCGCCTATGCCGGCTGCTGTTTGGCCGCCTATGTCGACTGCTGAGCGGCCGCCTATGCCGGCTGCTGTATGGCTGCCTATGCCGGCTGCTGGGCGGCGGCCTATGTCGGCTGCTGAGCGGCCGCCTATGTCGGCTGCTGTTTGGCCGTCTATGCCGGCAGCTGAGAGGCCGCCTATGTCGGCTGCTGTTTGGCCGCCCATGCCGGCTGCTGAGGGGCCGCCCATGTCGGCTGCTGAGTGGCCGCCTCTGCCGGCTGCTGTTCGGCTGCCTATGTCGGCTGCTGGGTGGCCGGCTATGTCTGCTGCTGTTTGGCCGCCTATGCCGGCTGCTGTTTGGCCGCCTATGCCGGCTGCTGGGTGGCCGCCTATGCCGGCAGCTGGATGGCCGCCTATGTCGGCTGCTGTTTGGCCGCCTATGTCGGCTGCTGTTTGGCCGCCTATGCCGGCTGCTGTTTGGCCGCCTATGCCGGCTGCTGAGCGGCCGCCTATGTCGGCTGCTTGGCGGCCGGCTATGTCGGCTGCTTGGCGGCCGGCTATGTCGGCTGCTTGGCGTCCGCCTATGTCGGCTGCTGGGCGGCCGCCTATGTCGGCTGCTGGGTGGCCGGCTATGTCGGCTGCTGGGTGGCCGGCTATGTCGGCAGCTGGGTGGCCGCCTATGCCGGCTGCTGTTTGGCCGCCTATGTCGGCTGCTGAGTGGCCGCCTCTGCCGGCTGCTGTTTGGCTGCCTATGTCGGCTGCTGAGCGGCCGCCTATGTCGGCTGCTGAGCGGCCGCCTATGTTGGCTGCTGTTTGGCCGCCTATGTCGACTGCTGAGCGGCTGCCTATGCCGGCTGCTGTATGGCTGCCTATGCCGGCTGCTGGGTGGCCGCCTATGCCGGCAGCTGTTTGGCCGCCTATGCCGGCTGCTGTTTGTCCGCCTATGTCGACTGCTGAGCGGCTGCCTATGCCGGCTGCTGTATGGCTGCCTATGCCGGCTGCTGGGTGGCCGCCTATGCCGGCAGCTGTTTGGACGCCTATGCCGGCTGTTGTTTGGCCGCCTATGCCGGCTGTTGGGCGGCCGACTATGCCGGCTGCTGGGCGGCCGACTATGCCGGCTGCTGGGCGGCCGCCTATGCCGGCTGCTGGACGGCCGCCTATGCCGGCTGCTGGACGGCCGCCTATGCCGGCTGCTGGGCGGCCGCCTATGCCGGCTGCTGAGTGGCCGCCTATGCCGGCTGCTGTTTGGCCGCTTATGCCGGCTGCTGAGCGGCCGCCTTTGTCGGCTGCTGGGCGGCCGGCTATGTCGGCTGCTTGGCGGCCCCCTATGTCGGCTGCTGGGTGGCCGGCTATGTCGGCTGCTGGGTGGCCGGCTATGTCGGCAGCTGGGTGGCCGCCTATGCCGGCTGCTGTTTGGCCGCCTATGTCGGCTGCTGAGTGGCCGCCTCTGCCGGCTGCTGTTTGGCTGCCTATGTCGGCTGCTGAGCGGCCGCCTATGTCGGCTGCTGAGCGGCCGCCTATGTTGGCTGCTGTTTGGCCGCCTATGCCGGCTGCTGTTTGGCCGCCTATGCCGGCTGCTGAGCGGCCGCCTATGCCGACTTTTGAGCGGCCGCCTATGCCGGCTGCTGTTTGGCCGCCTATGCCGGCTGCTGTTTGGCCGCCTATGTCGACTGCTGAGCGGCCGCCTATGCCGGCTGCTGTATGGCTGCCTATGCCGGCTGCTGGGTGGCCGCCTATGCCGGCAGCTGTTTGGCCGCCTCTGCCGACTGCTGTTTGGCTGCCTATGTTGGCTGCTGAGCGGCCGCCTATGTCGGCTGCTGAGCGGCCGCCTATGTCGGCTGCTGAGCGGCCGCCTATGCCGGCTGCTGGACGGCCGGCTTTGTCGGCTGCTGGGTGGCCGCCCATGCCGGCTGCTGAGCGGCCGCCTATGCCGGCTGCTGGACGGCCGGCTTTGTCGGCTGCTGGGTGGCCGCCTATGCCGGCTGCTGTTTGGCCGCCTATGTCGGCTGCTGTTTGGCCGCCTATGCCGGCTGCTGTTTGGCCGCCTATGCCGGCTGCTGAGTGGCCGCCTATGCCGGCTGCTGAGTGGCCGCCTATGCCGGCTGCTGTTAGTCCGCCTATGTCGGCTGCTGGGCGGCCCCTTATGTCGGCTGCTGGGCGGCCGCCTATGCCGGCTGCTGTTTGGCCGCCTATGACGGCTCCTGAGCGGCCGCCTATCCCGGCTGCTGGGCGGCCGCCTATGCCGGCCGCTGTTTTGCCGCCTATGCCGGCTGCTGTTTGGCCGCCTATGCCGGCTGCTGTTTGGCCGCCTATGCCGGCTGCTGTTTGGCCGCCTATGTCGGCTCCTGAGCGGCCGCCTATGCCGGCTGCTGTTTGTCCGCCTATGCCGGCTGCTTTTTGGCCGCCTATGCCGGCTGCTGGGCGGCCGCCTATGTCGGCTGCTGGGCGGCCCCTTATGTCGGCTGCTGGGCGGCCGCCTATGTCGGCTGCTGGGCGGCCGCCTATGTCGGCTGCTGGGCGGCCGCCTATGTCGGCTGCTGGGCGGCCGGCTATGTCGGCTGCTGGGCGGCCCCCTATGTCGGCTGCTGGGCGGCCCCCTATGTCGGCTGCTGGGCGGCCCCCTATGTCGGCTGCTGGGCGGCCGCCTATGCCGGCTGCTGGGTGGCCGGCTATGTCGGCTGCTGGGTGGCCAGCTATGTCGGCAGCTTGGTGACCGCCTATGCCGGCTGCTGTTTGGCCGCCTATGTCGGCTCCTGAGCGGCCGCCTATCCCGGCTGCTGGGCGGCCGCCTATGCCGGCTGCTGTTTTGCCGCCTATGCCGGCTGCTGTTTGGCCGCCTATGCTGGCTGCTGTTTGGCCGCCTATGCCGGCTGCTGAGCGGCCGCCTATACCGGCTGCTGAGCGGGCGCCTATGCCGGCAGCTGTTTGGCCGCCTATGCCGGCTGCTTTTTGGCCGCCTATGCCGGCTGCTGGGTGGCCGGCTATGTCGGCTGCTGGGCGGCCCCCTATGTCGGCTGCTGGGCGGCCCCCTATGTCGGCTGCTGGGCGGCCCCCTATGTCGGCTGCTGGGCGGCCCCCTATGCCGGCTGCTGGGTGGCCGGCTATGTCGGCTGCTGGGCGGCCGCCTATGCCGGCTGCTGGGTGGCCGGCTATGTCCGCTGCTGGGTGGCCAGCTATGTTGGCAGCTTGGTGGCCGCCTATGCCGGCTGCTGTTTGGCCGCCTATGTCGGCTCCTGAGCGGCCGCCTATGCCGGCTGCTGTTTGGCCGCCTATTCCGGCTGCTGAGTGGCCGCCTATGCCGGCTGCTGAGTGGCCGCCTATGCCGGCTGTTGTTAATCCGCCTATGTCGGCTGCTGGGCGGCCCCTTATGTCGGCTGCTGGGCGGCCGCCTATGCCGGCTGCTGGACGGCCGGCTATGTCGGCAGCTGGGTGGCCGCCTATGTCGGCTCCTGAGTGGCCGCCTATGCCGGCTGCTGGACGGCCGGCTATGTCAGCTGCTGGGTGGCCAGCTATGTCGGCAGCTTGGTGGCCGCCTATGCCGGCTGCTGTTTGGCCGCCTATGTCGGCTCCTGAGCGGCCGCCTATGCCGGCTGCTGTTTGGCCGCCTATGCCGGCTGCTGAGTGGCCGCCTATGCCGGCTGCTGAGTGGCCGCCTATGCCGGCTGCTGTTAGTACGCCTATGTTGGCTGCTGGGCGGCCCCTTATGTCGGCTGCTGAGCGGCCGCCTATGCCGGCTGCTGTTTGGCCGCCTATGACGGCTCCTGAGCGGCCGCCTACACCTGCTGCTGAGTGGCCGCCTATGCCGGCTGCTGTTTTGCCGCCTATGCCGACTGCTGTTTGGCCGCCTATGCCGGCTGCTGTTTGGCCGCCTATGCCGGCTGCTGTTTGGCCGCCTATGCCGGCTGCTGAGCGGCCGCCTATACCGGCTGCTGAGCGGCCGCCTATGCCGGCTGCTGGGCGGCCCCCTATGTCGGCTGCTGGGCGGCCCCCTATGTCGGCTGCTGGGCGGCCGCCTATGCCGGCTGCTGGGTGGCCGGCTATGTCGGCTGCTGGGTGGCCGGCTATGTCGGCAGCTTGGTGGCCGCCTATGCCGGCTGCTGTTTGGCCGCCTATGTCGGCTCCTGAGCGGCCGCCTATCCCGGCTGCTGGGCGGCCGCCTATGCCGGCTGCTGTTTTGCCGCCTATGCCGGCTGCTGTTTGGCCGCCTATGCCGGCTGCTGTTTGGCCGCCTATGCCGGCTGCTGAGCGGCCGTCTATACCGGCTGCTGAGCGGCCGCCTATGCCGGCTGCTGAGTGGCGCCTATGCCGGCAGCTGTTTGGCCGCCTATGCCGGCTGCTGTTTGGCCGCCTATGCCGGCTGCTGGGTGGCCCCCTATGTCGGCTGCTGGGCGGCCCCCTATGTCGGCTGCTGGGCGGCCCCCTATGTCGGCTGCTGGGCGGCCGCCTATGCCGGCTGCTGGGTGGCCGGCTATGTCGGCTGCTGGGTGGCCAGCTATGTCGGCAGCTTGGTGGCCGCCTATTCCGGCTGCTGTTTGGCCGCCTATGTCGGCTCCTGAGCGGCCGCCTATGCCGGCTGCTGTTTGGCCGCCTATTCCGGCTGCTGAGTGGCCGCCTATGCCGGCTGCTGAGTGGCCGCCTATGCCGGCTGTTGTTAGTCCGCCTATGTCGGCTGCTGGGCGGCCCCTTATGTCGGCTGCTGGGCGGCCGCCTATGCCGGCTGCTGGACGGCCGGCTATGTCGGCAGCTGGGTGGCCGCCTATGTCGGCTCCTGAGTGGCCGCCTATGCCGGCTGCTGGACGGCCGGCTATGTCAGCTGCTGGGTGGCCAGCTATGTCGGCAGCTTGGTGGCCGCCTATGCCGGCTGCTGTTTGGCCGCCTATGCCGGCTGCTGAGTGGCCGCCTATTCTGGCTGCTGTTAGTACGCCTATGTCGGCTGCTGGGCGGCCCCTTATGTCGGCTGCTGAGCGGCCGCCTATGCCGGCTGCTGTTTGGCCGCCTATGACGGCTCCTGAGCTGCCGCCTATACCGGCTGCTGAGTGGCCGCCTATGCCGGCTGCTGTTTTGCCGCCTATGCCGGCTGCTGAGCGGCCGCCTATGCCGGCAGCTGTTTGGCCGCCTATGCCGGCAGCTGTTTGGCCGCGTATGCCGGCTGCTGTTTGGCCGCGTATGCCGGCTGCTGGGCGGCCGCCTATGCCGGCTGGTGGGCGGCCGCCTATGCCGGCTGGTGGGCGGCCGCCTATGCCGGCTGCTGGGCGGCCGCCTATGCCGGCTGCTGGCGGCCGGCTATGTCGGCTGCTGGCGGCCGGCTATGTCGGCTGCTGGCGGCCGGCTATGTCGGCTGCTAGGTGGCCGGCTATGTCGGCAGCTGGGTGGCCGCCTATGCCGGCAGCTGTTTGGCCGCCTATGACGGCTGCTGTTTTGCCACCTATGCCGGCCGCTGAGTGGCCGCCTATGTCGGCCGCTGAGCGGCCGCCTATGCCGGCTGCTGGACGGCCGGCTATGTCGGCTGCTGGGTGGCCGTCTATGTCGGCAGCTTGGTGGCCGCCTATGCCGGCTGCTGAGCGGCCGTCTATACCGGCTGCTGAGCGGCCGCCTATGCCGGCTGCTGAGTGGCGCCTATGCCGGCAGCTGTTTGGCCGCCTATGCCGGCTGCTGTTTGGCCGCCTATGCCGGCTGCTGGGTGGCCCCCTATGTCGGCTGCTGGGCGGCCCCCTATGTCGGCTGCTGGGCGGCCCCCTATGTCGGCTGCTGGGCGGCCGCCTATGCCGGCTGCTGGGTGGCCGGCTATGTCGGCTGCTGGGTGGCCAGCTATGTCGGCAGCTTGGTGGCCGCCTATTCCGGCTGCTGTTTGGCCGCCTATGTCGGCTCCTGAGCGGCCGCCTATGCCGGCTGCTGTTTGGCCGCCTATTCCGGCTGCTGAGTGGCCGCCTATGCCGGCTGCTGAGTGGCCGCCTATGCCGGCTGTTGTTAGTCCGCCTATGTCGGCTGCTGGGCGGCCCCTTATGTCGGCTGCTGGGCGGCCGCCTATGCCGGCTGCTGGACGGCCGGCTATGTCGGCAGCTGGGTGGCCGCCTATGTCGGCTCCTGAGTGGCCGCCTATGCCGGCTGCTGGACGGCCGGCTATGTCAGCTGCTGGGTGGCCAGCTATGTCGGCAGCTTGGTGGCCGCCTATGCCGGCTGCTGTTTGGCCGCCTATGCCGGCTGCTGAGTGGCCGCCTATTCTGGCTGCTGTTAGTACGCCTATGTCGGCTGCTGGGCGGCCCCTTATGTCGGCTGCTGAGCGGCCGCCTATGCCGGCTGCTGTTTGGCCGCCTATGACGGCTCCTGAGCTGCCGCCTATACCGGCTGCTGAGTGGCCGCCTATGCCGGCTGCTGTTTTGCCGCCTATGCCGGCTGCTGAGCGGCCGCCTATGCCGGCAGCTGTTTGGCCGCCTATGCCGGCAGCTGTTTGGCCGCGTATGCCGGCTGCTGTTTGGCCGCGTATGCCGGCTGCTGTTTGGCCGCCTATGCCGGCTGCTGGGCGGCCGCCTATGCCGGCTGGTGGGCGGCCGCCTATGCCGGCTGCTGGGCGGCCGCCTATGCCGGCTGCTGGCGGCCGGCTATGTCGGCTGCTGGCGGCCGGCTATGTCGGCTGCTGGCGGCCGGCTATGTCGGCTGCTAGGTGGCCGGCTATGTCGGCAGCTGGGTGGCCGCCTATGCCGGCAGCTGTTTGGCCGCCTATGACGGCTGCTGTTTTGCCACCTATGCCGGCCGCTGAGTGGCCGCCTATGTCGGCCGCTGAGCGGCCGCCTATGCCGGCTGCTGGACGGCCGGCTATGTCGGCTGCTGGGTGGCCGTCTATGTCGGCAGCTTGGTGGCCGCCTATGCCGGCTGCTGTTTGGCCGCCTATGTCGGCTCCTGAGCGGCCGCCTATGCCGGCTGCTGAGTGGCCGCCTATGCCGGCTGCTGAGTGGCCGCCTATGTCGGCTGCTGTTAGTCCGCCTATGTCGGCTGCTGGGCGGCCCCTTATGCCGGCTGCTGGACGGCCGGCTATGTCGGCAGCTGGGTGGCCGCCTATGTCGGCTCCTGAGTGGCCGCCTATGCCGGCTGCTGGGCGGCCCCTTATGTCGGCTGCTGAGCGGCTGCCTATGCCGGCTGATGTTTGGCCGCCTATGACGGCTCCTGAGCAGCCGCCTATCCCGGCTGCTGTTTTGCCGCCTATGCCGGCTGCTGTTTTGCCGCCTATGCCGGCTGCTGTTTTGCCGCCTATGCCGGCTGCTGAGCGGCCGCCTATGCCGGCTGCTGTTTGGCCGCCTATGCCGGCAGCTGTTTGGCCGCCTATGCCGGCTGCTGTTTGGCCGCCTATGCCGGCTGCTGTTTGGCCGCCTATGCCGGCTGCTGTTTGGCCGCCTATGCCAGCTGCTGGGCGGCCGCCTATGCCGGCTGCTGGGCGGCCGCCTATGCCGGCTGCTGGGTGGCCGCCTATGCCGGCTGCTGTTTGGCCGCCTATGTCGGCTCCTGAGTGGCCGCCTATGTCGACAGCTGAGTGGCCTCCTATGCCGGCCGCTGTTTTGCCGCCTATGCCGGCTGCTGTTTTGCCGCCTATGCCGGCTGCTGAGCGGCCGCCTATGCCGGCTGCTGAGTGGCCGCCTATGCCGGCAGCTGTTTGGCCGCCTATGTCGGCTCCTGAGTTGCCGCCTATGCCGGCTGCTGAGTGGCCGCCTATGTCGGCTGCTGAACGGCCACCTATGCCGGCTCCTGAGCAGCCGCCTATCCCGGCTGCTGGGCGGCCGCCTATGCCGGCTGCTGTTTTGCCGCCTATGCCGGCTGCTGTTTTGCCGCCTATGCCGGCTGCTGAGCGGCCGCCTATGCCGGCTGCTGAGTGGCCGCCTATGCCGGCAGCTGTTTGGCCGCCTATGCCGGCTGCTGTTTGGCCGCCTATGCCGGCTGCTGTTTGGCCGCCTATGCCGGCTGCTGGGCGGCCGCCTATGCCGGCTGCTGGGTGGCCGCCTATGCCGGCTGCTGTTTGGCCGCCTATGCCGGCTGCTGGGCGGCCGCCTATGTCGGCTGCTGAGTGGCCTCCTATGCCGGCCGCTGTTTTGCCGCCTATGCCGGCTGCTGGACGGCCGGCTATGTCGGCAGCTGGGTGGCCGCCTATGCCGGCTGCTGTTTGGCCGCCTATGTCGGCTCCTGAGTTGCCGCCTATGCCGGCTGCTGAGTGGCCGCCTATGCCGGCTGCTGGGTGTCCGCCTATGCCGGCTGCTGGGTGTCCGCCTATGCCGGCTGCTGGGTGGCGGCCTATGCCGGCAGCTGGGTGGCCGCCTATGCCGGCTGCTGTTTGGCCGCCTATGTCGGCTCTTGAGCGGCCGCCTATGCCGGCTGCTGTTTAGCCACCTATGCCGGATGCTGTTTAGCCGCCTATGCCGGCTGCTGAGCCGCCGCCTATGCCGGCTGCTGAGTGGCCGCCTATGCCGGCAGCTGGGTGGCCGCCTATGCCGGCTGCTGTTTGGCCGCCTATGCCGGCTGCTGTTTGGCCGCCTGTCGGCTGCTGAGTGGCCGCTTATGCCGGCTGCTGTTTTGCCGCCTATGCCGGCTGCTGTTTGGCCGCCTGTGCCGGCTGCTGGGTCTCCGCCTATGCCGGCTGCTGGGTGGCGGCCTATGCCGGCAGCTGGGTGGCCGCCTATGCCGGCTGCTGTTTGGCCGCCTATGTCGGCTCTTGAGCGGCCGCCTATGCCGGCTGCTGTTTAGCCGCCTATGCCGGCTGCTGAGCGGCCGCCTATGCCGGCTGCTGAGTGGCCGCCTATGCCGGCTGCTGGGTGGCGGCCTATGCCGGCAGCTGGGTGGCCGCCTATGCCGGCTGCTGTTTGGCCGCCTATGCCGGCTGCTGTTTGGCCGCCTATGTCGGCTGCTGAGTGGCCGCCTATGCCGGCTGCTGTTTTGCCGCCTTTGCCGGCTGCTGTTTGGCCGCCTGTGCCGGCTGCTGGGCGGCCGCCTATGCCGGCTGCTGGGTGGCCGCCTATGCCGGCTGCTGTTTGGCCGCCTATGCCGGCTGCTGTTTGGCCGCCTATGCCGGCTGCTGTTTGGCCTCCTATGCCGGCTGCTGGGCGGCCGCCTATGCCGGCTGCTGGGCGGCCGCCTATGCCGGCTGCTGGGCGGCCGCCTATGTCGGCTGCTGCGTGGCCGCCTATGCCGGCCGCTGTTTTGCCGCCTATGCCAGCTGCTGGACGGCCGGCTATGTCGGTTCCTGAGTGGCCGCCTATGTCGACTGCTGAACGGCCACCTATGCCGGCTGATGGGTGTCCGCCTATGCCGGCTGCTGGGTGGCGGCCTATGCCGGCAGCTGGGTGGCCGCCTATGCCGGCTGCTGTTTGGCCGCCTATGTCGGCTCTTGAGTGGCCGCCTATGCCGGCTGCTGTTTAGCCGCCTATGCCGGCTGCTGTTTGGCCACCTATGCCGGCTGCTGAGAGGCCGCCTATGTCGGCTGCTGGACGGCCGGCTATGTCGGCTGCTGGACGGCCGGCTATGTCGGCTGCTGGACGGCTGGCTATGTCGGCTGCTGGGTGGCCAGCTATGTCGGCAGCTTGGTGGCCGCCTATGCCGGCTGCTGTTTGGCCGCCTATGTCTGCTCTTTAGCGGCCGCCTATGCCGGCTGCTGTTTGGCCGCCTATGCCGGCTGCTGAGTGGCCGCCTATGCCGGCTGCTGAGGGGCCGCCTATGTCGGCTGCTTGGCGGCCCCTTATGTCGGCTGCTGGGCGGCCGCCTATGCCGGCTGCTGGACGGCCGGCTATGTCGGCAGCTGGGTGGCCGGCTATGTCGGCTCCTGAGTGGCCGCCTATGTCGGCTGCTGGGCGGCCCCTTATGTCGGCTGCTGAGCGGCCCCTTATGTCGGCTGCTGAGGGGCCGCCTATGACTGCTCCTGAGCGGCTGTCTATACCGGCTGCTGGGCGGCCGCCTATGCCGGCTGCTGTTTTGCCGCCTATACCGGCTGCTGTTTGGCCGCCTATGCCGGCTGCTGAGCGGCCGCCTATACCGGCTGCTGAACGGCCGCCTATGCCGGCTGCTGTACGGCCGCCTATGTCGGCTGCTGAGTGGCCGCCTATGCCGGCCGCTGTTTTGCCGCCTATGCCGGCTGCTGTTTGGCCGCCTATGTCGGCTCCTGAGTTGCCGCCTATGCCGGCTGCTGAGGGGCCGCCTATGCCGGCTGCTGGGCGGCCGCCTATGCCGGCTGCTGGGCGGCCGCCTATGCCGGCTGCTGTTTGGCCGCCTATGTCGGCTGCTGTTTGGCCGCCTATGCCGGCTGCTGAGTGGCCGCCTATGCCAGCTGCTGAGTGGCCGCCTATGCCGGCTGCTGAGTGGCCGCCTATGCCGGCTGCTGAGTGGCCGCCTATGCCGGCTGCTGAGTGGCCGCCTATGCCGGCTGCTGAGAGGCCGCCTATGCGGGCTGCTGTACGGCCGCCTATGTCGGCTGCTGTACGGCCGCCTATGCCGGCTGCTGTGTGGCCGCCTATGCCGGCTGCTGTTTGGCCGCCTATGCCGGCTGCTGTTTGGCCGCCTATGTCGGCTCCTGAGTGGCCCCCTATGCCGGCTGCTGTTTGGCCGCCTATGCCGGCTGGTGAGTGGCCGCCTATGCCGGCTGCTGAGAGGCCGCCTATGCCGGCTGCTGGGCGGCCGCCTATGCCGGCTGGTGGGCGGCCGCCTATGCCGGCTGCTGGGCGACCGCCTATGCCGGCTGCTGTTTGGCCGCCTATGTCGGCTGCTGAGTGGCCGCCTATGCCGGCTGCTGGACGGCCGGCTATGTCGGCTGCTGGGTGGCCGGCTATGTCGGCAGCTGGGTGGCCGCCTATGCCGGCTGCTGTTCGGCCGCCTATGTCGGCTCCTGAGCGGCCGCCTATGCCGGCTGCTGTTTAGCCGCCTATGCCGGCCGCTGAGCGGTCGCCTATGCCGGCCGCTGAGCGGCCGCACATGCCGGCTGCTGGGCGGCCGCCTATGCCGGCCGCTGGGTGTCCGCCTATGCCGGCTGCTGGGTGGCGGCCTATGCCGGCTGCTGGGTGGCGGCCTATGCCGGCTGCTGTTTTGCCGCCTATGCCGGCTGCTGTTTGGCCGCCTATGTCGGCTGCTGAGGGGCCGCCTATGCCGGCTGCTGAGGGGCCGCCTACGCCGGCTGCTGGGCGGCCGCCTATGCCGGCTGCTGTTTGGCCGCCTATGCCGGCTGCTGAAAGGCCGCCTATGCCGGCTGCTGTTTGGCCGCCTATGCCGGCTGCTGAGTGGCCGCCTATGCCGGCTGCTGAGTGGCCGCCTATGCCGGCTGCTGAGTGGCCGCCTATGCCGGCTGCTGAGTGGCCGCCTATGCCGGCTGCTGAGTGGCCGCCTATGCCGGCTGCTGAGTGGCCGCCTATGCCGGCTGCTGAGTGGCCGCCTATGCCGGCTGCTGAGTGGCCGCCTATGCCGGCTGCTGAGTGGCCGCCTATGCCGGCTGCTGAGAGGCCGCCTATGCGGGCTGCTGTACGGCCGCCTATGTCGGCTGCTGTACGGCCGCCTATGCCGGCTGCTGTGTGGCCGCCTATGCCGGCTGCTGTTTGGCCGCCTATGCCGGCTGCTGTTTGGCCGCCTATGTCGGCTCCTGAGTGGCCCCCTATGCCGGCTGCTGTTTGGCCGCCTATGCCGGCTGGTGAGTGGCCGCCTATGCCGGCTGCTGAGAGGCCGCCTATGCCGGCTGCTGGGCGGCCGCCTATGCCGGCTGCTGGGCGGCCGCCTATGCCGGCTGCTGGGCGACAGCCTATGCCGGCTGCTGTTAGGCCGCCTATGTTGGCTGCTGAGCGGCCGCCTATGCCGGCTGCAGTTTGGCCTCCTATGTCTGCTCCTGAGCGGCCGCCTATGCCGGCTGCTGAAAGGCCGCCTATGCCGGCTGCTGTTTGGCCGCCTATGTCGGCTCCTGAGTGGCTGCCTATGCCGGCTGCTGAGAGGCCGCCTATGCCGGCTGCTGGGCGGCCGCCTATGCCGGCTGCTGGGCGACCGCCTATGCCGGCTGCTGGGTGGCGGCCTATGCCGGCAGCTGGGTGGCGGCCTATGCCAGCAGCTGGGTGGCCGCCTATGCCGGCTGCTGTTTGGCCGCCTATGCCGGCTGCTGTTTGGCCGCCTATGCCGGCTGCTGAGTGGCCGCCTATGCCGGCTGCTGTTAGGCCGCCTATGTCGGCTGCTGGGCGGCCCCTTATGGCGGCTGCTGGGCGGCCGCCTATGCCGGCTGCTGGACGGCCGCCTATGTCGGCTGCTGGACGGCCGGCTATGTCGGCTGCTGGGTGGCCGGCTATGTCGGCAGCTGGGTGGCCGCCTATGCCGGCTGCTGTTAGGCCGCCTATGTCGGCTGCTGGGCGGCCCCTTATGTCGGCTGCTGGGCGGCCCCTTATGCCGGCTGCTGGCGGCCGGCTATGTCGGCTGCTGGCGGCCGGCTATGTCGACTGCTGGGTGGCCGGCTATGTCGGCAGCTGGGTGGCCGCCTATGCCGGCTGCTGTTCGGCCGCCTATGTCGGCTGCTGAGCGGCCGCCTATGCCGGCTGCTGGGCGGCCGCCTATGTCGGCTGCTGGGCGGCCGCCTATGCCGGCTGCTGGACGGCCGGCTATGTCGGCTGCTGGGTGGCCGCCTGTGCCGGGTGCTGAGAGGCTGCCTCTGTCGGCTGCTGGGCGGCCGCCTATGTCGGCTGCTGGGCGGCCGCCTATGCCGGCTGCTGGGTGGCGGCCTATGTCGGCTGCTGTTTAGCCGCCTATGCCGGCTGCTGTTTGGCCGCCTATGTCGGCTGCTGAGTGGCCGCCTATGCCGGCTGCTGTTTTGCCGCCTATGCCGGCTGCTGTTTGGCCGCCTATGCCGGCTGCTTTTTGGCCGCCTATGTCGGCTGCTGGGCGACCGCCTATGTCGGCTGCTGGGCGGCCCCTTATGTCGGCTGCTGGGTGGCCGCCTATGCCGGCTGCTGTTGGGCCGCCTATGTCGGCTCCTGAGCGGCCGCCTATGCCGGCTGCTGGGTGGCGGCCTATGCCGGCAGCTGGGTGGCCGCCTATGCCGGCTGCTGTTTGGCCGCCTATGCCGGCTGCTGTTTGGCCGCCTATGCCGGCTGCTGTTTGGCCGCCTTTGCCGGCTGCTGGGCGGCCGCCTATGCCGGCTGCTGGGCGGCCGCCTATGCCGGCTGCTGGGCGGCCGCCTATGCCGGCTGCTGGGCGGCCGCCTATGCCGGCTGCTGGGCGGCCCCTTATGTCGGCTGTTGGGCGGCCGCCTATGCCGGCTGCTGGCGGCCAGCTATGTCGGCTGCTGGCGGCCGGCTATGTCGGCTGCTGGGTTGCCGGCTATGTCGGCAGCTGGGTGGCCGCCTATGCCGGCTGCTGTTCGGCCGCCTATGACGGCTGCTGAGCGGCCAGCTATGTCGGCTGCTGGGTGGCCGGCTATGGCGGCAGCTTGGTGGCCGCCTATGCCGGCTGCTGTTCGGCCGCCTATGACGGCAGCTGAGCGGCCGCCTATGACGGCTGCTGAGCGGCCGCCTATGCCGGCTGCTGGACGGCCGGCTATGTCGGCTGCTGGGTGGCCGCCTATGCCGTCTGCTGTTTGGCCACCTATGTCGGCTCCTGAGCGGCCGCCTATGCCGGCTGCTGTTTGGCCGCCTATGCCGGCTGCTGAGTGGCCGCCTATGCCGGCTGCTGAGTGGCCGCCTATGCCGGCTGCTGAGTGGCCGCCTATGCCGGCTGCTGAGTGGCCGCCTATGCCGGCTGCTGAGTGGCCGCCTATGCCGGCTGCTGAGTGGCCGCCTATGCCGGCTGCTGAGTGGCCGCCTATGCCGGCTGCTGTTCGGCCGCCTATGTCGGCTCCTGGGCGGCCGCCTATGCCGGCTGTTGGGCGGCCGCCTATGCCGGCTGATGGGCGGCCGCCTATGCCGGCTGCTGGGTGACCGCCTATGCCGGCTGCTGTTTGGCCGCCTATGCCGGCTGCTGTTTGGCCGCCTATGCCGGCTGCTGAGTGGCCGCCTATGCCGGCTGCTTTTAGGCCGCCTATGCCGGCTGCTGGGCGGCCCCTTATGTCGGCTCCTGAGCGGCCGCCTATGCCGGCTGCTGTTTGTCCGCCTATGCCGGCTGCTTTTTGGCCGCCTATGCCGGCTGCTGGGCGGCCGCCTATGCCAGCTGCTGAGTGGCCGCCTATGCCGGCTGCTGTTTTGCCGCCTATGCCGGCTGCTGGGCGGCCGCCTATGTCGGCTGCTGGGTGGCCGCCTATGCCGGCTGCTGGACGGCCGGCTATGTCGGCTGCTGGGTGGCCGCCTGTGCCGGGTGCTGAGAGGCTGCCTCTGTCGGCTGCTGGGCGGCCGCCTATGTCGGCTGCTGGGCGGCCGCCTATGCCGGCTGCTGGGTGGCGGCCTATGTTGGCTGCTGTTTAGCCGCCTATGCCGGCTGCTGTTTGGCCGCCTATGTCGGCTGCTGAGTGGCCGCCTATGCCGGCTGCTGTTTTGCCGCCTATGCCGGCTGCTGTTTGGCCGCCTATGCCGGCTGCTTTTTGGCCGCCTATGTCGGCTGCTGGGCGACCGCCTATGTCGGCTGCTGGGCGACCGCCTATGTCGGCTGCTGGGCGGCCCCTTATGTCGGCTGCTGGGTGGCCGCCTATGCCGGCTGCTGTTGGGCCGCCTATGACGGCAGCTGAGCGGCCGCCTATGACGGCTGCTGGGCGACCGCCTATGTCGGCTGCTGAGCGGCCAGCTATGTCGGCTGCTGGGTGGCCGGCTATGGCGGCAGCTTGGTGGCCGCCTATGCCGGCTGCTGTTCGGCCGCCTATGACGGCAGCTGAGCGGCCGCCTATGACGGCTGCTGAGCGGCCGCCTATGCCGGCTGCTGGACGGCCGGCTATGTCGGCTGCTGGGTGGCCGCCTATGCCGTCTGCTGTTTGGCCACCTATGTCGGCTCCTGAGCGGCCGCCTATGCCGGCTGCTGTTTGGCCGCCTATGCCGGCTGCTGAGTGGCCGCCTATGCCGGCTGCTGAGTGGCCGCCTATGCCGGCTGCTGAGTGGCCGCCTATGCCGGCTGCTGAGTGGCCGCCTATGCCGGCTGCTGAGTGGCCGCCTATGCCGGCTGCTGAGTGGCCGCCTATGCCGGCTGCTGAGTGGCCGCCTATGCCGGCTGCTGTTCGGCCGCCTATGTCGGCTCCTGGGCGGCCGCCTATGCCGGCTGTTGGGCGGCCGCCTATGCCGGCTGATGGGCGGCCGCCTATGCCGGCTGCTGGGTGACCGCCTATGCCGGCTGCTGTTTGGCCGCCTATGCCGGCTGCTGTTTGGCCGCCTATGCCGGCTGCTGAGTGGCCGCCTATGCCGGCTGCTTTTAGGCCGCCTATGCCGGCTGCTGGGCGGCCCCTTATGTCGGCTCCTGAGCGGCCGCCTATGCCGGCTGCTGTTTGTCCGCCTATGCCGGCTGCTTTTTGGCCGCCTATGCCGGCTGCTGGGCGGCCGCCTATGCCAGCTGCTGAGTGGCCGCCTATGCCGGCTGCTGTTTTGCCGCCTATGCCGGCTGCTGGGCGGCCGCCTATGTCGGCTGCTGGGTGGCCGCCTATGCCGGCTGCTGGACGGCCGGCTATGTCGGCTGCTGGGTGGCCGCCTGTGCCGGGTGCTGAGAGGCTGCCTCTGTCGGCTGCTGGGCGGCCGCCTATGTCGGCTGCTGGGCGGCCGCCTATGCCGGCTGCTGGGTGGCGGCCTATGTTGGCTGCTGTTTAGCCGCCTATGCCGGCTGCTGTTTGGCCGCCTATGTCGGCTGCTGAGTGGCCGCCTATGCCGGCTGCTGTTTTGCCGCCTATGCCGGCTGCTGTTTGGCCGCCTATGCCGGCTGCTTTTTGGCCGCCTATGTCGGCTGCTGGGCGACCGCCTATGTCGGCTGCTGGGCGACCGCCTATGTCGGCTGCTGGGCGGCCCCTTATGTCGGCTGCTGGGTGGCCGCCTATGCCGGCTGCTGTTGGGCCTCCTATGTCGGCTCCTGAGCGGCCGCCTATGCCGGCTGCTGGGTGGCGGCCTATGCCGGCAGCTGGGTGGCCGCCTATGCCGGCTGCTGTTTGGCCGCCTATGCCGGCTGCTGTTTGGCCGCCTTTGCCGGCTGCTGGGCGGCCGCCTATGCCGGCTGCTGGGCGGCCCCTTATGTCGGCTGTTGGGCGGCCGCCTATGCCGGCTGCTGGCGGCCAGCTATGTCGGCTGCTGGCGGCCGGCTATGTCGGCTGCTGGGTGGCCGGCTATGTCGGCAGCTGGGTGGCCGCCTATGCCGGCTGCTGTTCGGCCGCCTATGACGGCTGCTGAGCGGCCAGCTATGTCGGCTGCTGGGTGGCCGGCTATGGCGGCAGCTTGGTGGCCGCCTATGCCGGCTGCTGTTCGGCCGCCTATGACGGCTGCTGAGTGGCCGCCTATGCCGGCTGCTGAGTGGCCGCCTATGCCGGCTGCTGAGTGGCCGCCTATGCCGGCTGCTGTTAGGCCGCCTATGTCGGCTGCTGGCGGCCGGCTATGTCGGCTGCTGGGTGGCCGGCTATGTTGACTGCTGGGTGGCCAGGTATGTCGGCAGCTGGGTGGCCGCCTATGCCGGCTGCTGGGCGGCCCCTTATGTCGGCTGCTGGCGGCCGGCTATGTCGGCTGCTGGGTGGCCGCCTATGCCGGCTGCTGTTTGGCCGCCTATGCCGGCTGCTGAGTGGCCGCCTATGCCGGCTGCTGAGTGGCCGCCTATGCCGGCTGCTGTTAGGCCGCCTATGTCGGCTGCTGGCGGCCGGCTATGTCGGCTGCTGGGTGGCCGGCTATGTTGACTGCTGGGTGGCCAGGTATGTCGGCAGCTGGGTGGCCGCCTATGCCGGCTGCTGGGCGGCCCCTTATGTCGGCTGCTGGCGGCCGGCTATGTCGGCTGCTGGGTGGCCGGCTATGTCGGCAGCTGGGTGGCCGCCTATGCCGGCTGCTGGGTGGCCGCCTATGCCGGCTGCTGTTTGGCCGCTTATGCCGGCTGCTGTTTGGCCGCCTATGTCTGCTACTGAGTGGCCGTCTATGCCGGCTGCTGTTTTGCCGCCTATGCCGGCTGCTGGGCGGCCGCTTATGCCGGCTGCTGGGCGGCCGCCTATGCCGGCTGCTGGGCGGCCCCTTATGTCGGCTGTTGGCGGCCGGCTATGTCGGCTGCTGGGTGGCCGGCTATGCCGGCAGCTGAGTGGCCGCCTATGTCGGCTCCTGAGCGGCCGCCTATGCCGGATGCTGTTTGTCCGCCTATGCCGGCTGCTTTTTGGCCGCCTATGCCGGCTGCTGGGCGGCCGCCTATGCCGGCTGCTGAGTGGCCGCCTATGCCGGCCGCTGTTTTGCCGCCTATGCCGGCTGCTGGGCGGCCGCCTATGTCGGCTGCTGGGCGGCCCCTTATGTCGGCTGCTGGGCGGCCGCCTATGTCGGCTGCTGGGCGGCCGCCTATGTCGGCTGCTGGGCGGCCGCCTATGTCGGCTGCTGGGCGGCCGCCTATGTCGGCTGCTGGGCGGCCGCCTATGTCGGCTGCTGGGCGGCCGCCTATGTCGGCTGCTGGCGGCCGGCTATGTCGGCTGCTGGGCGGCCGCCTATGTCGGCTGCTGGGCGGCCGCCTATGTCGGCTGCTGGGCGGCCGCCTATGTCGGCTGCTGGCGGCCGGCTATGTCGGCTGCTGGCGGCCGGCTATGTCGGCTGCTGGGTGGCCGGCTATGTCGGCAGCTGGGTGGCCGCCTATGCCGGCTGCTGGGCGGCCCCTTATGTTGGCTGCTGGCGGCCGGCTATGGCGGCAGCTGGGTGGCCGCCTATGCCGGCTGCTGGATGGCCGCCTATGCCGGCTGCTGTTTGGCCGCCTATGCCGGCTGCTGTTTTGCCGCCTATGCCGGTTGCTGGGCGGCCGCCTATGCCGGCTGCTGGGCGGCCGCCTATGCCGGCTGCTGGGCGGCCCCTTATGTCGGCTGTTGGGCGGCCGCCTATGCCGGCTGCTGGGCGGCCCCTTATGTCGGCTGTTGGGCGGCCGCCTATGTCGGCTGCTGGCGGCCGGCTATGGCGGCTGCTGGGTGGCCGGCTATGCCGGCTGCTGAGAGGCCGCCTATGTCGGCTGCTGTTTCGCCGCCTATGCCGGCTGCTGAGAGCCTGCCTATATCGGCTGCTGGGCGGCCGCCTATGTCGGCTGTTGGGCGGTCGCCTATGCCGGCTGCTGGCGGCCGGCTATGTCGGCTGCTGGCGGCCGGCTATGGCGGCTGCTGGGTGGCCGGCTATGCCGGCTGCTGAGAGGCCGCCTATGTCGGCTGCTGTTTGGCCGCCTATGCCGGCTGCTGAGTGGCCGCCTATGCCGGCTGCTGTTTTGCCGCCTATGCCGGCTGCTGGGCGGCCGCCTATGCCGGCTGCTGGGCTGCCGCCTATGCCGGCTGCTGGGCGGCCCCTTATGTCGGCTGATGGGCGGCCGCCTATGCCGGCTGCTGGCGGCCGGCTATGTCGGCTGCTGGCGGCTGGCTATGTCGGCTGCTGGGTGGCCGGCTATGCCGGCTGCTGAGAGGCCGCCTATGTCGGCTGCTGTTTCGCCGCCTATGCCGGCTGCTGAGAGCCTGCCTATATCGGCTGCTGGGCGGCCGCCTATGTCGGCCGCTGAGCGGCCGCCTATGCCGGCTGCTGAGTGGCCGCCTATGTCGGCTGCTGAGTGGCCGCCTATGCCGGCTGCTGTTTTGCCGCCTATGCCGGCTGCTGGGCGGCCGCATATGCCCGCTGCTGGGCGGCCGCCTATGTCGGCTGCTGGGCGGCCCCTTATGTCAGCTCCTGAGCGGCCGCCTATGCCGGCTGCTGTTTGGCCGCCTATGCCGGCTGCTGTTTGTCCGCCTATGCCGGCTGCTGTTTGGCCGCCTATGCCGGCTGCTGGGCGGCCGCCTATGTCGGCTGCTGGGCGGCCCCTTATGTCGGCTGCTGGGCGGCCGCCTATGCCGGCTGCTATTTGGCCGCCTATGCCGGCTGCTGTTTGGCCGCCTATATCGGCTGCTGGACGGCCGCCTATGTTGGCTGATGGGCGGCCGCCTATGCCGGCTGCTGGGTGGCCGGCTATGTCGGCAGCTGGGTGGCCGCCTATGCCGGCTGCTGTTTGGCCGCCTATATCGGCTGCTGGACGGCCGCCTATGTAGGCTGATGGGCGGCCGCCTATGCCGGCTGCTGGGTGGCCGCCTATGCCGGCTGCTGGGCGGCCGCCTATGCCGGCTGCTGGGCGGCCCCGTATGTCGGCTGTTGGGCGGCCGCCTATGCCGGCTGCTGGGCGGCCACCTATGCCGGCTGCTGGGCGGCCGCCTATGCCGGCTGCTATTTGGTCGCCTATGCCGGCTGCTGGGCGGCCGCCTATGCCGGCTGCTGGGCGGCCCCTTATGTCGGCTGCTGAGCGGCCGCCTATGCCGGCTGCTGAGCGGCCGCCTATGCCGGCTGCTATTTGGTCGCCTATGCCGGCTGCTGAGCGGCCGCCTATGCCGGCTGCTGAGCGGCCGCCTATGCCGGCTGCTGAGCGGCCGCCTATGCCGGCTGCTATTTGGTCGCCTATGCCGGCTGCTGGGCGGCCGCCTATGCCGGCTGCTGGGCGGCCCCTTATGTCGGCTGCTGAGCGGCCGCCTATGCCGGCTGCTGAGCGGCCGCCTATGCCGGCTGCTGAGCGGCCGCCTATGCCGGCTGCTATTTGGTCGCCTATGCCGGCTGCTGAGCGGCCGCCTATGCCGGCTGCTGAGCGGCCGCCTATGCCGGCTGCTGAGTGGCCGCCTATGCCGGCTGCTATTTGGCCGCCTATGCCGGCTGCTGAGCGGCCGCCTATGCCGGCTGCTGAGCGGCCGCCTATGCCGGCTGCTGGGCGGCCGCCTATGCCGGCTGCTGGGCGGCCGCCTATGTCGGCTGCTGGGCGGCCCCTTATGTCGGCTGCTGGGCGGCCCCTTATGTCGGCTGCTATTTGGCCGCCTATGCCGGCTGCTGAGCGGCCGCCTATGCCGGCTGCTGAGCGGCCGCCTATGCCGGCTGCTGAGCGGCCGCCTATGCCGGCTGCTATTTGGTCGCCTATGCCGGCTGCTGAGCGGCCGCCTATGTCGGCTGCTGAGTGGCCGCCTATGCCGGCTGCTGAGTGGCCGCCTATGCCGGCTGCTATTTGGCCGCCTATGCCGGCTGCTGAGCGGCCGCCTATGCCGGCTGCTGAGCGGCCGCCTATGTCGGCTGCTGGGCGGCCGCCTATGCCGGCTGCTGGGTGGCCGGCTATGTCGGCAGCTGGGTGGCCGCCTATGCCGGCTGCTGTTTGGCCGCCTATGTCGGCTCCTGAGCGGCCGCCTATGCCGGCTGCTGTTTAGCCGCCTATGTCGGCTGCTGAGTGGCCGCCTATGCCGGCTGCTGTTTTGCCGCCTATGCCGGCTGCTGGGCGGCCCCTTATGTCGGCTGTTGGGCGGCCGCCTATGTCGGCTGCTGGCGGCCGGCTATGTCGGCTGCTGGGTGGCCGGCTATGCCGGCTGCTGAGAGGCCGCCTATGTCGGCTGCTGTTTCGCCGCCTATGCCGGCTGCTGAGAGCCTGCCTATGTCGGCTGCTGGGCGGCTGCCTATGTCGGCCGCTGAGCGGCCGCCTATGCCGGCTGCTGAGTGGCCGCCTATGTCGGCTGCTGAGTGGCCGCTTATGCCGGCTGCTGTTTTGCCGCCTATGCCGGCTGCTGGGCGGCCGCCTATGCCGGCTGCTGGACGGCCGGGTATGTCGGCTATGTCGGCAGCTTGGTGGCCGCCTATGCTGCTTGCTGTTTGGCCGCCTATGTCGGCTCCTGAGCGGCCGCCTATGCCGGCTGCTGTTTGGCCGCCTATGCCGGCTGCTGTTTGGCCGCCTATGCCGGCTGCTGAGTGGCCGCCTATGCCAGCTGCTGAGTGGCCGCCTATGCCGGGTGCTGTTAGGCCGCCTATGCCGGCTACTAAGCGGCCGCCTATGCCGGCTGCTGAGCGGCCGCCTATGCCGGCTGCTGTTTGGCCATGCCGGATGCTGTTTGGCCGCCTATGCCGGCTGCTGAGTGGCCGCCTATGCCGGCTGCTGTTTGGCCTCCTATATCGGCTGCTGGACGGCCGCCTATGTCGGCTGCTGGACGGCCTCCTATGCCGGCCGCTTAGAGGCCGCCTATGTCGGCAGCTGGGCGGCCGCCTATGTCGGCCGCTGAGCGGCCGCCTATGCCGGCTGCTGGACGGCCGGCTATGTCGGCTGCTGGGTGGCCAGCTATGTCGGCAGCTTGGTGGCCGCCTATGCCGGCTGCTGAGTGGCCGCCTATGTCGGCTGCTGAGTGGCCGCCTATGCCGACTGCTGTTAGGCCGCCTATGCCGGCTGCTGAGCGGCCGCCTATGCCGGCTGCTGAGTGGTCGCCTATGCCGGCTGCTGGGTGGCCGCCTATGCCGGCTGCTGGGCGGCCGCCTATGCCGGCTGCTGGATGGCCGCCTATGCCGGCTGCTGTTTGGCCGCCTATGTCGGCCGCTGAACGACCGCCTATGCCGGCCGCTGAACGGCCGGCTATGTCGGCTGCTGGGTGGCCGGCTATGTCGGCAGCTTGGTGGCCGCCTATGCCGGCTGCTGTTTGGCCGCCTATGCCGGCTGCTGTTTGGCCGCCTATGCCGGCTGCTGAGTTGCCGCCTATGCCGGCTGCTGTTTTGCCGCCTACGCCGGCTGCTGGGCGGCCCCTTATGTCGGCTGTTGGGCGGCCGCCTATGTCGGCTGCTGGCGGTCGGCTATGTCGGCTGCTGGGTGGCCGGCTATGCCGGCTGCTGAAAGGCCGCCTATGTCGGCTGCTGTTTCGCCGCCTATGCCGGCTGCTGAGAGCCTGCCTATGTCGGCTGCTGGGCGGCTGCCTATGTCGGCCGCTGAGCGGCCGCCTATGCCGGCTGCTGAGTGGCCGCCTATGTCGGCTGCTGAGTGGCCGCTTATGCCGGCTGCTGTTTTGCCGCCTATGCCGGCTGCTGGGCGGCCGCCTATGCCGGCTGCTGGACGGCCGGGTATGTCGGCTATGTCGGCAGCTTGGTGGCCGCCTATGCTGCTTGCTGTTTGGCCGCCTATGTCGGCTCCTGAGCGGCCGCCTATGCCGGCTGCTGTTTGGCCGCCTATGCCGGCTGCTGTTTGGCCGCCTATGCCGGCTGCTGAGTGGCCGCCTATGCCAGCTGCTGAGTGGCCGCCTATGCCGGGTGCTGTTAGGCCGCCTATGCCGGCTACTAAGCGGCCGCCTATGCCGGCTGCTGAGCGGCCGCCTATGCCGGCTGCTGTTTGGCCATGCCGGATGCTGTTTGGCCGCCTATGCCGGCTGCTGAGTGGCCGCCTATGCCGGCTGCTGTTTGGCCTCCTATATCGGCTGCTGGACGGCCGCCTATGTCGGCTGCTGGGCGGCCGCCTATGCCGGCCGCTTAGAGGCCGCCTATGTCGGCAGCTGGGCGGCCGCCTATGTCGGCCGCTGAGCGGCCGCCTATGCCGGCTGCTGGACGGCCGGCTATGTCGGCTGCTGGGTGGCCAGCTATGTCGGCAGCTTGGTGGCCGCCTATGTCGGCTGCTGAGTGGCCGCCTATGCTGACTGCTGTTAGGCCGCCTATGCCGGCTGCTGAGCGGCCGCTTATGCCGGCTGCTGAGCGGCCGCCTATGCCGGCTGCTGAGTGGTCGCCTATGCCGGCTGCTGGGTGGCCGCCTATGCCGGCTGCTGGATGACCGCCTATGCCGGCAGCTGGGTGGCCGCCTATGCCGGCTGCTGTTTGGCCGCCTATGTCGGCTGCTGAACGGCCGCCTATGCCGGCCGCTGAACGGCCGGCTATGTCGGCTGCTGGGTGGCCGGCTATGTCGGCAGCTTGGTGGCCGCCTATGCCGGCTGCTGTTTGGCCGCCTATGCCGGCTGCTGTTTGGCCGCCTATGCCGGCTGCTGAAAGTCCGCCTATGCCGGCTGCTGTTTTGCCGCCTATGTTGGCTCCTGAGTGGCCGTCTATGCCGGCTGCTGTTTGTCCGCCTAAGCCGGCTGCTGTTTGGCCGCCTATGCCGGCTGCTGGGCGGCCCCTTATGTCGGCTGCTGGCGGCCGGCTATGTCGGCTGCTGGGTGGCCGGCTATGTTGGCAGCTGGGTGGCCGCCTATGCCGGCTGCTGTTCGGCCGCCTATGTCGGCTGCTGAGCGGCCGCCTATGCCGGCTGCTGGACGGCCGGGTATGTCGGCTGCTGGGGGGCCGGCTATGTCGGCAGCTTGGTGGCCGCCTATGCCGGCTGCTGTTTGGCCGCCTATGCCGGCTGCTGTTTGGCCGCCTATGCCGGCTGCTGAGAGGCCGCCTATGCCGGCTGCTGTTTGGCCGCCTATGTCGGCTCCTGAGTGGCCGCCTCTGCCGGCTGCTGAGTGGCCGCCTATGCCGGCTGCTGGGTGGCCGCCTATGCCGGCTGCTGGGTGGCGGCCTATGCCGGCTGCTGTTTGGCCGCCTATGTCGGCTGCTGAGTGGCCGCCTATGCCGGCTGCTGTTTTTCCGCCTAAGCCGGCTGCTGTTTGGCCGCCTATGCCGGCTGCTGGGCGGCCGCCTATGCCGGCTGCTGTTTTGCCGCCTATGCCGGCTGCTGTTTGGCCGGCTATGTCGGCAGCTGGGTGGCCGCCTATGCCGGCTGCTGTTAGGCCGCCTATGTCGGCTGCTGGGCGGCCCCTTATGTCGGCTGCTGGGCGGCCGACTATGCTGGCTGCTGGCGGCCGGCTATGTCGGCTGCTGGCGACCGGCTATGTCGGCTGCTGGGTGACCGGCTATGTCGGCAGCTGCGTGGCCGCCTATGCCGGCTGCTGTTCGGCCGCCTATGTCGGCTGCTGGGCAACCGCCTATGCCGGCTGCTGAGCGGCCGCCTATGCCGGCTGCTGGACGGCCGGCTATGTCGGCAGCTTGGTGGCCGCCTATGCCGGCTGCTGTTTGGCCGCCTATGCCGGCTGCTGTTAGGCCGCCTATGCTGGCTGCTGTTTGGCCGCCTATGTCGGCTCCTAAGGGGCCGCCTATGCCGGCTGCTGAGTGGCCGCCTATGCCGGCTGCTGAGAGGCCGCCTATGCCGGCTGCTGAGCGGCCGCCTATGCCGGCTGCTGAGCGGCCGCCTATGCCGGCTGCTGAGCGGCCGCCTATGCCGGCTGCTGTTTGGCCGCCTATGCCGGCTGCTGAGAGGCCGCCTATGCCGGCTGCTGTTTGGCCGCCTATGTCGGCTCCTGAGTGGCCGCCTATGCCGGCTGCTGAGTGGCCGCCTATGCCGGCTGCTGGGCGGCCCCTTATTTCGGCTGCTGGGCGGCCGCCTATGCCGGCTGCTGGCGGCCGGCTATGTCGGCAGCTGGGTGGCCGCCTATGCCGGCTGCTGTGAGGCCGCCTATGTCGGCTGCTGGGCGGCCCCTTATGCCGGCTGCTGGGCGGCCACCTATGCCGGCTGCTGGCGGCCGGCTATGTCGGCTGCTGGCGGCCGGCTATGTCGGCTGCTGGGTGGCCGGCTATGTCGGCAGCTGGGTGGCCGCCTATGCCGGCTGCTGTTTGGCCGCCTATGTCGGCTGCTAGGGCGGCCGCCTATGTCGGCTGCTGAGCGGCCGGCTATGTCGGCTGCTGGGTGGCCGGCTATGTCGGCAGCTTGGTGGCCGCCTATGCCGGCTGCTGTTTGGCCGCCTATGCCGGCTGCTGTTTGGCCGCCTATGCCGGCTGCTGAAAGGCCGCCTATGCCGGCTGCTGTTTTGCCGCCTATGTTGGCTCCTGAGTGGCCGCCTATGCCGGCTGCTGTTTGTCCGCCTAAGCTGGCTGCTGTTTGGCCGCCTATGCCGGCTGCTGGGCGGCCCCTTATGTCGGCTGCTGGCGGCCGGCTATGTCGGCTGCTGGGTGGCCGGCTATGTCGGCAGCTGGGTGGCCGCCTATGCCGGCTGCTGTTCGGCCGCCTATGTCGGCTGCTGAGCGGCCGCCTATGCCGGCTGCTGGACGGCCGGGTATGTCGGCTGCTGGGGGGCCGGCTATGTCGGCAGCTTGGTGGCCGCCTATGCCGGCTGCTGTTTGGCCGCCTATGCCGGCTGCTGTTTGGCCGCCTATGCCGGCTGCTGAGAGGCCGCCTATGCCGGCTGCTGTTTGGCCGCCTATGTCGGCTCCTGAGTGGCCGCCTCTGCCGGCTGCTGAGTGGCCGCCTATGCCGGCTGCTGAGTGGCCGCCTATGCCGGCTGCTGGGTGGCCGCCTATGCCGGCTGCTGGGTGGCGGCCTATGCCGGCTGCTGTTTGGCCGCCTATGTCGGCTGCTGAGTGGCCGCCTATGCCGGCTGCTGTTTTTCCGCCTATGCCGGCTGCTGTTTGGCCGCCTATGCCGGCTGCTGGGCGGCCGCCTCTGCCGGCTGCTGTTTTGCCGCCTATGCCGGCTGCTGTTTGGCCGGCTATGTCGGCAGCTGGGTGGCCGCCTATGCCGGCTGCTGTTAGGCCGCCTATGTCGGCTGCTGGGCGGCCCCTTATGTCGGCTGCTGGGCGGCCGACTATGCTGGCTGCTGGCGGCCGGCTATGTCGGCTGCTGGCGACCGGCTATGTCGGCTGCTGGGTGACCGGCTATGTCGGCAGCTGCGTGGCCGCCTATGCCGGCTGCTGTTCGGCCGCCTATGTCGGCTGCTGGGCAACCGCCTATGCCGGCTGCTGAGCGGCCGCCTATGCCGGCTGCTGGACGGCCGGCTATGTCGGCAGCTTGGTGGCCGCCTATGCCGGCTGCTGTTTGGCCGCCTATGCCGGCTGCTGTTAGGCCGCCTATGCTGGCTGCTGTTTGGCCGCCTATGTCGGCTCCTAAGGGGCCGCCTATGCCGGCTGCTGAGTGGCCGCCTATGCCGGCTGCTGAGAGGCCGCCTATGCCGGCTGCTGAGCGGCCGCCTATGCCGGCTGCTGAGCGGCCGCCTATGCCGGCTGCTGTTTGGCCGCCTATGCCGGCTGCTGAGAGGCCGCCTATGCCGGCTGCTGTTTGGCCGCCTATGTCGGCTCCGGAGTGGCCGCCTATGCCGGCTGCTGAGTGGCCGCCTATGCCGGCTGCTGGGCGGCCCCTTATTTCGGCTGCTGGGCGGCCGCCTATGCCGGCTGCTGGCGGCCGGCTATGTCGGCAGCTGGGTGGCCGCCTATGCCGGCTGCTGTTAGGCCGCCTATGTCGGCTTCTGGGCGGCCCCTTATGCCGGCTGCTGGGCGGCCACCTATGCCGGCTGCTGGCGGCCGGCTATGTCGGCTGCTGGCGGCCGGCTATGTCGGCTGCTGGGTGGCCGGCTATGTCGGCAGCTGGGTGGCCGCCTATGCCGGCTGCTGTTTGGCCGCCTATGTCGGCTGCTAGGGCGGCCGCCTATGTCGGCTGCTGAGCGGCCGCCTATGTCGGCTGCTGGGTGGCCGGCTATGTTGGCAGCCTGGTGGCCGCCTATGCCGGCTGCTGTTTGGCCGCCTATGCCGGCTGCTGAGAGGCCGCCTATGCCGGCTGCTGTTTGGCCGCCTATGTCGGCTCCTGAGTAGCCGCCTCTGCCGGCTGCTGAATTGCCGCCTATGCCGGCTGCTGGGTGGCCGCCTATGTCGGCTGCTGAGTGGCCGCCTATGCCGGCTGCTGTTTTGCCTCCTATGCCGGCTGCTGTTTGGTCGCCTATGCCGGCTGCTGGGCGGCCGCCTATGTCGGCTGCTGGGCGGCCCCTTATGTCGGCTGCTGAGCGGCCGCCTATGCCGGCTGCTGTTTGGCCTCCTATGTCGGCTGCTGGGCGGCCGGCTATGTCGGCAGCTTGGTGGCCGCCTATGCCGGCTGCTGTTTGGCCGCCTATGCCGGCTGCTGTTAGGCCGCCTATGCTGGCTGCTGTTTGGCCGCCTATGTCGGCTCCTAAGTGGCCGCCTATGCCGGCTGCTGAGTGGCCGCCTATGCCGGCTGCTGAGTGGCCGCCTATGCCGGCTGCTGAGTGGCCGCCTATGCCGGCTGCTGAGAGGCCGCCTATGCCGGCTGCTGAGCGGCCGCCTATGCCGGCTGCTGAGCGGCCGCCTATGCCGGCTGCTGTTTGGCCGCCTATGCCGGCTGCTGAGAGGCCGCCTATGCCGGCTGCTGTTTGGCCGCCTATGTCGGCTCCTGAGTGGCCGCATATGCCGGCTGCTGAGGGGCCGCCTATGCCGGCTGCTGGGCGGCCCCTTATGTCGGCTGCTGGGCGGCCGCCTATGCCGGCTATGTCGGCAGCTGGGTGGCCGCCTATGCCGGCTGCTGTTAGGCCTGCCTATGTCGGCTGCTGGGCGGCCCCTTATGTCGGCTGCTGGGCGGCCGCCTATGCCGGCTGCTGGCGGCCGGCTATGTCGGCTTTTGGCGGCCGGCTATGTCGGCAGCTGAGTGGCCGGCTATGTCGGCAGCTGGGTGGCCGCCTCTGCCGGCTGCTGTTTGGCCGCCTATGTCGGCTGCTGAGCGGCCGCTTATGCCGGCTGCTGGACGGCCGGCTATGTCGGCTGCCTGGTGGCCGCCTATGCCGGCTGCTGTTTGGCCGCCTATGTCGGCTGCTGGGCGGCCCCTTATGTCGGCTGCTGGGCGGCCGCCTATGCCGGCTGCTGGCGGCCTGCTATGTCGGCTGCTGGCGGCCAGCTATGTCGGCAGCTGGGTGGCCGGCTATGTCGGCTCCTGAGTGGCCGCCTATGCTGGCTGCTGAGGGGCCGCCTATGCCGGCTGCTGGGCGGCCCCTTATGTCGGCTGCTGGGCGGCCGCCTATCCCGGCTGCTGGCGGCCGGCTATGTCGGCAGCTGGGTGGCCGCCTATGCTGGCTGCGGTTTGCCGCCTATGTCGGCTGCTAGGGCGGCCGCCTATGTCGGCTGCTGAGCGGCCGCCTATGCCGGCTGCTGGACGGCCGGCTATGTCGGCTGCCGGGTGGCCGGCTATGTCGGCAGCCTGGTGGCCGCCTATGTCGGCTGCTGGGTGGCCGGCTATGTCGGCAGCTTGGTGGCCGCCTATGCCGGCTGCTGTTTGGCCGCCTATGCCGGCTGCTGTTTGGCCGCCTATGCCGGCTGCTGAAAGGCCGCCTATGCCGGCTGCTGTTTTGCCGCCTATGTTGGCTCCTGAGTGGCCCCTTATGTCGGCTGCTGTGCGGCCGCCTATGCCGGCTGCTGTGCGGCCCCTTATGTCGGCTGCTGTGCGGCCGCCTATGCCGGCTGCTGTTTGGCCGCCTATGCCGGCTGCTGGGCGGCCGCCTATGCCGGCTGCTGAGTGGCCGCCTATGCCGGCTGCTGTTCGGCCGCCTATGTCGGCTGCTGAGCGGCCGCCTATGCCGGCTGCTGGACGGCCGGGTATGTCGGCTGCTGGGTGGCCGGCTATGTCGGCAGCTTGGTGGCCGCCTATGCCGGCTGCTGTTTGGCCGCCTATGCCGGCTGCTGTTTGGCCGCCTATGCCGGCTGCTGAGAGGCCGCCTATGCCGGCTGCTGTTTGGCCGCCTATGTCGGCTCCTGAGTGGCCGCCTCTGCCGGCTGCTGAGTGGCCGCCTATGCCGGCTGCTGGGTGGCCGCCTATGCCGGCTGCTGGGTGGCGGCCTATGCCGGCTGCTGTTTGGCCGCCTATGTCGGCTGCTGAGTGGCCGCCTATGCCGGCTGCTGTTTTTCCGCCTATGCCGGCTGCTGTTTGGCCGCCTATGCCGGCTGCTGGACGGCCGCCTATGCCGGCTGCTGTTTTGCCGCCTATGCCGGCTGCTGTTTGGCCGGATATGTCGGCAGCTGGGTGGCCGCCTATGCCGGCTGCTGTTAGGCCGCCTATGTCGGCTGCTGGGCGGCCCCTTATGTCGGCTGCTGGGCGGCTGACTATGCTGGCTGCTGGCGGCCGGCTATGTCAGCTGCTGGCGACCGGCTATGTCGGCTGCTGGGTGACCGGCTATGTCGGCAGCTGCGTGGCCGCCTATGCCGGCTGCTGTTCGGCCGCCTATGTCGGCTGCTGGGCAACCGCCTATGCCGGCTGCTGAGCGGCCGCCTATGCCGGCTGCTGGACGGCCGGCTATGTCGGCAGCTTGGTGGCCGCCTATGCCGGCTGCTGTTTGGCCGCCTATGCCGGCTGCTGTTAGGCCGCCTATGCTGGCTGCTGTTTGGCCGCCTATGTCGGCTCCTAAGGGGCCGCCTATGCCGGCTGCTGAGTGGCCGCCTATGCCGGCTGCTGAGAGGCCGCCTATGCCGGCTGCTGAGCGGCCGCCTATGCCGGCTGCTGAGCGGCCGCCTATGCCGGCTGCTGTTTGGCCGCCTATGCCGGCTGCTGAGAGGCCGCCTATGCCGGCTGCTGTTTGGCCGCCTATGTCTGCTCCTGAGTGGCCGCCTATGCCGGCTGCTGTTTGGCCGCCTATGCCGGCTGCTGAGAGGCCGCCTATGCCGGCTGCTGTTTGGCCGCCTATGTCGGCTCCTGAGTGGCCGCCTCTGCCGGCTGCTGAGTGGCCGCCTATGCCGGCTGCTGGGTGGCCGCCTATGCCGGCTGCTGGGTGGCGGCCTATGCCGGCTGCTGTTTGGCCGCCTATGTCGGCTGCTGAGTGGCCGCCTATGCCGGCTGCTGTTTTTCCGCCTATGCCGGCTGCTGTTTGGCCGCCTATGCCGGCTGCTGGGCGGCCGCCTATGCCGGCTGCTGTTTTGCCGCCTATGCCGGCTGCTGTTTGGCCGGCTATGTCGGCAGCTGGGTGGCCGCCTATGCCGGCTGCTGTTAGGCCGCCTATGTCGGCTGCTGGGCGGCCCCTTATGTCGGCTGCTGGGCGGCCGACTATGCTGGCTGCTGGCGGCCGGCTATGTCGGCTGCTGGCGACCGGCTATGTCGGCTGCTGGGTGACCGGCTATGTCGGCAGCTGCGTGGCCGCCTATGCCGGCTGCTGTTCGGCCGCCTATGTCGGCTGCTGGGCAACCGCCTATGCCGGCTGCTGAGCGGCCGCCTATGCCGGCTGCTGGACGGCCGGCTATGTCGGCAGCTTGGTGGCCGCCTATGCCGGCTGCTGTTTGGCCGCCTATGCCGGCTGCTGTTAGGCCGCCTATGCTGGCTGCTGTTTGGCCGCCTATGTCGGCTCCTAAGGGGCCGCCTATGCCGGCTGCTGAGTGGCCGCCTATGCTGGCTGCTGAGAGGCCGCCTATGCCGGCTGCTGAGCGGCCGCCTATGCCGGCTGCTGAGCGGCCGCCTATGCCGGCTGCTGTTTGGCCGCCTATGCCGGCTGCTGAGAGGCCGCCTATGCCGGCTGCTGTTTGGCTGCCTATGTCGGCTCCTGAGTGGCCGCCTATGCCGGCTGCTGAGTGGCCGCCTATGCCGGCTGCTGGGCGGCCCCTTATTTCGGCTGCTGGGCGGCCGCCTATGCCGGCTGCTGGCGGCCGGCTATGTCGGCAGCTGGGTGGCCGCCTATGCCGGCTGCTGTTAGGCCGCCTATGTCGGCTGCTGGGCGGCCCCTTATGCCGGCTGCTGGGCGGCCACCTATGCCGGCTGCTGGCGGCCGGCTATGTCGGCTGCTGGCGGCCGGCTATGTCGGCTGCTGGGTGGCCGGCTATGTCGGCAGCTGGGTGGCCGCCTATGCCGGCTGCTGTTTGGCCGCCTATGTCGGCTGCTAGGGCGGCCGCCTATGTCGGCTGCTGAGCGGCCGCCTATGTCGGCTGCTGGGTGGCCGGCTATGTTGGCAGCCTGGTGGCCGCCTATGCCGGCTGCTGTTTGGCCGCCTATGCCGGCTGCTGAGAGGCCGCCTATGCCGGCTGCTGTTTGGCCGCCTATGTCGGCTCCTGAGTGGCCGCCTCTGCCGGCTGCTGAATTGCCGCCTATGCCGGCTGCTGGGTGGCCGCCTATGTCGGCTGCTGAGTGGCCGCCTATGCCGGCTGCTGTTTTGCCTCCTATGCCGGCTGCTGTTTGGTCGCCTATGCCGGCTGCTGGGCGGCCGCCTATGCCGGCTGCTGGGCGGCCGCCTATGTCGGCTGCTGGGCGGCCCCTTATGTCGGCTGCTGAGCGGCCGCCTATGCCGGCTGCTGTTTGGCCTCCTATGTCGGCTGCTGGGCGGCCGCCTATGCCGGCTGCTGGGCGGCCGCCTATGTCGGCTGCTGGGCGGCCCCTTATGTCGGCTGCTGGGCGGTCGCCTATGCCAGCTGCTATTTGGCCGCCTATGCCGGCTGCTGAGGGGCCGCCTATGCCGGCTGCTGGGCGGCCCCTTATGTCGGCTGCTGGGCGGCCGCCTATGCCGGCTGCTGGCGGCCGGCTATGTCGGCAGCTGGGTGGCCGCCTATGCCGGCTGCTGTTAGGCCTGCCTATGTCGGCTGCTGGGCGGCCCCTTATGTCGGCTGCTGGGCGGCCGCCTATGCCGGCTGCTGGCGGCCGGCTATGTCGGCTTTTGGCGGCCGGCTATGTCGGCAGCTGAGTGGCCGGCTATGTCGGCAGCTGGGTGGCCGCCTATGCCGGCTGCTGTTTGGCCGCCTATGTCGGCTGCTAGGGCGGCCGCCTATGTCGGCTGCTGAGCGGCCGCCTATGCCGGCTGCTGGACGGCCGGCTATGTCGGCTGCCTGGTGGCCGCCTATGCCGGCTGCTGTTTGGCCGCCTATGTCGGCTGCTGGGCGGCCGCCTATGCCGGCTGCTGGCGGCCTGCTATGTCGGCTGCTGGCGGCCAGCTATGTCGGCAGCTGGGTGGCCGGCTATGTCGGCTCCTGAGTGGCCGCCTATGCCGGCTGCTGAGGGGCCGCCTATCCCGGCTGCTGGCGGCCGGCTATGTCGGCAGCTGGGTGGCCGCCTATGCTGGCTGCTGTTTGCCGCCTATGTCGGCTGCTAGGGCGGCCGCCTATGTCGGCTGCTGAGCGGCCGCCTATGCCGGCTGCTGGACGGCCGGCTATGTCGGCTGCCGGGTGGCCGGCTATGTCGGCAGCCTGGTGGCCGCCTATGTCGGCTGCTGGGTGGCCGGCTATGTTGGCAGCTGGGTGGCCGCCTTTGCCGGCCGCTGTTTGGCCGCCTATGGCGGCTGCTGTTTGGCCGCCTATGCCGGCTGCTGGGCGGCCGCCTATGCCGGCTGCTGGGCGGCCGCCTATGTCGGCTGCTGGGCGGCCCCTTATGTCGGCTGCTGTGCGGCCGCCTATGCCGGCTGCTGTGCGGCCCCTTATGTCGGCTGCTGTGCGGCCGCCTATGCCGGCTGCTGTTTGGCCGCCTATGCCGGCTGCTGGGCGGCCGCCTATGCCGGCTGCTGAGTGGCCGCCTATGCCGGCTGCTGAGAGGCCGCCTATGCCGGCTGCTGAGCGGCCGCCTATGCCGGCTGCTGAGTGGCCGCCTATGCCGGCTGCTGTTTGGCCGCCTATGCCGGCTGCTGTTTGGCCGCCTATGCCGGCTGCTGAGAGGCCGCCTATGCCGGCTGCTGTTTGGCCGCCTATGTCGGCTCCTGAGTGGCCGCCTCTGCCGGCTGCTGTTTGGCCGCCTATGCCGGCTGCTGTTTGGCCTCCTATGTCGGCTGCTGGGCGGCCGCCTATGCCGGCTGCTGGCGGCCGGCTATGTCGGCTGCTGGGTGGCCGGCTATGTTGGCAGCTAGGTGGCCGCCTATGCCGGCTGCTGTTTGGCCGCTTATGCCGGCTGCTGGGCGGCCGCCTATGTCGGCTGCTGGGCGGCCCCTTATGTCGGCTGCTGTTTGGCCGCCTATGCTGGCTGCTGTTTGGCCGCCTATGCCGGCTGCTGGGCGGCCGCCTATGCCGGCTGCTGGGCGGCCGCCTATGCCGGCTGCTGTTTGGCCGCCTATGTCGGCTGCTAGGGCGGCCGCCTATGTCGGCTGCTGAGCGGCCGCCTATGCCGGCTGCTGGACGGCCGGCTATGTCGGCTGCTGGGTGGCCGGCTATGTCGGCAGCCTGGTGGCCGCCTATGCCGGCTGCTGTTTGGCCGCCTATGCCGGCTGCTGAGAGGCCGCCTATGCCGGCTGCTGTTTGGCCGCCTATGTCGGCTCCTGAGTGGCCACCTCTGCCGGCTGCTGAATGGCCGCCTATGCCGGCTGCTGGCGGCCGGCTATGTCGGCAGCTGGGTGGCCGCCTATGCCGGCTGCTGTTAGGCCGCCTATGTCGGCTGCTGGGCGGCCCCTTATGTCGGCTGCTGGGCGGCCGCCTATGCCGGCTGCTGGCGGCCGGCTATGTCGGCTGCTGGCGGCCGGCTATGTCGGCAGCTGGGTGGCCGGCTATGTCGGCAGCTGGGTGGCCGCCTATGCTGGCTGCTGTTTGGCCGCCTATGTCGGCTGCTAGGGCGGCCGCCTATGTCGGCTGCTGAGCGGCCGCCTATGCCGGCTGCTGGACGGCCGGCTATGTCGGCTGCCGGGTGGCCGGCTATGTCGGCAGCCTGGTGGCCGCCTATGCCGGCTTCTGTTTGGCCGCCTATGCCGGCTGCTGAGAGGCCGCCTATGCCGGCTGCTGTTTGGCCGCCTATGTCGGCTCCTGAGTGGCCGCCTCTGCCGGCTGCTGAATGGCCGCCTATGCCGGCTGCTGGGTGGCCGCCTATGTCGGCTGCTGAGTGGCCGCCTATGCCGGCTGCTGAGGGGCCGCCTATGCCGGCTGCTGAGCGGCCGCCTATCCCGGCTTCTGAGCGGCCGCCTATGCCGGCTGCTGAGAGGCCGCCTATGCCGGCTGCTGTTTGGCCGCCTATGTCGGCTCCTGAGTGGCCGCCTATGCCGGCTGCTGAGGGGCCGCCTATGCCGGCTGCTGGGCGGCCCCTTATGTAGGCTGCTGGGCGGCCGCCTATGCCGGCTGCTGGCGGCCGGCTATGTCGGCAGCTGGGTGGCCGCCTATGCCGGCTGCTGTTAGGCCTGCCTATGTCGGCTGCTGGGCGGCCCCTTATGTCGGCTGCTGGGCGGCCGGCTATGTCGGCTTTTGGCGGCCGGCTATGTCGGCAGCTGGGTGGCCGGCTATGTCGGCAGCTGGGTGGCCGCCTATGCCGGCTGCTGTTTGGCCGCCTATGTCGGCTGCTAGGGCGGCCGCCTATGTCGGCTGCTGAGCGGCCGCCTATGCCGGCTGCTGGACGGCCGGCTATGTCGGCTGCCTGGTGGCCGCCTATGCCGGCTGCTGTTTGGCCGCCTATGTCGGCTGCTGGGCGGCCCCTTATGTCGGCTGCTGGGCGGCCGCCTATGCCGGCTGCTGGCGGCCGGCTATGTCGGCTGCTGGCGGCCGGCTATGTCGGCAGCTGGGTGGCCGGCTATGTCGGCTCCTGAGTGGCCGCCTATGCCGGCTGCTGAGGGGCCGCCTATGCCGGCTGCTGGGCGGCCCCTTATGTCGGCTGCTGGGCGGCCGCCTATGCCGGCTGCTGAGAGGCCGCCTATGCCGGCTCCTGAGTGGCCGCCTCTGCCGGCTGCTGAATGGCCGCCTATGCCGGCTGCTGGGTGGCCGCCTATGCCGGCTGCTGTTTGGCCGCCTATGCCGGCTGCTGAGAGGCCGCCTATGCCGGCTGCTGTTTGGCCGCCTATGTCGGCTCCTGAGTGGCCGCCTCTGCCGGCTGCTGTTTGGCCGCCTATGCCGGCTGCTGGGTGGCCGCCTATGCCGGCTGCTGGGCGGCCGCCTATGTCGGCTGCTGGGCGGCCCCTTATGTCGGCTGCTGGGCGGCCGCCTATGCCGGCTGCTGTTTGGCCTCCTATGTCGGCTGCTGGGCGGCCGCCTATGCCGGCTGCTGGCGGCCGGCTATGTCGGCTGCTGGGTGGCCGGCTATGTTGGCAGCTAGGTGGCCGCCTATGCCGGCTGCTGTTTGGCCGCTTATGCCGGCTGCTGGGCGGCCGCCTATGTCGGCTGCTGGGCGGCCCCTTATGTCGGCTGCTGTTTGGCCGCCTATGCCGGCTGCTGTTTGGCCGCCTATGCCGGCTGCTGGGCGGCCGCCTATGCCGGCTGCTGGGCGGCCGCCTATGCCGGCTGCTGTTTGGCCGCCTATGTCGGCTGCTAGGGCGGCCGCCTATGTCGGCTGCTGAGCGGCCGCCTATGCCGGCTGCTGGACGGCCGGCTATGTCGGCTGCTGGGTGGCCGGCTATGTCGGCAGCCTGGTGGCCGCCTATGCCGGCTGCTGTTTGGCCGCCTATGCCGGCTGCTGAGAGGCCGCCTATGCCGGCTGCTGTTTGGCCGCCTATGTCGGCTCCTGAGTGGCCGCCTCTGCCGGCTGCTGAATGGCCGCCTATGCCGGCTGCTGGCGGCCGGCTATGTCGGCAGCTGGGTGGCCGCCTATGCCGGCTGCTGTTAGGCCGCCTATGTCGGCTGCTGGGCGGCCCCTTATGTCGGCTGCTGGGCGGCCGCCTATGTCGGCTCCTGAGTGGCCGCCTCTGCCGGCTGCTGAATGGCCGCCTATGCCGGCTGCTGGCGGCCGGCTATGTCGGCAGCTGGGTGGCCGCCTATGCTGGCTGCTGTTTGGCCGCCTATGTCGGCTGCTAGGGCGGCCGCCTATGTCGGCTGCTGGGCGGCCCCTTATGTCGGCTGCTGTTTGGCCGCCTATGCCGGCTGCTGTTTGGCCGCCTATGCCGGCTGCTGGGCGGCCGCCTATGCCGGCTGCTGGGCGGCCGCCTATGCCGGCTGCTGTTTGGCCGCCTATGTCGGCTGCTAGGGCGGCCGCCTATGTCGGCTGCTGAGCGGCCGCCTATGCCGGCTGCTGGACGGCCGGCTATGTCGGCTGCTGGGTGGCCGGCTATGTCGGCAGCCTGGTGGCCGCCTATGCCGGCTGCTGTTTGGCCGCCTATGCCGGCTGCTGAGAGGCCGCCTATGCCGGCTGCTGTTTGGCCGCCTATGTCGGCTCCTGAGTGGCCGCCTCTGCCGGCTGCTGAATGGCCGCCTATGCCGGCTGCTGGCGGCCGGCTATGTCGGCAGCTGGGTGGCCGCCTATGCCGGCTGCTGTTAGGCCGCCTATGTCGGCTGCTGGGCGGCCCCTTATGTCGGCTGCTGGGCGGCCGCCTATGCCGGCTGCTGGCGGCCGGCTATGTCGGCTGCTGGCGGCCGGCTATGTCGGCAGCTGGGTGGCCGGCTATGTCGGCAGCTGGGTGGCCGCCTATGCTGGCTGCTGTTTGGCCGCCTATGTCGGCTGCTAGGGCGGCCGCCTATGTCGGCTGCTGAGCGGCCGCCTATGCCGGCTGCTGGACGGCCGGCTATGTCGGCTGCCGGGTGGCCGGCTATGTCGGCAGCCTGGTGGCCGCCTATGCCGGCTTCTGTTTGGCCGCCTATGCCGGCTGCTGAGAGGCCGCCTATGCCGGCTGCTGTTTGGCCGCCTATGTCGGCTCCTGAGTGGCCGCCTCTGCCGGCTGCTGAATGGCCGCCTATGCCGGCTGCTGGGTGGCCGCCTATGTCGGCTGCTGAGTGGCCGCCTATGCCGGCTGCTGAGGGGCCGCCTATGCCGGCTGCTGAGCGGCCGCCTATCCCGGCTTCTGAGCGGCCGCCTATGCCGGCTGCTGAGAGGCCGCCTATGCCGGCTGCTGTTTGGCCGCCTATGTCGGCTCCTGAGTGGCCGCCTATGCCGGCTGCTGAGGGGCCGCCTATGCCGGCTGCTGGGCGGCCCCTTATGTAGGCTGCTGGGCGGCCGCCTATGCCGGCTGCTGGCGGCCGGCTATGTCGGCAGCTGGGTGGCCGCCTATGCCGGCTGCTGTTAGGCCTGCCTATGTCGGCTGCTGGGCGGCCCCTTATGTCGGCTGCTGGGCGGCCGGCTATGTCGGCTTTTGGCGGCCGGCTATGTCGGCAGCTGGGTGGCCGGCTATGTCGGCAGCTGGGTGGCCGCCTATGCCGGCTGCTGTTTGGCCGCCTATGTCGGCTGCTAGGGCGGCCGCCTATGTCGGCTGCTGAGCGGCCGCCTATGCCGGCTGCTGGACGGCCGGCTATGTCGGCTGCCTGGTGGCCGCCTATGCCGGCTGCTGTTTGGCCGCCTATGTCGGCTGCTGGGCGGCCCCTTATGTCGGCTGCTGGGCGGCCGCCTATGCCGGCTGCTGGCGGCCGGCTATGTCGGCTGCTGGCGGCCGGCTATGTCGGCAGCTGGGTGGCCGGCTATGTCGGCTCCTGAGTGGCCGCCTATGCCGGCTGCTGAGGGGCCGCCTATGCCGGCTGCTGGGCGGCCCCTTATGTCGGCTGCTGGGCGGCCGCCTATGCCGGCTGCTGAGAGGCCGCCTATGCCGGCTCCTGAGTGGCCGCCTCTGCCGGCTGCTGAATGGCCGCCTATGCCGGCTGCTGGGTGGCCGCCTATGCCGGCTGCTGTTTGGCCGCCTATGCCGGCTGCTGAGAGGCCGCCTATGCCGGCTGCTGTTTGGCCGCCTATGTCGGCTCCTGAGTGGCCGCCTCTGCCGGCTGCTGTTTGGCCGCCTATGCCGGCTGCTGGGCGGCCGCCTATGCCGGCTGCTGGGCGGCCGCCTATGTCGGCTGCTGGGCGGCCCCTTATGTCGGCTGCTGGGCGGCCGCCTATGCCGGCTGCTGTTTGGCCTCCTATGTCGGCTGCTGGGCGGCCGCCTATGCCGGCTGCTGGCGGCCGGCTATGTCGGCTGCTGGGTGGCCGGCTATGTTGGCAGCTAGGTGGCCGCCTATGCCGGCTGCTGTTTGGCCGCTTATGCCGGCTGCTGGGCGGCCGCCTATGTCGGCTGCTGGGCGGCCCCTTATGTCGGCTGCTGTTTGGCCGCCTATGCCGGCTGCTGTTTGGCCGCCTATGCCGGCTGCTGGGCGGCCGCCTATGCCGGCTGCTGGGCGGCCGCCTATGCCGGCTGCTGTTTGGCCGCCTATGTCGGCTGCTAGGGCGGCCGCCTATGTCGGCTGCTGAGCGGCCGCCTATGCCGGCTGCTGGACGGCCGGCTATGTCGGCTGCTGGGTGGCCGGCTATGTCGGCAGCCTGGTGGCCGCCTATGCCGGCTGCTGTTTGGCCGCCTATGCCGGCTGCTGAGAGGCCGCCTATGCCGGCTGCTGTTTGGCCGCCTATGTCGGCTCCTGAGTGGCCGCCTCTGCCGGCTGCTGAATGGCCGCCTATGCCGGCTGCTGGCGGCCGGCTATGTCGGCAGCTGGGTGGCCGCCTATGCCGGCTGCTGTTAGGCCGCCTATGTCGGCTGCTGGGCGGCCCCTTATGTCGGCTGCTGGGCGGCCGCCTATGCCGGCTGATGGCGGCCGGCTATGTCGGCTGCTGGCGGCCGGCTATGTCGGCAGCTGGGTGGCCGGCTATGTCGGCAGCTGGGTGGCCGGCTATGCTGGCTGCTGTTTGGCCGCCTATGTCGGCTGCTAGGGCGGCCGCCTATGTCGGCTGCTGAGCGGCCGCCTATGCCGGCTGCTGGACGGCCGGCTATGTCGGCTGCCGGGTGGCCGGCTATGTCGGCAGCCTGGTGGCCGCCTATGCCGGCTTCTGTTTGGCCGCCTATGCCGGCTGCTGAGAGGCCGCCTATGCCGGCTGCTGTTTGGCCGCCTATGTCGGCTCCTGAGTGGCCGCCTCTGCCGGCTGCTGAATGGCCGCCTATGCCGGCTGCTGGGTGGCCGCCTATGTCGGCTGCTGAGTGGCCGCCTATGCCGGCTGCTGAGGGGCCGCCTATGCCGGCTGCTGAGCGGCCGCCTATCCCGGCTTCTGAGCGGCCGCCTATGCCGGCTGCTGAGAGGCCGCCTATGCCGGCTGCTGTTTGGCCGCCTATGTCGGCTCCTGAGTGGCCGCCTATGCCGGCTGCTGAGGGGCCGCCTATGCCGGCTGCTGGGCGGCCCCTTATGTAGGCTGCTGGGCGGCCGCCTATGCCGGCTGCTGGCGGCCGGCTATGTCGGCAGCTGGGTGGCCGCCTATGCCGGCTGCTGTTAGGCCTGCCTATGTCGGCTGCTGGGCGGCCCCTTATGTCGGCTGCTGGGCGGCCGGCTATGTCGGCTTTTGGCGGCCGGCTATGTCGGCAGCTGGGTGGCCGGCTATGTCGGCAGCTGGGTGGCCGCCTATGCCGGCTGCTGTTTGGCCGCCTATGTCGGCTGCTAGGGCGGCCGCCTATGTCGGCTGCTGAGCGGCCGCCTATGCCGGCTGCTGGACGGCCGGCTATGTCGGCTGCCTGGTGGCCGCCTATGCCGGCTGCTGTTTGGCCGCCTATGTCGGCTGCTGGGCGGCCCCTTATGTCGGCTGCTGGGCGGCCGCCTATGCCGGCTGCTGGCGGCCGGCTATGTCGGCTGCTGGCGGCCGGCTATGTCGGCAGCTGGGTGGCCGGCTATGTCGGCTCCTGAGTGGCCGCCTATGCCGGCTGCTGAGGGGCCGCCTATGCCGGCTGCTGGGCGGCCCCTTATGTCGGCTGCTGGGCGGCCGCCTATGCCGGCTGCTGAGAGGCCGCCTATGCCGGCTCCTGAGTGGCCGCCTCTGCCGGCTGCTGAATGGCCGCCTATGCCGGCTGCTGGGTGGCCGCCTATGTCGGCTGCTGAGTGGCCGCCTATGCCGGCTGCTGTTTTGCCGCCTATGCCGGCTGCTGTTTGGCCGCCTATGCCGGCTGCTGGGCGGCCGCCTATGCCGGCTGCTGGGCGGCCGCCTATGTCGGCTGCTGGGCGGCCCCTTATGTCGGCTGCTGAGCGGCCGCCTATGCCGGCTGCTGTTTGGCCTCCTATGTCGGCTGCTGGGCGGCCGCCTATGCCGGCTGCTGGCGGCCGGCTATGTCGGCTGCTGGGTGGCCGGCTATGTTGGCAGCTGGGTGGCCGCCTATGCCGGCTGCTGTTTGGCCGCCTATGCCGGCTGCTGTTTGGCCGCCTATGCCGGCTGCTGGGCGGCCGCCTATGCCGGTTGCTGGACGGCCGGGTATGTCGGCTGCTGGGTGGCCGGCTATGTCGGCAGCTTGGTGGCCGCCTATGCCGGCTGCTGTTTGGCCGCCTATGCCAGCTGCTGTTTGGCCGCCTATGCCGGCTGCTGAGAGGCCGCCTATGCCGGCTGCTGTTTTGCCGCCTATGTCGGCTCCTGAGTGGCCGCCTCTGCCGGCTGCTGAGTGGCCGCCTATGCCGGCTGCTGGGTGGCCGCCTATGCCGGCTGCTGGGTGGCAGCCTATGCCGGCTGCTGTTTGGCCGCCTATGCCGGCTGCTGTTTGGCCGCCTATGTCGGCTGCTGAGTGGCCGCCTATGCCGGTTGCTGTTTTGCCGCCTATGCCGGCTGCTGTTTGGCCGCCTATGCCGGCTGCTGTTTGGCCGCCTATGCCGGCTGCTGGGCGGCCGCCTATGCCGGCTGCTGGGCGGCCGCCTATGTCGGCTGCTGGGCGGCCCCTTATGGAGGCTGCTGGGCGGCCGCCTATGCCGGCTGCTGTTTGGCCTCCTATGTCGGCTGCTGGGTGGCCGCCTATGTCGGCTGCTGGGTGGCCGCCTATGCCGGCTGCTGGCGGCCGGCTATGTCGGCTGCTGGGTGGCCGGCTATGTTGGCAGCTAGGTGGCCGCCTATGCCGGCTGCTGTTTGGCCGCCTATGCCGGCTGCTGGGCGGCCGCCTATGTCGGCTGCTGGGCGGCCCCTTATGTCGGCTGCTGTGCGGCCGCCTATGCCGGCTGCTAATTGGCCGCCTATGCCGGCTGCTGTTTGGCCGCCTATGCCGGCTGCTGGGCGGCCGCCTATGTCGGCTGCTGGACGTCCGGCTATGTCGGCTGCTGGGTGGCCGGCTATGTCGGCAGCTGGGTGGCCGCCTATGCCGGCTGCTGTTAGGCCGCCTATGTCGGCTGCTGGGCGGCCCCTTATGTCGGCTGCTGGGCGGCCGCCTATGCCGGCTGCTGGCGGCCGGCTATGTCGGCTGCTGGCGGCCGGCTATGTCGGCTGCTGGGTGGCCGGCTATGTCGGCAGCTGCGTGGCCGCCTATGCCGGCTGCTGTTCGGCCGCACATGTCGGCTTCTGGGCGGCCGCCTATGCCGGCTGCTGAGCGGCCGCCTATGCCGGCTGCTGGACGGCCGGCTATGTCGGCAGCTTGGTGGCCGCCTATGCCGGCTGCTGTTTGGCCGCCTATGCCAGCTGCTGTTAGGCCGCCTATGCTGGCTGCTGTTTGGCCGCCTATGTCGGCTCCTAAGTGGCCGCCTATGCCGGCTGCTGAGTGGCCGCCTATGGCGGCTGCTGAGCGGCCGCCTATGCCGGCTGCTGTTTGACCGCCTATGCCGGCTGCTGAGAGGCCGCCTATGCCGGCTGCTGTTTGGCCGCCTATGTCGGCTCCTGAGTGGCCGCCTATGCCGGCTGCTGAGGGGCCGCCTATGCCGGCTGCTGGGCGGCCCCTTATGTCGGCTGCTGGGCGGCCGCCTATGCCGGCTGCTGAGAGGCCGCCTATGCCGGCTGCTAAGCGGCCGCCTATGCCGGCTGCTGAGTTGCCGCCTATGTCGGCTGCTGTTTGGCCGCCTATGCCGTCTGCTGAGAGGCGGCCTATGCCGGCTGCTGTTTGGCCGCCTATGTCGGCTCCTGAGTGGCCGCCTATGCCGGCTGCTGTTTGGCCTCCTATGTCGGCTGCTGGGCGGCCGCCTATGCCGACTGCTGAGCGGCCCCTTATGCCGGCTGCTGAGTGGCCGCCTATGCCGGCTGCTGAGTGGCCGCCTATGCCGGCTGCTGAGAGGCTGCCTATGCCGGCTGCTGAGCGGCCGCCTATGCCGGCTGCTGAGTGGCCGCCTATGTCGGCTGCTGTTTGGCCGCCTATGTCGGCTGCTGTTTGGCCGCCTATGCCGGCTGCTGAGAGGCCGCCTATGCCGGCTGCTGTTTGGCCGCCTATGTCGGCTCCTGAGTGGCCGCCTATGCCGGCTGTTGGGCGGCCCCTTATGTCGGCTGCTGGGCGGCCGCCTATGCCGGCTGCTGGCGGCCGGCTATGTCGGCAGCTGGGTGGCCGCCTATGCCGGCTGCTGTTAGGCCGCCTATGTCGGCTGCTGGGCGGCCCCTTATGTCGGCTGCTGGGCGGCCGCCTATGCCCGCTGCTGGCGGCCGGCTATGTCGGCTGCTGGCGGCCGGCTATGTCGGCTGCTGTTTGGCCGCCTATGTCGGCTGCTAGGGCGGCCGCCTATGTGTGGCCTACGTGTGGCCGCCTATGCCGGCTGCTGGGCGGCCCCTTATGTCGGCTGCTGGGCGGCCGGCTATGTCGGCTGCTGGATGGCCGGCTATGTCGGCAGCTGGGTGGCCGCCTATGCCGGCTGCTGTTAGGCCGCCTATGTCGGCTGCTGGGCGGCCCCTTATGTCGGATGCTGGGCGGCCGCCTATGCCGGCTGCTGGCGGCCGGCTATGTCGGCTGCTGGGTGGCCGCCTATGTCGGCTGCTGGGTGGCCGTCTATGCCGACTGCTGTTTGGCCGCCTATGTCAGCTCCTGAGTGGCCGCCTATGCCGGCTGCTGAGAGGCCGCCTATGCCGGCTGCTGAGAGGCCGCCTATGCCGGCTGCTGGGCGGCCGCCTATGCCGGCTGCTGGGCGGCCGCCTATGCCGGCTGCTGGGTGACCGCCTATGCCGGCTGCTGGGTGGCGGCCTATGCCTGCAGCTGGGTGGCCGCCTATGCCGGCTGCTGTTTGGCCGCCTATGTCGGCTGCTGGGCGGCCCCGTATGTCGGCTGCTGGGCGGCCGCCTATGCCGGCTGCTGAGCGGCCGCCTATGTCGGCTGCTGGACGGCCGGCTATGTCGGCTGCTGGGTGGCCGGCTATGTCGGCAGCTGGGTGGCCGTCTATGCCGGCTGCTGTTAGGCCGCCTATGTCGGCTGCTGGGCGGCCCCTTATGTCGGCTGCTGGGCGGCCGCCTATGCCGGCTGCTGGCGGCCGGCTATGTCGGCTGCTGGCGGCCGCCTATGCCGGCTCCTGAGCGGCCGCCTATGCCGGCTGCTGAGCGGCCACCTATGCCGGCTGCTGTTTGGCCGCCTATGCCGGCTGCTGAGTGGCCGCCTATGCCGGCTGCTGAGAGGCCGCCTATGCCGGCTGCTGGGCGGCCGCCTATGCCGGCTTCTGGGTGGCGGCCTATGCCGGCTGCTGTTTGGCCGCCTATGCCGGCTGCTGAGTGGCCGCCTATGCCGGCTGCTGAGTGGCCGCCTATGCCGGCTGCTGAGAGGCCGCCTATGCCGGCTGCTGGGCGGCCGCCTATGCCGGCTTCTGGGTGGCGGCCTATGCCGGCTGCTGTTTGGCCGCCTATGCCGGCTGCTGAGTGGCCGCCTATGCCGGCTGCTGGGCGGCCGGCTATGCCGGCTGCTGGGTGACCGCTTATGCCGGCTGCTGGGTGGCGGCCTATGCCTGCAGCTGGGTGGCCGCCTATGCCGGCTGCTGTTTGGCCGTCTATGTCGGCTGCTGGGCGGCCGCCTATGCCGGCTGCTGAGCGGCCGCCTATGTCGGCTGCTGGACGGCCGGCTATGTCGGCTGCTGGGTGGCCGGCTATGTCGGCAGCTGGGTGGCCGCGTATGCCGGCTGCTGTTAGGCCGCCTATGTCGGCTGCTGGGCGGCCCCTTATGCCGGCTGCTGGGCGGCCGCTTTTGCCGGCTGCTGGGTGGCTGCCTATGCCGGCTGCTGGGTGGCTGCCTATGCCGGCTGCTGGGTGGCGGCCTATGCCGGCTGCTGTTTGGCCGCCTATGTCGGCTGCTGGACGGCCGGCTATGTCGGCTGCTGGGAGGCCGGCTATGTCGGCAGCTTGGTGGTCGCCTATTCCGGCCGCTGTTTGGCCGCCTATGCCGGCTGCTGAGAGGCCGCCTATGCCGGCTGCTGTTTGGCCGCCTATGTCGGCTCCTTAGTGGCCGTCTATGCCGGCTGCTGGGTGGCCGCCTATGCCGGCTGCTGTTTGGCCGCCTATGCCGGCTGCTGTTTGGTCGCCTATGCCGGCTGCTGTTTGGCCGCCTATGCCGGCTGCTGGGCGGCCCCTTATGTCGGCTGCTGGGCGGCCCCTTATGTCGGCTGCTGGGCGGCCGCCTATGCCGGCTGCTGGCGGCCGGCTATGTCGGCTGCTGGCGGCCGGCCTTGTCGGCTGCTGGCGGCCGCCTATGGCGGCTGCTGAGTGGCCGCCTATGCCGGCTGCTGTTTGGCCGCCTATGTCGGCTGCTGAGCGGCCGCCTATGCCGGCTGCTGGACGGCTGGCTATGTCGGCTGCTGGGCGGCCGGCTATGTCGGCAGCTTGGTGGTCGCCTATGCCGGCTGCTGTTTGGCCGCCTATGCCGGCTGCTGTTTGGCCGCCTATGCCGGCTGCTGGACGGCCAGCTATGTCGGCTGCTGGGTGGCCGGCTATGTCGGCAGTTTGGTGGCCGCCTATGCCGGCTGCTGTTCGGCCGCCTATGACGGCTGCTGAGCGGCCGCCTATGCCGGCTGCTGGACGGCCGGCTATGTCGGCTGCTGGGTGGCCGCCTATGCCGGCTGCTGTTTGGCCGCCTATGTCGGCTCCTGAGCGGCCGCCTATGCCGGCTGCTGTTTGGCCGCCTATGCCGGCTGCTGAGTGGCCGCCTATGCCGGCTGCTGAGAGGCCGCCTATGCCGGCTGCTGGGCGGCCGCCTATGCCGGCTTCTGGGTGGCGGCCTATGCCGGCTGCTGTTTGGCCGCCTATGCCGGCTGCTGAGTGGCCGCCTATGCCGGCTGCTGAGAGGCCGCCTATGCCGGCTGCTGGGCGGCCGCCTATGCCGGCTTCTGGGTGGCGGCCTATGCCGGCTGCTGTTCGGCCTCCTATGTCGGCTCCTGAGCGGCCGACTATGCCGTCTTCTGGGCGGCCGCCTATGCCGGCTGCTGGGTGACCGCCTATGCCGGCTGCTGGGTGGCGGCCTATGCCTGCAGCTGGGTGGCCGCCTATGTCGGCTGCTGGGCGGCCCCTTATGTCGGCTGCTGGGCGGCCGCCTATGCCGGCTGCTGAGCGGCCGCCTATGCCGGCTGCTGAGTGGCCGCCTATGCCGGCTGCTGAGAGGCCACCTATGCCGGCTGCTGGACGGCCGCCTATGTCGGCTGCTGGACGGCCGCCTATGCCGGCTGCTGTGTGGCCGCCTATGCCGGCTGCTGAGAGGCCGCCTATGCCGGCTGCTGTTTGGCCGCCTATGTCGGCTCCTGAGTGGCCGCCTATGCCGGCTGCTGTTTGGCCGCCTATGCCGGCTGCTGAGTGGCCGCCTATGCCGGCTGCTGAGAGGCCGCCTATGCCGGCTGCTGGGCGGCCGCCTATGCCGGCTGCTTGGCGACCGCCTATGCCGGCTGCTGTTAGGCCGCCTATGTCGGCTGCGGAGCGGCCGCCTATGCCGGCTGCTGTTTGGCCTCCTATATCGGCTGCTGAACGGCCGCCTATGCCGGCTGCTTTTTGGCCGCCTATGCCGGCTGCTGGGCGGCCGCCTATGCCGGCTGCTGAGTGGCCGCCTATGCCGGCTGCTGTTTTGCCGCCTATGCCGGCTGCTGGGCGGCCGCCTATGTCGGCTGCTGGGCGGCCCCTTATGTCGGCTGCAGGGCGGCCGGCTATGTCGGCCGCTGGCGGCCGGCTATGTCGGCTGCTGGGTGGCCGGCTATGTCGGCAGCTGGGTGGCCGCCTATGCCGGCTGCTGTTCGGCCGCCTATGTCGGCTGCTGAGCGGCCGCCTATGCCGGCTGCTGTTTTGCCGCCTATGCCGGCTGCTGGGCGGCCGCCTATGCCGGCTGCTGGCGGCCGCCTATGCCGGCTGCTGGGTGGCCGGCTATGTCGGCAGCTGGGTGGCCGCGTATGCCGGCTGCTGTTAGGCCGCCTATGTCGGCTGCTGGGCGGCCCCTTATGCCGGCTGCTGGGCGGCCGCTTTTGCCGGCTGCTGGGTGGCTGCCTATGCCGGCTGCTGGGTGGCTGCCTATGCCGGCTGCTGGGTGGCGGCCTATGCCGGCTGCTGTTTGGCCGCCTATGTCGGCTGCTGGACGGCCGGCTATGTCGGCTGCTGGGAGGCCGGCTATGTCGGCAGCTTGGTGGTCGCCTATTCCGGCCGCTGTTTGGCCGCCTATGCCGGCTGCTGAGAGGCCGCCTATGCCGGCTGCTGTTTGGCCGCCTATGTCGGCTCCTTAGTGGCCGTCTATGCCGGCTGCTGGGTGGCCGCCTATGCCGGCTGCTGTTTGGCCGCCTATGCCGGCTGCTGTTTGGCCGCCTATGCCGGCTGCTGTTTGGCCGCCTATGCCGGCTGCTGGGCGGCCCCTTATGTCGGCTGCTGGGCGGCCCCTTATGTCGGCTGCTGGGCGGCCGCCTATGCCGGCTGCTGGCGGCCGGCTATGTCGGCTGCTGGCGTCCGGCCTTGTCGGCTGCTGGGCGGCCGCCTATGGCGGCTGCTGAGTGGCCGCCTATGCCGGCTGCTGTTTGGCCGCCTATGTCGGCTGCTGAGCGGCCGCCTATGCCGGCTGCTGGACGGCTGGCTATGTCGGCTGCTGGGCGGCCGGCTATGTCGGCAGCTTGGTGGTCGCCTATGCCGGCTGCTGTTTGGCCGCCTATGCCGGCTGCT